>NC_134236.1:124699509-125002539 GCF_965152275.1 Natator depressus
CACCCCCAGTCGCCCATTCCCAGTTTCTGGAAACAGAGGCTAGGGACACTATTCTTGCCCATCCCGGCTAATAGCCATTGAATAGCTACATGTGTAAGTAAGGATTCCCCCTCACGTAACGAATGCAGAAACCTTACATGAGTATGGTCAAAGCATTACAAGATTGAGGATTTAGAACACTGAACTCCCTCCGCATTTTCTTCCCTCTTGCTTCTCTTTTTAAAAATAGAGCCAAAATAAACCCACAACCTGCAAGCCCTCTGTAAACTGCCCGTGTGGAAACTTTTGTACATCCATGTGCTGCACACATCAAGCTGCTTGTTGTCACCTCGTGTTGTCATTTAGTACATGTCATTTAGTACATGCATGGAGTGCTGGCAAATCAAAATGGTAGCATCTTACCAACTTTGCACAGGTGTGGAGGACCCAAGGCACTGGAGAATTAGGTCCAGTATTATCAAGACATTCAGGGCACAGAACATTATGCAAAGTTAAAATTGCCTAGTGCGGCCACTCACCCTTCCAGAATGTGAAGGGAGGCCAATCAAATCTCTGAAAAAAGTCAGCTAACGCAGAGTGAAAGCAACACAACTGTAAGCCTCTGAAACCCAGGAATTAGAGAGTTAAGGTACTGCCTCCCATCCTGCCCCCACCTAGCAACCTTACACCATTAATACCCAACAATAACGTGCAGGGCATGGATTCCCTCAATGCCAGGAGGAAAAGTCTTGGGCTACTTTAGGAGCAGTGTTTGAATGTTAAGATTGTTTAAAATACCTCTTTAATTCAACAACAAAGTCTTTCTACTAGCTGCAGAGACTTTCCCCTCTGCAAATTGTCAGCTATTCACTGGGAATCACCACAGTTCTTACTTGACAGCACTGCTTATTGATTAATGAATACATGCTCTGTTGTGTGTTATTTATTATAAAAAGACGTGGCTTGAAAGAACAAATCTGATTAGTTGGGAAAGATTCTCTGCCTTTTGAATCCGGAAAGCTATAGCTGCTTTTACATATCAGCAGCCTTCCACAATGCCTGAGATCTACAGTTGTATCACATGTACATAAGCATGTTTTACAAAACTGGAAATAAATCTATGGCCAGAATTTCAATAGACTGAAGACATATTTCTAAGGCCAAGGCCTCTTATGAGCCATGTTGCTTCTTGTACATAATCATCACTCATGATTTACCAGGAGATGGTCTGTTTCATATGCATGCACTGAAAGCCCCACTTATCATGGTCAAAACAGAAGGATCTTATGAAATTTTAAGAGCAGGGTACTGTGATTTTTGCACAATAAGATACCTTGTTTAGACTAAAGAAGGGAAGGGCAGTAAGGTTCAAGAAAACACAGTGATTTCTTTTTCCCTCTGGTGGCTGATTCTATACTGTGTGATGACAGAGGAAGTGACAACAGTCACTAAAACAACATTATTGGAATCGACACAGAGACCAAGGCAGTCATATCTAACTTTAAAATACACAGTCTGGGTATATCTGACTAGGCTGGAGTTGATAAATTTAGATATCTGCAGGCCCCCATCTGGTTACATTCTAATTTAAATTCCAATGAGAGTATTGATTCTGTTCTCAAAAGAACGGAGGTGAAATTGTGTGGTCTTGACAAAGTAAATTGTCTCGTGAACCATGCTATAAGCTACTCTTGGTCACACAAATAAGTCTGTATACGCAGTCACTTATAGAATATGGCTTTGTCCATTACAGATATTGCTGGCTCTCTCTAGATTAAATGTTCTAGAGTGCTAATTTCACAGATTTATAACTCATGACAACTTTATGGCTCACATTAAATACTTGGGATGAAAACCAAGAGCAGCAGGCATGGGAGAAGGAGCTGAAAACTTTAAGATTTATTTTGGTCTTTTGGAATTTACTATAGATCCATTTCCAGGCTTTTCCCTATCAGCAAACATCTCCACCGTGGTATGCTGTAGGGATTGTGTATACAGTCCCATTTTCCATTAAACAGGATTTCTGAGTATCTCCTTCACACTGCTTTGAAACCTCTAGCTTTAAAGGTATCCTGGAATTTTGAAAAGAGCACACTTCAGATCAGCTAGACCTGCATAATTCATATCTGGATACAAAGACACACACAGCTGCATGGCTAACTAGTGCAACTGTACCCAGAGGAAGTGGGGTAGAGCATTGTATACAAAGAGGCTAGGAAAAAGACTCAGTGGTACTGCAATTGGTTGACACAGTTCCTACTGGCTTAGCTCCCTTTTTGATCACCTGGCTGCACCAACGCTCTAGAGAGCACCAAAGTTCCAATTCAGGTTCTAGCTTTAGTAATGGGTACGATGCAAACAAAGCAAGTCCAGTTCTTGGATGGGGAACTCTGCTAAATGGTTGACTCCATGTTACCATCTAGCTACTAGATGGCAGACAGAGCAATGGGGAAAGCTGATATGGTTGAAGTTTGTCATGTAAATAGCCCTCTCTGGACAGGAGTGCCTTTGAATGTGCCAGTGAAAGTGTATTTTGCTATAACTGGGAAGGAGTATTTGAAAACTGAGTACTGTGCATACGGCACTGTATTTTTAACCAGGAAAACACTGTGCTCATAACAGCATGCTCTCCATACCTGGCTAACTTACCTGCACAGTTAAAACCTTAGTGATGGTAGACAGTGAGTTCTACAGGAGACTTTCCTCATTTACTTCATGCCTCCTAAGGCACAAGCTAGTAAATGGCACAAGGTTCATAGGAAAATGGTGCTCTCTCTCCTCCCTACGCCTGGATGCAGTCCTATTTTAAGTATAGATACTCGGGACCCTGCCAGCATGACCCTCCCCGCCAACATACCCAGACAGTACAGGTGAGGTTGAGGTCATGCTGTGTGGACGATGCCATTTCGTTTCTGTAGAAATGCTGAAACAGCAACCCCCTACCCCACATCTAAGCAAGTCCTATAGACTTGGTAAGATGCACAGAAGAGGAGATCCTGGCTCTGGATCTCATAAGGTACCCAGGATAGTACATGCCAGTTTAGCCAAAATCCCCACAGCACACCAAAGGAGATGGGTGTAATGGAATATTCAACTATTCTACTGTTCAGCCATGGCACGGCACGGTAAGTAACATGCCTTATTTAAGCTAGCATTCATACCTGGCAGATCACTGAAGATCGTATAGTGATCACAGCCGGTGTGTATCCTTCTGAGACAGAAGCTCTGTTCCCGTCCATCTCTAGGACAGAAGCCTGACCTGCTAGTAGCAGTCCTGCAATCTACTGTATTCAGTAAGGCCGAGCAACAAACAGGGGTAGTGCCTCGACCATCTCTTCCATGCCAGCCCAAGTGTCAGTAGGATTCCAGGTGTGAGCTGCCAGAATTAGGTCCTTGCAAAAATAATTGATCAAATTAAAGTTAGTAAAGATTTCCTGAGCCATTAGGCCAATGAAAACTGCACAAGTGGAAAATAACTTCTAAAAAATTAAGATGCTGCTGCATTGGTTTTGTTCTTGTTTCCTTTGACTTTTACGCCTTTTGAGAAAAGGTGTTGAACCGACCCATGAATGTGAGATTAACCAAGGCAATTTCTTTGCACTTCAACTGCTTGCCAGGGGCACTGCCCTAACACTGACCCAGCCAATATATTTCCATCCAATCATCTGCAGAAAGAGAAACAGACCTCTAAACTTCAAGGTCGTTAAAGGAGCTAGGATTTCAATGCCATTTGTTTGTGGAGTCATATATATGTGTAACCGTCTTATGCCCATGTTAAGTTTTACTGCCATTCAATACTCAAACAAGTTTCTAAAAAAAGAGAGAGCCAAGTTTCAAGGTAACAGGAAAGAGGTTAACATTTCAACAATGGCAGTTTTAGAGTAGCTAATTTAAAATTACAAGGAATCCAGTGGCACCTTAAAGACTAACTGATTTATTTGAGCATAAGCTTTTGTGGGTAAAAACCCCACTTCTTCAGATGCGTGGAGTGAAAATTACAGATGCAGACATAAATATACTGGCACATGAGGAGGTGTCAATTCCATTATTGGCAGTGGACTACATCCACCCTGATCGAATTGGCCCTGTCAGCACTGGTTCTCCACTTGTGAGATCACTCCCTTCTCTTCATGTGCCAGTATATTTATGTCTGCATCTGTAATTTTCACTCCACGCATCTGAAGAAGTGGGGTTTTTACCCACAAAAGCTTATGCTCAAATAAATCCGTTAGTCTTTAAGGTGCCACTGGACTCCTTGTTGTTTTTGTGGATACAGACTAACACGGCTACCCCCTGATCATTTAAAATTACTTACTTTTAAATGTTTAACTAGATATTTTCTGTAACTAGTCTAGGATCTTAAACAACTCATAAAAAGCTTTCCATTCTGCTTTTCAGACTAGTTAAAAATGTACTGAGTGAACATTACCGTGGCCTTTCCCAAAAACCTGAACTGACCTCCTGAATAACCAAGCCATAGAAATTCCCCAAAATAAGTGCTTTTGAACAAGGGTGTCTCTTCTCAAAGAACATCCAATTGTGATCTGAAAATTGCCATAGATGGAGAATATGCCATGACCTTTTGTAAACTGATCCAATGGTTAATTACCCACTGTTAAAGTATACACTTTGTTTGCAGTCTGAATTTGTTTAGTTTCAACTTCCAGCCATTGGATCTCGTTACAGCTCTGCTAGATAGAAGAGCCCATTATCAAACATTTGTTCCCCATATAGTTACTTAGAGACTTTGATCAAGTCACCTTTTCTTTGTTCAGCTAGATATATTGAATTCCTTGAGTCTATCACTATAAAGCAGATTTTCTACTCCTTTAATCATTCTTGTGGCTCTGCTCTGAACCCTCGGCAATTTATCAACATCCTTCTTGAATTGCGGACACCAGAACTAGACACAGTATTCCAGTAGCAGTTGCACTAGGCCAAATACAGAAGTAAAACAACATCTCTACTCCTATTTGAGATTGCTATTTGTCCATTCAAGGATCGCATTAGCCTTTTGGCTACAGCATTGCACTGGGAATTCATGTTCAGCAGATTATCCACCACAACGCCTAAAACTTCAGAGTCACTGTTTCCCATGGTAGAGTACCCCATCTTGTAAGTATAGCCTGCATTCTTTGTTCCTAGATGTGTACCTGTCTATTTAGCAGTACTAAAAATAAAGTACCTGTAGTGGGACAATTTCCCTGATGGAGACGTTCTGGAAAAAACAAAGTCAGCAACTCCTAGTGAAACTTGCAAAAAAAGAGTAGTTCTTCTTACCGCAGTCATTAAGCGAACAAACAAACAAAAAACCCACACAGACGTCAAATTATTCCTAGTGTTCCCCCAAAATCATACAAATGTATGAATGGTAAATAAAATGCACTCTAAAGGAGTATGGAAAGTCACAATCAAGGATGCTGATGAAGGTTGAGAGAAATTTCAGGCTGTTCCTTAGTTGCTCAGCCAGAGAGGAAAAACAGCAGCTCAGAGTGACAAGGCAGGTGAAATGCTCACAGAGCTCCTCAGAGTGGCCTATTATCACCTCACTGCTCCTCAGGCACACATATTTGATGGGCAAAGGGAAGCAATAGCTTTTAATGCTCAGGGCAAAACCTTTAAAGAGATAAGCACATTGAAGCATATAAAAATCTTTGTTCACTTCAACTATTCTGCTAAGGCTAGAAAAAAAAAATCTTGACCCAGATGCGACAGGAACAGAAAGCAACTTGGAACACTGGCTGAAGGAGGCAGAGGAAGTCTTTAGCTACGGGCCTGTAAACCGTATGGCTCCTGGGGTGCCCCAAGGGGATGGGATCCTTTAAGAAGTCTTCTCTGTCAAAACAACACGGCTGCAACAACACTGCATACAGAACAATGCATAGCAGTCCATAACCCTTGTTTAGTGTGCCCTCTCCTGGGAAGGAAATTGTCTGGGGAGTGAATGGCACAACTACTTCTTGGCCAGAAAGGAGAGAATTGAGGACTCAGCAGAGGCACCTTCCAGGCTGGCAAGGACCCGGGCCAATGTATCGTTCTGCCTCCCCCGTAAGCAGCCATCTCATTCCACTCTTCAGAAATCCTCCTTTTCAGCCAGTAGTGCTGGGTATAATGGCTGGTTTAATTACCTCCAATTCCAATACATGGATTATCCACTTAATTCACCACTCCAATAAAACCAAACTGACCCTAGCGGAAGTAATCCCATATGCTGTGGGTATGACAGTCTGGAGGAAGAGATAGAATCATGGCGGCTTAAAATAATGGGGCACTCACCACTCGGGTTGACCTAATTCTCTCAGTTGTCACTAGGGAGAGGCGAAGTGTCCTTGGCATGCAGTCTTAGACATCCCGCAAAGGGAGGACCAACACTTGTCTACACAGGACAGAACAGGACAGGACAGGCCATTCCCTTTTTCATGCAGGATTCTTTTTATTATTACCTGAGAAACAGAGCAAATCAAAGCTCCTCGTCAGGTGAATTTGTAGGCAGAGTGAAAGCAAAGGTGTTTCCAAAAACAAGTCTCACATTTGATACAGAAAACAAGGCTAAAATATTTGATTCAATGATAGAACTGGTCAAGAGTCCAGAATTCCTGGCCCACTGGAAATTCTGATATCTCCACCTTGGTTTTCATCTTGCATCGAAATGTTTCATTCTGCCTCAGCTCAGCATCAAATTACATCTACCCAAGCTGCCTCAGTGCCTCACAGGAGTTGAAGTTCAGGGCCATCACACCTCCATTCTTCTCTACAGGCTTTGATCCCTGATTGTCCCATGATGTCTACAGTTACAGGGTTCCTATGATGCACAGCAGTAGCTCCCTAAAGGGGAGACCGCAGTTCCATCATAGGAGATAGTCTGCCCAGAGAGACCAGCCAGAGAGAAAACGGGTGCCCATGAGGCACCTGAACAGCTCAGGTGCACACATTAATATTGTACTGAATCAAAACAATTTGAGACTTGGTTTCTTACGTGGGTCTAAATAATTACTTTCACAGGAAGTAGGAAGCCGAAGCAAGGAAGTGGCAGTCTCTTCCAGGAATGGACAACATGCACTGCCAAAAACGGTCATTACTCAGCAAGGAGGGGCATGGCTTCAGCACACACAACATAGCTGAAAGCTCCCCGAGCACTCCCACAACCTCATTGAGCAGCACTGGCAAAATCTAAGCAGAGAAGACTCTGACCCAGAGTAAACAGAGTACGCCCTGCAGAATTTGAGACGACAGACCAGATTCTCAACTGGGTGAGTTTCCACAGTCCTGCTGAAGTAGATGTAGCTATGCCACTTTACACCAACTGAAGAGACGGCCACTAATTCTGGGAGTGATAAAGAAATGAGAAATGATGGGGCAGCACTTCTCTGAAAGCCTATTTTTAGTATTTACACTGCTTATAACCCCCAAGTCAATGAAGTATCAGGCCACACAAACAATCTTGGACAGGAAATAGAGCATAATCCTATTTTGCCAACACTGCACATGAAAAAAAAATGAAAAATAGATTCTTCTAATCCGTTGCTTGGTCTAGATTTCCTTTCAACTTAAAAACCCAGTGACACTTGTGGTTTGGAAATACTGATGGGCTGTGCTCAGGCAAAGGAGGGATTAATTGTAATTGCTGACTTCTTCTGAGCACATTTAACAAAGTAGCAGCCACATGCTGCCTTATTCCATGAATCCAGGGGATTGTGTGAGCAGGCAGTGTTATATTACTCTTGGGTGGGAATGAAATCATGTGGGAGCTGCAAGCGTGGCTCACAGAGAAAAATTACCATTTTATATTTATTACTTTGGCTGGCTTAAGTGCCACAGGAATAGACTCACTAATGCATTTGAGGGCAATTCCCCAACACTTTGACTCTGTTGCTTTGTAAACTATTTTTAGGGAATGTCTCGGAAGGCATTTAAAGGGACATGCCATCCAATTTTTAAAGGTTATTTTGGTGGTTTGTCAGAATGATACCAATAGTACACTACATCTCCCCAAATTACATGGCTATTCTGAATTCAGCTAAGAAATCCATATGTTGGGGGAAAAAACAAAACACAAACCCTTTTCTTTTTCCTCATACATCTCTTTTGTTCCCTAAAACAGATTATATTTTCAATAGGATATTATCATTCTGACTGCTAGCTTTTAAACTGGTAATTGTACAATTTAGATGACTTGTGCATGCTTCCTGCTATTTTTAAGTATTACTTTAATGAATATAGAGGCTTGAACATACATAATAACTGCATAATTAATCCAGAAATTCACAATTTCTTTTCTGAAAGGGCATCTCATCAAAACTATACCCTTTTCATACAAGGACAAGGTGTGGGTGTATGGGAGAAGGGGTTACTTCCCCTTCCTGAGTCTTCAAATATTCAGACTACAGTACACTATTCAGAATATAGTTCCCCCTTTGTCTTGCAGATTGATTTGCTTTTCCAGCACAAAGATATACCTTTCAGCTGTTGAATCCATACTGTAGGTCAATCTTCAATCTGGATTTCCAGCACAGGGCAATCAGCATGCTTCCTGTTTATGCAATAATAACCCTATCCTGAACTCACCAGATGCTAAAACTGAAAGCCGAGGGGTTTATTGGCCCAGGATGTTTAATGACCACTTGAAGGTGCTTCCTGTTTATTTCAGTAGCTTATTTTATTGTAATAACTAAATTCTGGGGTGGATAAACTGCAAGGTTAGAGAGCAAGGAGTTTAGCAAGTAAGCTCAAAGGTTGAAATTCGAACCTGCAGCAAAGACTATATTCCAGATATGCACATTAGTAATCAAAAAGTAGCTTACAGCCCAACCAACCCACAGCTAAAGTAGCTTGTATTCTCTCCTTTACAGATCGCATTTAAAAACCCCACAATTCCACAACTCAAAATCATTTTTTGTGAAGAATTTGGTTACTCTTCCACTTAAACCTCCTTGTCCATTTCTTCCCTGCTATAATGCAGAAGGAAATGTAAAATGTGAGTAGCTCATCATCAAGTTATTTATATTCTAATTCAAAGAGAGAGCACATCTAAGACTATCTTTATTCTGGGAAATTTTAACCAGTAAAGATCGTCAGCCAGTTATATTAACATGACATGGCTGCATAAAAAAGAAAATGTTTCACATTTTTTTCTCCTTCTGTCAGCTAGGTGAGAAGAAAAGCCCAGCACCAGGTCCATCTGATGAAGGAAGTCTGGCAGCACTGGTAAAGGGCACTTGGTCTTGCAGCAGCAGATCTGGAGAGAGTGAGCTGGAGGCAATCTGAACACCTCTAAGAACCACAGCTGCCTTGGGGGAAGTACGAGTAGCAGGATAATCTGTTCCCTTTCTTGCCTGTAGGGTTGCCAACTGTCCAATCACACAAGCCCAAACATCCCTTCCCCACCCCAACCCCGCCCCTTCCCCACACCCCTGCCCCAAGCCTTCTCTGAGGCCCCGCCCTACTCACTCCATCCCCTCTCCCTCCGTTGCTCACTCTCTCCCACCCTCACTCACTTTCACTGGGCTGGGTTGGGTTCTGGGGGGGGGGTGTGGGCTCTGGGCTGGGGCCGAAGTGTTCAGAGTGTGGGAGGTGGTGTGGGGTACAGGAGCAGGTGTAGGGTGCAAGATCTGGGAGGGAGTTTAGGTGCTGGAGGGAGCTCACAGCTGGGAGAGGGGTTGGGATGCAGAAGGGGCTCCAGGAGGGGGCTCAGGGCTGGGGCAGTGGATTGGCGTGCAGGAGGGGATGAGGGGTGTGGGCTCTGGGAGGAAGTTTGGATGTAGGAAGGGGCTCCGAGCTAGGACAGGGGGTTGGGGTATGGGAGGGGGTGAGGGCTCCAGCTGGAGAGTGCTTATCTTAGGCAGCTCCAAGGTGGCAGTGGAGCATGGCTAAGGTAGGCTCCCTGCCTGCCCTGTCCCCGCGCCACTACCAGAAGCAGCTGGTATATCCCTGCAGCCCCTGAGGGAGGGGCAGGGGTCTCCGCGCGCTACCCACGCCCTGAGTGCTAACTCCACAGCTCCTATTGGCCAGAAACTGTGGCCAATGGGAGCTGTGGGGGAGGAGCCTGTCTTAGCTGTCCTGGGAGCCGCCTGAGGTAAGTGGAGCCAGGCAGCTCCACAGGCTGCTCCCTCTGTGCGGCGCTCCTGGAAGTGGCCCGCACATCCATGCAGCCCCTGGGGGGGCACCAGCCCCACAGCTCCCATTGGCTGCAATTCCCAGCCAATGGGAGCTGTGGAGTGAGTGCTCAGGCAGCATGCAAAGATGCCCCGTCCTCCCCCAGGGGCCGCAGGGACATGCCAACTGCTTCCGGGAGCGGTGCAGGGCCAGGGCAGGCAGGGAGCCTGCCTCTGCCTTGCTGTGCCACCAGACTTTTAGCGACCTAAAATCTCCCACTTTGGCTTCAGTAGCCTCTGGGAGATAGAGCCCGATTCTGGGAGACTCCTGGCAAAACTGGGAGGGCTGGCAATCCTACTTGCCTGCCTTTCCTGAAGAATCTATGAATTAAAGAGTGGAAGGAATGCATCTAGTTTCTACCCCCGTCCCACACAAAGGTAACCACACACCTGTAAGCTGCTTGCCTCTCTTCCCAGCCAGGAAGGACCAATACCACACCCAGTCTTTTCAGGCACTTTCTTCAGAGCACAGTTTTACTCTTTACACATAAAACTTAGGCAAAATGTCAAAACAAAGCATTTCCTCTGCCCATCATGGGCTAGAGCTCACAGGGGCTTTTCTCCTTACCTCTCTGTGCTGAAAGGAGGACATACCCTTCCTTTCAATCCCCCTGTTTCAAGGCCTACTGCACCAACTGCACACTCTGAGTCCTTTATAGTGATCACCTGGCCCATTGCCAGATGGGTCCGATAACTGAACACAGCTAGCTGGCCCCAGCCATCCTGGACCTTAAGGGAACAGACCACACTAGTACAACATAATAGTCTTGGAACAATAGCCCTGGAGCAGTGTTGAGGATGCCTCGCCAACCAGAACAGGACAAATCAGCTGATTCGCAATGAAGTTCAAAGAGTTCTGATTAGGGTTCCACTTGCTGGAGTGCATTTCTAGCCTACTCCATCATCACAAGGCTACTAGCTAAGCTCTAACATTACACTCTGACACAGATCCCCACTGTAGCCTTGGGAAAACTACTTAGCCTCTCTGCCTCAGTTTCTCCATTTGTAAAATAATATTTACCCTTCTGCAGAAGATTGTGGTAGATTATTGGCAATTGTAGTGTCCGATTCTCAGGTGGTAACAGTCAGCCTATATCCACTGACTTCAGCAGAGTTACACTGATTTCCATCAACTAGTCTTAATATTGTTAAATAATCAACTGCAGGAAAATCAGGCAAGACAGGGAATAGTTTATTCTAGTAAACCCTGATTTCAGTGGAGCTACCCAAGTTTACCAACTGAGCACCTGGCCTTGGAACGGTTTTCATCTTCAGAGCACTTTAGAAACATTCACTAAATATTATTTAAGTCACAAAATACAGAACATTTTTTAGTTTCGTGGGGCAACATTTCTTGTTGCAGCAGAAAAGGGTTTCTTTTTCTTTATCAGGGACTGTCCTTACCTCCAGGGTGCCCCTCCTGTCCAGACACTGTTGCAGGGGACTTTGCTTCTTGTATTCCCTCTGGTGGCCACTTCCTCAGCCATGATGACCAGTGCCTTCCCTGGACTGCCTTACTGGGTCTTCAGTAGCTCTGGCCATGTCACACAACAGTTTGAGCCCTCCTGGGGTTCAGATGTAAACAAAGAGTCCTTTGAGCCTCCTGGGCTCAATTCTGAAAAGAGAGGCTCTTTGCTCGTCCTGGGCTTGACTTCAATTCTTCCTCCTCCTCACGGCACTGATCCTACGCTGATTTTCCCTGCTAGGAGTCCAAATACCACTTGATTTAGCCTTCCATCACTCTTGTGCTTCTATCTTATTCCCTGGTGGTCATAGACCCTAGCTCATCCTATGGTCCCAACACAGCTGCTAACCCTGCTGCTGTAGCTCTACTTTCTGACCACAGCCAATCCCCACTACTACCCCTTCCAGCAGGCCCTTCCCAGGTAGAAGGAACTCCCTATCTCTTACTCCCAAGACTAGGAGTCAGTTAATCACATCCCAGATGCAGAGCATAACTAATTATTCTCTTCCAGGTGATGGGGTTTAAGACTCCTCACAAACCCAATTTTAAATTTCTGCCTTCATGGACAGGACCAACCCATCTTATAACCATATAAAACCACTTCATGCCCTGGTAAATACCACTGGGAAGGTCACTGCATCCACACTGTTAGTGATCATAAGAGGCCAAATCCTTCTCACCTTGCTTATGCACATGGTCCTGTTGACTAGAATAGGATTAGTCTATAGAGAAAGGAGATGAAAACTCATGGCGATTGGGGGAGGTCCCGGATGACTGGAAAAAGGCTAATGTAGTGCCCAAATTTAAAAAAGGGAAGAAGGAGGATCCTGGGAACTACAGGCCTGTCAGCCTCACCTCAGTCCCTGGAAAAATCATGGAGCAGGTCCTCAAGGAATCAATTCTGAAGCACTTAGAGGAGAGGAAAGTGATCAGGAACAGTCAGCATGGATTCACCGAGGGCAAGTCATGCCTGACTAATCTAATTGCCTTCTATGATGAGATAACTGGCTCTGTGGATGAGGGGAAAGCGGTGGATGTGTTGTTCCTTGACTTTAGCAAAGCTTTTGACATAGTCTCCCACAGTATTCTTGCCAGCAAGTTAAAGAAGTATGGGCTGGATGAATGGACTATAAGGTAGATAGAAAGCTGGCTAGATCGTCGGGCTCAACGGGTAGCGATCAATGGCTCCACGTCTAGTTGGCAGCCGGTATCAAGTGGAGTGCCCCAAGGGTCGGTCCTCGGGCTGGTTTTGTTCAATATCTTCATAAGTGATCTGGAGGATGGTGTGGATTGCACCCTCAGCAAGTTTGCAGATGACACTAAACTGGGAGGAGAGGTAGATACTCTGGAGGGTAGGGATAGGATACAGAGGGACCTAGACAAATTAGAGGATTGGGCCAAAAGAAATCTGATGAGGTTCAAGAAGGACAAGTGCAGAGACCTGCACTTAGGATGGAAGAATCCCATGCACTGCTACAAACTAGGGACCGAATGGCTAGGCAGCAGTTCTGCAGAAAAGGACCTAGGGGTTACAGTGGATGAGAAGCTGGATATGAGTCAGTAGTGTGCCCTTGTTGCCAAGAAGGCCAATGGCATTTTGGGATGTATAAGTAGGGGCATTGCCAGCAGATCGAGGGACGTGATTGTTCCCCTCTATTCGACATTGGTGAGGCCTCATCTGGAGTACTCTGTCCAGTTTTGGGCCCCACACTACAAAAGGATGTGGAAAAATTGGAGAGAGTCCAGCGGAGGGCAACAAAAATGAATAGGGGACTGGAACACATGACTTATGAGGAGAGGCTGAGGGAACTGGGATTATTTAGTCTCCAGAAGAGAAGAATGAGGGGGGATTTGATAGCTGCTTTCAACTACCTGAAAGGTGGTTCCAAAGAGGATGGATCTCGACTGTTCTCAGTGGTAGCAGATGACAGAATGAGGAGTAATGGTCTCAAGTTGCAGTGGGGGAGGTTTAGGTTGGATATTAGGCAAAACTTTTTCACTAGGAGGGTGGTGAAACACTGGAATGTGTTATGTAGGGAGGTGGTGGAATCTCCTTCCTTAGAAGTTTTTAAGGTCAGGCTTGACAAAGCCCTGGCTGGGCTGATTTAGTTGGGGATTGGTCCTGCTTTGAGCAGGGGGTTGGACTAGATGACCTCCTGAGGTCCCTTCCAACCCTGATATTCTATGATTCGATGTCAATACCTATTTTTTCCTGTGATCTTCAAAGAATAAAGAAGACTGGTTTGTACTTTTTTTTTAATCCACACAATTTAAACACAGCTTACTGAGGAAAGCTTGAATAATTTTCTGAAATGGAAAAGCAAGCAATTAAAAACCAAATCAAATCACATTGCTCCGAATGTTTTTCTTTGATAAAGTATAAGCATAAAAAAGCGTCTACCCAGAATTGAAACAAAGGCTGAAAAACTTCATGCTTTAAAAGGTCTTCTGAAAAAGATAAGAGAGTTAGAAATAAGGCTTAACACCTAACTGTCATTCAGCCTTAATTATGGTGATCTCCTTCGACTCCACAGAAAGTCAGTAGTGCACGGGGTAGCACACCTAAGTAGGGATAAGCAAATTGTAGGGTTGTCCATGGCTTGCGGACATTTTGTTCTTACATTGCCAACCTCTTTTCAGTTTGCTTATTTAAACCAAAGTTTGTGAAGCAAAACCTATATGGTGCTGACACTGTTACTAGCTGGCTGTGCATTTAGTATATCCTGGTACAATCCTTCACTGTTTTCTTATGTGCCTTCCTTCCTACACACCATGTTGTGCAGCTGACATTGTGTTCTACCAAGCATTTACACCAGCCATCAAACAAATGATTTTTTTTAGCATTAAAAAAAAAGCACCTCATCAAGCTGGCTTTAGACCAGTAACCTATGAAAATCCCTTAAAGATCATTATGGTCCTCCATTCTAGTAACAAAGATCTTGAATAGTTCATTTTGATTCATGGAGACAAGCTTATACACCTTTCAATGAGAGCTACAACCAAGTCAATCGAGGACTAATAGTGGATAGACAGCCTCACATGTCTACCTTGCAAGAGCATAGGTGAGGGCAACTGATTGGTCAGTTTGTGTGATTATAAATTGCTGACTATCACCCTTCTTCCCGTAGTTCTAAAGTGTAAGTGACTCAAAGCCATTTTTTGTTTTCCATCAAGCCAATTATGAAACTGGATTTCTTTCACTCTGTGAGTTTTAAAGGGCTTATTTGCCCTTATTTGAAACTCTAATGAAGATCTTGCTACAACTACTTCTCTTTGATCAGTGGGATTCAACTCCAACCATTAAGTGGACAACCTAGATAAGTGTCCCTGCAGCCCCTTCATTGCCACCCTCTGGCAAGTCACTG
This sequence comes from Natator depressus, assembly GCF_965152275.1. NCBI lineage: Eukaryota > Metazoa > Chordata > Testudines > Cheloniidae > Natator > Natator depressus. The sequence continues at coordinate 124,714,470 of NC_134236.1, forward strand.
CTCCGTAACTCAGCGGGAGAGTTAATGGGCATTTCTTACAAACAACAGGAAGAAGTCCTGTGGCTCATGTAGTATCTGATTCATGACTCGCTTAGGGAGTGCGCTGGTGAAAGTTCAACTCCTTTCATTAAGTCAATTTCCTATTTTCTTACAGCACAATCTATCTAGTGCAATCAATCACAATGAAGCAACCCCGGACAGGCCTGTTTTCCATAGCCTGCAATGAGGTGGAGGAAGAAAGAGGAGGAGATATGTAAGACATCAGTCCACTCAAGACTCACATAAAACATCCCACCAATCAAACAGCGGCATTAAACCCTGCTGTACTTCAATGCCATGATACCCCCTCACTAGGCACTTCCAATTAAACAGATTGAAGGGGCTCTGACCTATCAGTGACAACAAGACAACTGACTTAAAAGATGGAGAGAATGAAATTTGTTGCACAGGGGGATGCTTCTGAGACCAGAACTGATAGAATAACTGTGGGGGAAACCTACCAGTGACACAGTCTCTCTATGACTCTCTGTGATGGCTTTGTCTCAGATGGAGAAGATGAATCAGGGAGGAATACAGCTGACAATAAAAGCACCCACCAAAATGCTGCCATACCTCCAAACACAGACAGGCCAATTCCCACAGTAGCATATTTTAACAGGGCAAGAGAGACAGGCACGTAGTAAAAATGCCAGTAGGTGCAAGCAGCACAGCTAATGCTATCACACACAGTGTGGATGGTCAGAATTTTATTTCAAAGAATCGTAGTGTAACTCAATTAGAACATTACAGTTTACAAAAGGATCTACATAACAGAAAAACAGCCTCCCATTTTCATGGGAGTCTTTTAGAAGCAACAGGAAATACCTACAATAAAATAGTGGCCATTGGGTAGTCTTTTAGGGATTTTAGTAGTTTCTAAACTACTTCTTCTTGTGATTGAAGTTGAAAGGCTGTGAGTTGTTTTGCTGTCAGGAAGATGAACGGTCTCTCTCTCTCCCCCACCCTCGCTTGGAGAATAAAAATCAATATTGAACAGGTTGGAAGGCAAAGCTTAAATCTAGATCAGGGGTCAGCAACCTGTGGCGAGCGCCAAAGTCGACACGCGAGCCAATTTTTACTGGCACGCTGCTGCCAGCCGGAATCCTGGTAGCCACCCCTGCTCAGCCCGCTGCTGGCCTGGGTGAGTGGAACCCCAGGCCGGCAGCAGGCTGAGCGGGGCCGGTGGCTGAGACCCTGGTTGGCAGGAGCCCCAGACTGGCGGCGGGCTGAGCCAGTCTGGGGTTCTGTCCGCTGGTGCAGTGTATTAAATTTCTCCCCGTAGGAATGTGCTACTTGCGAAGCACCAGGACTGGCAGCCATAAGTAGTACACCATAAGTAGCACGTTCCTACAGGGAGAAATTTAACACACTACACGAGGGAAGTGGGCCAAACAGCTGGCCCACTTCCTGCCCCCCTCATAGCCCCTGACCCATCCAATCCCCCCTCTACTCCTTGTCCCCTGACCACCCCCTCCCAGGACCCCCTGCCCCCTGACTGCCCCCCTCAGAACCCTCCACCCATCCAGCGCCCCCCCGCTCCTTGTCTCCTGACCACCCCCTCCTGGGACCCCACACCCCCATCTAAGTCCCCCTGCTCCCTGTCCCGACTGCCACGACCCTTATCCACACCCCTGACCCCTGACAGGCCCCCTGGGACTCCCACGCCTATCCAACCACCCCTGTTCCCCATCCCCTTACCACGCCGCTCAGAGCATCAAGACTGGCAGCCGTAAGTAGTACACCATAAGTAGCGTATTCCTGTGGGGAGCAATTTAATACACTACACCTGGCCCCGCTCAACCCACTGACGGTCTGGAGTTCTCCAAATATGTTCTCTCACCCCTTATCAGAAATTACGCTACAATTAGCTTAAAAACTTGAAAACTTAAGAACTTTGTTTGTATATTACAGTAATTATTAAAAAATGTATAATGTTAATAAATACATAGGTTTGATGAAACAAAGTAGTTGTACTTATGTGCCTGTGCTTAATTTGTGTTTTTGATGATTTACCTTCTAAAAAAATCTCGCATGTCTCACACCCCCAGGGGGTGCGTGCACCCCAGGTTAAGAACCACTGCACTAAACTGATAAGATCTGCATTTTAATTTAATTTTAAATGAAGTTTCTTAAACGTTTTAAAAACCTTGTTTTCTTTAAAAACAACAATAGTTTAGTTACATAATATAGACAGAGAGAGAGACCTTCTAAAAACGTTAAAATGTGTTACTGGCACGCGAAACCTTAAATTAGAGTGAAGACTCAGCACATCACTTCTGAAAGGTTGCTGACCCCTGAGCTAGATAAATAGAATAAAGGACCTAATACACTAAAGGCATAATCCTGTAAACACAGACCTTCAAGTAGTTCTCACAGCACTGCTCACCTGAGCAAAGTTCATAGAATCATAGAATATCAGGGGTTGGAAGGGACCTCAGGAAGTCATCTAGTCCAACCCCCTGCTCAAAGCAGGACCAATCCCCAACTAAATCATCCCAGCCAGAGCTTTGTCATGCCTGACCTTAAAAACCTCAAAGGAAGGAGATTCCACCACCTCCCTAGGTAACGCATTCCAGGGCTTCACCACCCTCCTAGTGAAAAAGTTTTGCCTAATATCCAACCTAAACCTCCTCCACTGCAACTTGAGACCATTACTCCTTGTTCTGTCATTTGCCACCACTGAGAACAGTCTAGAGCCACCCTCTTTGGAACCCCCTTTCAGGTAGTTGAAAGCAGCTATCAAATCCCCCCTCATTCTTCTCTTCCGCAGACTAAACAATTCCAGTTCCCTCAGCCTCTCCTCATAAGTCATGTGTTCCAGTCCCCTAATCATTTCTGTTGCCCTCCACTGGATTCTTTCCAACTTTTCCACATCCTTCTTGTGGTGTGGGGCCCAAAACTGGACAGAGTACTCCAGATGAGGCCTCACCAATGTCGAATAGAGGGGAACAATCACGTCCCTCGATCTGCTGGCAATGCTCCTACTTATGCAGCCCAAAATGCCATTAGCCTTCTTGGCAACAAGGGCACACTGTTGACTCATATCCAGATTCTCATCCACTGTAACCCCTAGGTCCTTTTCTGCAGAACTGCTGCCTAGCCATTCAGTCCCTAGTCTGTAGCGGTGCATGGGATTCTTCCATCCTAAGTGCAGGTCTCTGCACTTGTCCTTGTTAAACTTCATCAGATTTCTTTTGGCCCAATCTTCTAATTTGTCTAGGTCCCTCTGTAGCCTATCCCTACCCTCCAGTGTATCTACCACTTCTCCCAGTTTAATGTCATCTGCAAACTTGCTGAGGGTGCAGTCCACGCATTATGTTCATTAATGAAGATATTGAACAAAACCAGCCCCAGGACCGACCCTTGGGGCACTCCGCTTGATATCAGCTGCCAACTAGACATGGAGCCATTGATCACTACCCGTTGAGTCCGACGATCTAGCCAGCTTTCTATCCACCTTATAGTGCATTCATCCAGCCCATACTTCTTTAACTTGCTGGCAAGAATACTGTGGGAAGTTACTAACATCCCTCAGTGTTTGCAGGATTGAGACCTTAGTGGGTGTTTAAAAGCTAGGACAGGTAAGAGCTAAGTTGCTAACAGCAATGATAACTTGACTATGGTGCACACTCTCGTAAGTTTTATTTCAGGTATACATTTTAATCATTTACAGTTCAGATTAGATTGATGGGGTGTAAGGCCAGATTCTGATACCCTTATTCATGTTAGTAGTAGCTTAGTGGATGAACAGACCCATTAATTTTAATGGGACTCTTCAGGGAGTAAGGTACTACTCAGTGTGAATAAGGATGGAAGGTTCTAGCAATAAATGAACTAAAATTTTTACGTGAAACCTCTTTTGGCTGAAAACTGTATATTTGGGTTGATTTAAACAATTTGTAAATTTGGATCAAATTTGACAAATTGTTTCAAAAAAGAGAAAAATCCAAAAATATCAAAAGGTTTTGTTTTCTAATGAAAGCATTTTGATTCAAGACATTATTCCATTTTTGTAATTTTTTTAAATAAAATTTTTAAAAAGCCCAAAATAAAATGAAATATTTCAGTTCAGTTCAAATGAAACATTATGTTTGACCTGAAACTTTTTATTTAAACCTTTTCAGTTCAGCCATCAAATTAAAAAAAAGTCACTTATTTCCACAGGTGTAAAATGAACTGATATAAACAGAATATATTTAGAAAGTCCTTAGTACTTACATGTAAAGCTAAATAGTGTATTACTTGGAAACACACAATAAAGTTCAGATTGTTAATTACCACATTTTCTTCTAGGCTTGTACATGACTATAGGCAATATAAAAATATCACTTAAATTACTGTACCAAGACTTACTTTCTTTTTTCATGTAAATTCATCACCTGTGAAAGGTGCTGGATTGACAGAAAGAGAAGAAAATGTGTGAGATAATCAAAAGGAGTTTTGATCAAATGTTGTTCACGCTCCATTGAAGTCAAAGGAGCCATGGTGATTTTCCCCAGCTTGGGTTCCAAGCCCCTATTTTATGTATTTGTCCAAATGTGTCAGAAGCTGTTTAACTTAAAGCTCTGTGTGACCTTACAATATATTTACTACTTGACTGAACTAATTTCTCAAATGCTTTGAGTAGTTGTGAGGGACCAGAGTGTGGGCAATCTGGCCTAGCAGTCACCGCTGGGTTGGTGTTAGCAAGTCAAGGACAACCACCAGCCTTTTCCACAACTGATTCATGTTCAATTTGTGATCCAGGATAACCCTAAGATCCATTTTTCAGCAGTAGCACGACCTAGCCAGTCATTCCCCATTTTGTAGTTGTGCGTGTGATTTTTCCTTCCTAAGTGCAGTACTTTATGAGTGCTGTACACATGATCTCATTGGTAATGGATCGATGCTTCATGTGGAGCCTGGAGCACGGTAGCTGTGACATCTCTATATAGATAATACTTTTAGTGTTTTTTGATACTGCAGTGTGCTTTTGTTTTCTCTCAGATTTAACTGGAGCTACAGCTGTTTCTTACACTTCTAAAAATTTAGCATTTTATAACCACCTCTCAGTTTGACTCATGACTTCATATTACAGTATTTACCACCTGTAGGTGATCCAATTTTATTATTGTTTTATAAAAGGAGTTGGGTTGTGGAAGACTCAGTCCCAATACTTACTACCAGGAGCAGTGCTTGCTACTCTGACTAGTTCCAATGAAATCACTGGGACCGTTCACAAGAGCTGAGAGAATAATTGATTTTTTTGGCCCAGGAGCCAAAACTGGGGGGTGGAGTGGAGGATCATTTCATTTTGAACCAAAACTGATTTTTTTTTCAGGTTTTTCTTGAGAAAACAAGAAGCCCCTAAATTTTTTGTGCTGGGTTGAGAAACACGAAACTAAACAAAATGTTTTGCATGTTTTCGTTTAGTTTCTGGGGTGTTTTTCAATCAGGAATTTTTTTCTGTTTCATACTATGTTTTTCACCCTTTTTCTGTGTGTTTTTTTAATCAAAATATAGCAAAATTTGAAAATAAAATATTTCAAAATGAAAAGTCAATACATTTTGTTTTCAAAATTGTCAGAATGAACTGTTTCAACTTTTTAAAAGTGCACTCTTTTTCTGACAGAAATTATACACTGAATTTGACCAAAATCTGCAAATGGCTTGAATTTTGGTAAATTTATTATTTGCCAAAAAATTGGACACAACTTACTACTCACCATGGGCCTAATTCAAAGCCCATTAAAATCAACTAAAAGATCCCCTTTGTCTTCAATGAAGTAGGTCCTATAGTAGGCATAGTAAGTGGTGGTAAGTAAAGGTAGGCTCGGGCCCTTAATTAGATCATTCACACACAAAATACTTTGAGAAATATCCCAATTTTTCCTTACTACATGGACAATAGAAAATGTGTTGCTGTGTATAATCAGCATCCCCTTGGATCCGCAGAGTTCTGACAGGGCTGAGAGAGTGTCCTGAGGCCTCGCAGAGAAAAAGTGATGGCAACAATCAGATCAAATTTATTCTCTATAACTAGAGAATAAATTGGGGTTGGAATGGGAATGCCATGATAGAAGGATGTGGTGAAATTACAACATGAAGCCGAATAGCAGGAAATATAAACATTATATGATCAAGATTACTAATGCCATAGAACAAGTAAATTTTCTACAAAACTGATGAATTCTCAACTATTGGTAGCATGTTGCAATAGAGAAATCTTATGTACAGGAGATGGAGGGTGATTTTTCTCTCTTATCTCTGCTCTCCCTGGTTTAACTGTAAGCTACATAGAAAAAGACTATAAAATATAAATAGAATATACCCAGAAATGAGAAACCATGTTTGAATATTTGTATCCCATCCATTTTCAGTTTACCATGTGAGTATCAGTATGACAGAAGAAGAACAAAGAGAGACTAGAAAACTTACTAAATTGCTTAGGCATCATTATCGCCTTTATTACATACTGCAGTTTATGTGTAATGGTTTAAATAATACCAAATGCACTTTTAAGTCATTTGCAGGATGTACTAGAAACACTGCACTACCTTTCCCTCTACCTAAGGAGCTCCTTGGGCACTTGAGAGTTTTAAAGACAAGCAGTTACGCAAGTTGTGGGATCCCAAATGAAGACTCAAGATGCTGGATGATTCTGTCTATTAGTGAAGTTCAATGAAGATATATTGAAGGAAATGTACATGCAATTCAAAATATTTATTTCTTTTCCTCGTTCATGGGGCATCATGACCTTCCACTATGAACAATGCTGCTTTCTCACTGAATTTATTCAATGTTAGTTTTAAGGACATGAGCTCGTTTTGTGAACAAATAACTCAAAAATGTATAAAGATCAGAGGGGAAAAATATCTCCTACCTAGCACAGTGCACAGTGACACTTAGCTGCTATTGGGGTATTTGCTGTGTGATGCTACTTTGCCTGTATGGTACCACTATAGAACCCTGAACAGAAAGGAGGTCAGGCTAACCAGGAGTCTGACCACTTTCAGGGTGCACGCAAAACTCTGGTTTTTGGACAGAGCCTTTCTACAATATCCAGATCCTTCAGGGAGGAAAGGAAGGAAGAAAACATTTGCACAAAAAATTACAGCCTCTGTATGGCGGAAGTTAGAAGAAACTATGATCCATGGGGGCTCTTGTTATGCAGAGCTGATTTACATGGGAAGCGCTAGAGTGATGGGTACTACAACAAAATCCTAAAACAGACAAAATCACAGAGGGAAATAAAGTTCAACATTTCTGACCCATATCAGGCCTCCAATGTACTCAGATATAAGACTTCCTTTGAGTTTGATGGGAGCTGTACTTTTGGATTGGAGATACACTGTAGCCCTATGTTATGTCAAGACTGGATGCCTCTCTGGAAGATATGCTTTAGTTAACTACAAGTTATTGGTATCAATACAGGAGTAACTGGATGATATGCTATGGTCAGTGGTATATATGGGAGGTAAGACTAGATGTCATAATGGTCCTTTGTTGCCTTAATCTATGAATCTATAAATTCTAGTTTGTCATATTTTCGTACATTTCTTGTGTTCACCCACTTTATTCTAATTCTCTCCCACAAACACTTGTTACATCACTCTGAAAGGAATCTACTAGCCAAAAGAAATAAAAAAAGGAGCTTATGATGGGTTCCCCAATCCGGGATGCCACCTGATGTGCCGGGGTCTCACTGAGCCCGCCCGTTCCACCAGCCTGGGTTTCCTCACCCTGTTTATGCTGCGCCAGGCCCTGAAGCCTTCGCTAGCACACTCACACCGGTAAGGCCACACCCAGCTGCAGACACAGACCTAAGTCAGCTCTGTGTGAGAGGGTTCAGCTTGGAGATTCACCCAGCACTCACATGAACACACCCTTTGGGGAGTAAACCCAAAGTAATATTGTATTGCACTGTATAGAAAGCTCTGCACAGCGCAAGCTCATAAAAATTTGCCCTCTCCCTCAATGTGGAGAGAGATATGCACAGCTTCTTGCCCCCCTCCCCCCCCCGATATGAATTGCACAAAATGGGTTATGTTATAAACAAGCAACAAGTTTATTAATGACAATAGGTCAATTGTAAGCGATTATAAGGGATAGCAAACAGATGAAAGCAGATTACCTTAGTAAATAAACAAAAACCACAAACTGAGCTTAACATACTAGATAGGTAAGAAATAAATGAGCAAGTTCTCACCCTGAGTGATAAACCAGCTGGCAGATTCTTAAGGCACAAGTTGCCTTGGCTTTCCCAGGTTTTCATACAGAGGCTAAAAATCCTTCTAGCCTGGGACCATCACTTCCCACAGTTCAGTCTTTGTTCGTCATTTTTCCATATGTGTTGTTGCAGGGAGCGTGCGGTGCCCCCATAATGTCATTTCCCCACTTGCTGGAAAGCTCTTTTGCTGTGACCTGAGTCAAACAGTTCCCATTGTGTAGTGCTATCTCTGAGAGGTTTCTATTGTACACAATTTCTGGGGTAATCCTTGTGCTTGTGTGCATTTCCTCAATAAGCCATTAACATTGTTTGGCCTTTTTACTGTCATACCTGAAAGGCTGCTTGTGGGTGTTTTCAACCTCAGGACATGTTTCAGCAACACATACACAGCCAAACATCATAACTTTACATACGAAATAGCACATACAATCCAATGAGATATTACTATCTAGCAGAACAAAACTTTTAGAATGACACCTCACAAGGCATACTTTGTATGACATATCATATTTACATGACAGTGGTGAATATTGGGGTTTCAGGATGTAACATAGCTCCCAACACTCTCTGCACATACACACAAAATTTTAGTGCACTATAAAGCCAGAATCAGAACAGGAAGTACCCTCAGGGCATATGTTCAGTGTTTTGTTAAAGACAAGTGCTGCATGAAACTCAGCAGCCTCTAGCTGCACACAATGGATAAGCCTGTGAGTCTGTCACAGAGGTCACGGATTCTGTGACTTTCTGGGACCTCCGTGACTTCTGCTGCGGCGGGTGCAATTGGTCCAGGGGCTGCCCGCACAACATGGGCAGCTCCACTGGCCATTGCTGGGGCAGTCTTGGGACACCGCGCCCCTCCTGAGCAGCAGCAACGGTCTGGGGCCGCCGAGCTCCCTTGCCTAGAAGCAGCACGGGTCCCAGGCTGCACGCTGCTGTCCGCCCCTCTCCAGGACCAGTGGGGGTCTCAGGCTGCATGCCACTGCACCCCCAGAGCACCCAAAGCACCCCAGCCCCCCCCCCACCCCAGAGCACCCAAGCTTTAGTCAGGGGTATATAGTACAAGTCATGAACAGGTCATGGGCCATGAATTTTTGTTTACTGCCCGTGATCTGTCCATGGCTTTTACTAAAAATACCCATGATTAAAACATAGTCTTAACAATGGATATTGAGGTTGAAGAGTTCAAAAAAACTCATTTTAATCTCTAAAATACAAATCCACATATTATATCTGTCACATAGTTTCCACATTGTTCAATGTTTTCCCCCCTCTATATGGAATGCTGCTTGTTTCAAAATGTCAGGAAGTCAAAGAGAATTCAAATGACATCAGACATGATTTCTGAGCCACTTAAAAAAAAATCTATAGACTCATAGGGTGGCATTTTCCTCCAGAGAAGCGTTTGACCAGACAGCAGCCAGGTGCAATAGGTGACACACATATACTAAAAGGCATGTCCTGCTCAGAAGCCGAGTAAATGGATGAACCCAAGATTGGACATGAAACCTTTTACCAAGAGTTTTGGCTCCTCTCTCTTCTGCATACCCAATGAAATTCCATCTCAAAAAGTCAGAGCATTTTGATAATTTATAACATAACATGAACCCCTCAGGCAACATTGTAGTATCTAGCTCTTTCCTGAAATCCATGTTTCACGTTGTCGACAGTGCGTCCTGATCACAAAATGTAACGATGCATCAGCATCTGTGAAAAATGCCAGCAAATTATTCCCAAGTTAACCTCAACGAACAAAGGTGAAATAAGGTTATTGGTGTTGCTGAAAATGACATCTAGGGGGATCTGGGCTGCAAAACTGAGGCCGAGACTCTGGCCTTCACACATTGCAAAATGTAAAAATGAAAAGAGCAACTATAAAATTAATAATTAAAATTAAATTAAAAAGTGGTGCAAGTGAAGGCCAAGGGAGTATTCTTAGTTTATAAATTTTTTATTATTTTTGATCTATTACAGAGGCTGAGAATGCTGTGAATACAGAAATAAGCATGTAAATGAAATAGTTGGTACTGTGGTTTACGATTGTGATACAGTACGTAAACCACCATAAATTATATAATTAATGCAATAATAGATTAAAGCCACAAATAGGTAACCAGGAATATGTTTAAATAACAACTGTAGAAGCAGGAGTCCAAATTAATTTAAAAAATACAGCCTAGGAGCCAGATTCTTCTGTCACTGTGGGCATGGCTGCGGTGGTTATATGGGGCTTACGCTGCCGTAACTGAAACGAGATTCTGACCCTGCAGGTTCAGCTGTAATTCCGAATTACTCAGCTTTTATGAATCCAAGACTTTCTGACGAACTAAGCATTATTTTAGGAAGCCTGAAAGGGAACTTTTAGTCTAATTTCACAAGGCTAAGGAGAAAAACCTTTGAAAAATTCCCTAACTGTATAGAGATGGGTGGTAGGTGATACTGTCGCCAAACGGCAATAGCTCATTGATAATATAAGACTACATTGCAGCATTTAGCCACTGGCCTGAGTGAGCTGCAGTGCAACGCTGCAGCCCTTCTGGACAGGATGCACTCCAGGAAAAAGTGTTCCTCCCTGAATATAATCCTTCCCTTAGCAACCTTGTGTGCAGGCTGCACCAGCCTTACGTCAGATTCTGCCATGGTTCCAGCACGGCAGTGTAGGAAAGGGGAGCAGAGATGCTGGCCAAAGTATTCTCTTAAAAAGAAACCTGCTGGTGCCAGACATGAGTCTACAAAGTACGCTTGGACACTGTGCTGTGTGTGTGCTTTGCTGCTCCTCTGAGCAGAGACAACCTATGCGCTTTCCATTGCCAGGTACTACTTGCTGCCACTAGCCAAATACATACCAGCGCAGTGAGGAGGCCTAGACAGACTTCTTCTCCTGAACACCACATGCCTCTCCATAAGGCCTTTCTCCATGCACTCTTGAGAGCACCATGGAGAGATTCTGCCTGGCAGCTGAGAACTTATCACTCTTTGCGGGAGGTTTTGTGTCTATCTCCACCCTTCTCCTACCTGCACCAGCGTGAGCATGAGTAGGATGTAGTTCTGAGATGTCATCTGCCAAGTTTTAGCCAAAAGCAAATGCAGTTAGAAATAGAATTATAATGGTAATAACAACAGATGGTGAACTAATACTCTTCAGTCTCTGAAGTGCTTAGTAGCCGTCTTCATTTGCATGGCTGCATGTCTTGCATTCAGGTCCTCAAAAAAAAATCACTCTCGAAAGCACAAGTTTATCTCCAGCCTCATCATTTTTTATAGGTACAAATAATACATTCTACACATTTAAAGTGCAAGTTTTTCTGGTGGTTGGTAAGGTATCAGCAGCTTGCTGAGGTCAGAAGCCAGGTTGTGTTTTTTGAGTATGATTTTTCAGGAAAGGGATGCATGGGGGTATCTGTATGTTGCAAATGAATGGGAGTTCATTGAGGAGGTGATGAAGCTGAGTGCACTGGGTACTGTGATTCTGGAGTGGTAAGGCAGGTGAATAGAGATTAGTTGTGATGTTAATGTTGCCTTTCCTGTCACCTCCTTGGATTTTTTTTTCTTTTAGTGCATTGATAAGAAATACACTTGAGCAACCTCAGCTCAAAGTTACAGATTTTTATGGAGTGAAATGGCCAAGTGGAATTTTCAATAAGTTAAGAATTCTTTACAATACATGACTATATGTGCAGATTTATCTGGAATAATAATAGTAAAAAACCCAATTTTGACATGTACAAAAGCTGGGATTATTTCCACCTGGAGAGCAGATGAGTGGCGACGTTGACACTGGTTGCAGAGTGACATTGTAAAATGGAATAAAACCATGTAGCCAATTAAATCTAGCATTTGTATCCTGTTGTGCTTTTCCCCTCTAGTGCTTGCTTAACATTCTTTGGATTATGTTCACAGCTGCAGCTTTGATTTGTGCCATTAGTAAACTTTTCTATCCTCAGCACAAAGAAATGTCTAAACTTCCTTCATGGTTAATTCTTTCTAGGGCTTTGTGACTCTATGGTGTGATTTTGGATTGCCAGTGACACATAAAAATTCCATCCCATTTGTCATTTTCAACCCTAGCCTCATTACTTTACAAGTTTTTTCTACATTAAATTGTCTATGCTACTTATCATCTTGATCACCCATTTTTCTTTGCCTCTTTTGATTCAGATTCACTCTTCTTTGGCTCTGGCCAGCCACCCTTGGGTCTTCTACATGTTCCCATCTCCAGCCCATTGATGTACTATATGGTTGTGAACAAGACACGGTACAATACTGATCTCTGTGATATTCCACTTGCAATTTCCCTCCCACCCTACCTATAATCATGGACCATCTCCCTGGCTTCACACAAAACATTTTCACATGACAGTTTTTCAGTGACAATGCTATATTTATTTTATAAGCATTGCTAGGTCACTCAGCACGGTACTATCAGAATATGTCATGCTCATTAATGAGTTTATCTACTTCACAAGTGTATTGTGAGGGAAAGCATCATTATCCCCATTTTACAGCTTGAAAAATTGAAACATGAGGTGAAGGCAAATTTTCCATAAGCTGATTTTGAGTGCTCAACTTGACACACATAGGGTCTGGTTTTCAGCTGTGCTCCGCACCCACAGATCCCACTGACTCCAAAACAGAGTTGCATAGGTGCTAAATACTTCTGAACAATCAGGCCCAGAGTGGTCACTTACGAAAATTATGGACCAAATGACTTCCTCAACCTCCCCTTCCCACAATGGAATCTGTGGGAGAACCAGGAATATAACCCCAGCACCAAGCCTTCAAGCCCACTCTTATTCCTCCCTCAGGAAATCTTATGACCAAGATACTTAGTCATCTAACTGGTTAATTCAACTCTTTAAATATGATTATCTATGCCTCAGTTGGAGATGTGAGGATCCCTATTTCCTTTCCACTCTGCGCTCTCAAAGGTCCCACATTACAAGCATTAATTTTTTGTTCTGTGTGGTTCTACTCCCACTGGATCCCACCAATACTTCTATTTGACTGGACAAGAAAGATTGCTTTTGAGCCATGCAAGGCCTTCCCTCCCTCCAGAGACCAGGCACATAACTCTCCCAGCCATTTGACCAAGAACTGAATCCAGATTTTCAGTCTTGCAGTATAGTTAAGAGTTCCAAATTGGCCTCCACTGGTTATTTATTGTTGGAAAATCCAGAGTGGTAATTAGGAAAGTTGATGCAACAGAGGAAAAGTGTACATTAGCTATGACCACTCAGTGAGCAGACTTTTATTTAAGCCAGATGTAAGAAGCCTTAGGAGATAAAACCTTAAGTACCTGGCTGCAAACAGTTGAAATCATTTGCATAAGGAAGTACGAAGATTAGACTAGATAAATGTTTTGAAAAGAGCTTTGCAAAAGAAGTGCAGTAGATCATGCAATGTGTGCTGATATTCTAAGATATTTTATGGAAGGATTTGAGGGTGAGCATATATATTGGTGTACCTGCTGTAAAGGAAGCTATTTCAACTTGAAGAGCACCATCCAGAAAAGTAGGCATCTGCAAATCCAATCCAGCTTGTTATTGACAGTAAATTGCTACCCTCAGAGAGACAGCCATATGAAATGAATTGCCAGCTGTCACCGTCCTGGCTGACCTCTTGTCAAGAATGCTTGCCAGACAGCTCCACTTGGATCCATGTGCTTCTAAGATCCCCTGGGTCCGGGCAGACTCCAGTCAGAGTCTCTAGCTCTGGCATCTCGGGCACATTCTCCAGCTGGTACCACTTCTAGGGAATGAGTCCAGCTGCCCTGGGCCCCAGGACCATTGCTGACCCCAGAGGTCTACAGCACCGCATAACCCTCCAGAGCTCTACTCTTAGGGGTACTCCAGTTTAAAGTTTATCCCTTGAGGGATACGTGATAATTGAAGTAACACATGTACCCCCCTTTCCAAAGGGATTTCTAAACCAAAAATGCTATACACATACACAAAACACAAGAGATACACAGATCTAGGCAAAATAATAAACACCTGTATGCAGTTTCCTCCCTCAGAGTCCTCACCATTTTTGACTGTTCTTTGGGTTTTGGTCAGTGCTTTCAGGGGTCTCAGATCCCCTTTCCTGGATCCCATTACTTCTTCCTTCCTCCTGCTCAGTCTTGCCTTCTTCTTTGGGTTAGAGAATCAGCTACTAAGAGCAGACTTTTTCCTTTCATAACTTCCAATGTCCTCCATCATGTGACCCTCCTGGTAAGCCTCAACCCCCCTCCATCAGGTGGTCAAGGTCCCCCATCAGGTGATCTGTTGCTTGGTTACCACCTAACTGAAGTCCAGGCTAGATAAAGTGGTTCTGCAAAGTCATTCAGTGTTAATGACCCTTTATTACTTCACATTGTTTGCACTGTCTCAACACCTCTTGACATTTCAGTCCAACGTAGAGGCAAAAGACAACAGGGAAGGCACAGGACAGTCTCACACTCAAAATGATGTTTATAAATCAAAATGGAGATTGTAGTTTGATGTAGATACAGACAGACATTTACTAAATTGTCAGAATGTTTGGTGTCTATTTCCTTGTGGAAACAAATTTATATCAGAAAAATCATTGAATGTTGATTGTCAATTGCACTCTTGATGGCAGTCTTAGCAGAGAAGTAAAGGAGTGATCTTTGCTTTCATCACTATAATTGGTCTTCTAGCAGATGATGGAGGGGGTATAGCCTGAGCAAGCTGCTCTAAACTGTACCAGGGATTGGGCAGGCCTCCAGCTGGGATCTGACTACAAGGGATGCAAAATGTAGCTTAAAATACCTTTTTGCTCCCTTGCACCATCCTGCACAGAATGTAGCTCAACCCCACCTCTATGCTGCAGAGTCTGTAAAGATATCATGGACATGGTAAAAAGAAGGAAATTATGAGCACTCAATTAGCACAAAAATCAAGATGTTGATAACAAAATGAATCAAAAAGAACCAAAAGACATGAAGAGAAGAAATTCTTCAGATGTCTATATACCAATGTGAGGAGCCTGGGTAACAAACAAGAGGAATTGGAATTGCTCATTTATGAGCATAAATTCGATCTAGTTGGTGGACTATTCATATGATTGGAATGTTAAAAGCAATGGCTATAACCTATTTGGGAAGGGATGTAATCCCATACTCTGGATGTCCATAGTCTCTGATTGCCAGAAGATGGGAGGATGATGGGGTGGATGCCTGCTCTTTTAATTCCCTCTGAAGCACCTGGCATTGACCGCTGCTGGAAGACAGGATACTAGGCTAGAGGGACCATTGGTCTGATCCAGTATGGCCGTCCTTATGTTCTTAAGGACTGCAGGACTGTACTTGTATTATATTCTCCTCTCTGGTTCTCTTTTCTGTTGCTGGTCATCAATTTCAGAAAACAGTCCCCTTTGCAGCAGACTCCTAAGCTCATTGCTCTGTAGAAAAGACAACATGAACATCTGGATCATCTTCCACAGACGTTTGTGTTGTTTTTTCTACAGAGCACTACTAGGAGTCTCAGGCCAGTCAAAGAATCTCTGGTAGAGCAGCTCCGGGGCTTGCGAGGGGCCAAAACTAGTGTGGAGGCATATGGGTTCTAAAGGGAAGTAGCTGGATTCCTCAGAGATGCACCAAGTTCAGGATATGCCTCTTCTGTAGAGGAGAAGCTCCCCCACTCTTCCTCTAATTCCCTGTACAAGCAGCCCTCCCAACCTCTGATGGAACAACATGGGAAGAACTCTATGAGGCGATGCCTACATAGGTTTCTTCCCCCCAAAATTGCACCAACAGACTACTCTGAAGAAGATGACCATCCAGACTTGCAGCATTCCTACCTATAAATATGTTTGTTGAGAATCAGACTTTTTTAGCTTGAGTAAAGTGGGATCTATAAACACTGGGAATTCCCCATGTCTGTCCCATGTTTCTGAATAGGGGCCTTTTGATGATCCAGTGAGTTACTAACAGAATTCTATGAGTTGATAAAAAATCATACTAAAAATGCAATTGTTTTTTTGCCGTCACCAGGATGCAACACTAATATTGGCATCAATTGTGATTTTCATGTTGTCAGTTGTTGGTATAAGCCCAATAAATATAGCGCATTGTAGTGTTTTAGTGAAGTTGCTTTGCAAACTGCAGTAAAGAGCAGGCATTAAGGTGCTAAAATTAGTTTGCACTGCAGTAGTAACAAATTAAAAATGGCATACTGTTACACCAAGCAATGTGCAGTGGTGCCAATTGATTTATGAGGTCAGGAGTGAAAGAATTTATCACCTGGCATTATCTCTGCCCAGATTTAATGCCTACTCTGTCATCGATGCACAAAAAAAATTATAGGAGTAGAGAAAGGTCTTTTCCAAAGACAAGGGCTGTTTACAAAAGAGCGTTCCTCTCTAAGACACTATAATAAAATAAGTCTCAATGGCCTAAATCTTGCAGCATGCTGTGCAATCTTTATAGTGGTGACTTTTGTCTCCAGACAAATATTTTTATATTTGTTGTCAAATGATGAGAAAGATTGTCATGTCACCTCCAGGTATGAGGAACCTATAAAACTCTGGACAGTCTGGCATCTTCCCTGTCTCTGGGCAGCAAAGAATTAATGGCAGATTAATTTGCTGGAGTTCAGAACAACATGGTCAGCATTAACACAGTCTCCTTTCAAAAGTAAATACTCTGAAAGAATTGAAAATTACTTTGAGTCCAATTTAAGAAGGCACGGGAGGAAAGAGGAAGAGGGGTAGTTCTGACTCACTAGAGACCTCATCATGCAAAAGAAGAGTTAAGCAGACTTTTAGATATATACTTTAGGGCTAAAAAGAGCTGCTAAACTTTACCGCAGAAGTGGCTGCATTTCAGTGGCAAATGAATAGAGTCATGTCTGTACAATTTGTTGAATGCCTTGAAATCTCCTGGATGAGAAGCGCTGAGTCAAAGTCTCACTATTCCAGAGTGTCCCCTTGTGGCATGACACAATATTTCAGCAGCTCTGCCCCTCTCATGCTCGGGACTTTAGTGGTCTAGGATGGTGGTGACTTGGCCTTCCAGCATGGTCACACTGTAGTTCTACCCATGCCCGAGTATCAGTGTCCCAAACCAGTAATGTGCAACAAAATAATCGCAACCAAAACAACATCTTCTGCCCTTCCTGGGCTCCTCTTCAGTCTCACTCTTCTTCCAGAGCAACAGCTCTAGGGCATCTCCCTGGAGTCCTTCAGCCAACCCCAACAACAGACAATATACAAACAAAGCAACTTCCCCGCATCGTGGGCTTGAGCCTTTAATCCAATTTAGGTTCTCCTCAGTTCTTCACTCTTCTACAGAAAGCTGACCCACAGTGCTGCTCCCCTGGAGTGTTGCCCCATGTTAAAGTTCCACGACAGAAGTTAATGCCACTCCTGTAGCCTTCCTACAATTCTTTCTCTGCCTGGCTCCTATCAGGCCCTTCCCACAGAGTGGGAACTCCACACCACCTCCCTCCTTGGTCTCCATCCTCCAACTGCTCTGAACTACTTCCTTTTAATTCCTCCCTGAGCCTGATATACACTTCAGGTGTAACAAGGTGGTCTCAGGCTTCGGTTAACCCCTTCTCAGCCAGTGTGGGTTTTATACATCCCATGCCATCTTAAACAAAGGGGTTTATTATTTATTATTATTCTAATTCTATTAAGGCAGCTAGTCGGGCAGGGTGGCGCACGCCTGTAATCCCAGCTACTTGGGAGGCTGAGGCTGGCGGATTGCTCAGGGGTTCTGGGCTGTGGTGTGCTATGCTGATCAGGTTCCGGTGCCACTGACAGCCTGGCCAGCGGGTGGCTAAAGAACCGGCTAAAACAGAGGTGGGCAGACTACGGCCCATGGGCCACATCCGGCCCGCAGGACCGGCCTGCCTGGCCCTTGAGCTCCAGGCCAGGGAAGCTACCCCCCCAGCCCCTCTCCCACTATCCCCCCGCAGCCTCAGCTCACCATGCCGCCAGCGCTGTGGGCGGCGGGGCTGCAAGCTCCTGCCAGGCAGCGCACCTCATGGCTGGTTCCGTCCGGGCAGCATGGCTGCCAGACATGCTGCTCTGAGTGGCAAGGTAAGGGAGAGGGGAGTGGGAGGGTTGGATAAGGGGCAGGGGGTGCCGGGGGGCAGTCAGGGGACAGGGAGCAGGGGGCGGTTGGATGGAGTAGAGGGTCGGGGGGGGGCGGTCAGGGGATGGGGAACAGGGGGAGTTGGATAGGTATGGGAGTCCCGGAGGGCCTGTCAGGGGCTGGTGATGTGGATAGGGGTGGGGCAGTCAGGGGACAGGGAGCAGGGGGGGTTGGATAGCGGGTGAGGGTTCCGGGGGGCGGTTAGGGGTTGGGGGGTCCCAGGAGGGGGCAGTCAGGGGACAAGGAGCAGGGGGGGGTTGGATGGGTGGGAGGTTCTGAGGGGGGCAGTCAGGGGGCAGATAGGGGCTGGGGACCAGACTGTTCGGGGAGGCACAGCCTTTCCTACCCAGCTCTCCATACAGTTTTGGAACCCCAATGTGGCGCTCAGGCCAAAAAGTTTGCCCACCCCTGGGCTAGAACAACACGAATGACGTGTTGTGATTGGCACCCCCTCTCTGAGGGCTGATGATGGACTGACCAATCAAGGTGATTAAGGCATCCAATGGCATGTAGAGAGAACCACAAATAGGAACATAATTAGGAGATTATAGTAGGTTCCATAGAATCATAGAATATCAGGGTTGGAAGGGACCTCAGGAGGTCATCTAGTCCAACCCTCTGCTCAAAGCAGGACCAATCCCCAATTAAATCATCCCAGCCAGGGCTTTGTCAAGCCTGACCTTAAAAACTTCTAAGGAAGGAGATTCCACCACTTCCCTAGGTAACGCATTCCAGTGTTTCACCACCCTCCTAGTGAAAAAGTTTTGCCTAATATCCAACCTAGATCTCCCCCACTGCAACTTGAGACCATTACTCCTTGTCCTGTCATCCGCTACCACTGAGAATAGTCTAGATCCATCCTCTTTGGAACCCCCTTTCAGGTAGTTGAAAGCAGCCAGCAAATCTCCCCTCATTCTTCTCTTCCGGAGACTAAACAATCCCAGTTCCCTCAGCCTCTCCTCGTAAGTCATGTGGTCCAGTCCCCTAATCATTTTTGTTGCCCTCCGCTGGACTCGCTCCAATTTTTCCACATCCTTCTTGTAGTGTGGGGCCCAAAATTGGACACAGTACTCCAGATGAGGCCTCACCAATGTCGAATAGAGGGGAACGATCACGCCCCTCGATCTGCTGGCAATGCCCCTACTTATACATCCCAAAATGCCATTGGCCTTCTTGGCTACAAGGGCACACTGTTGACTCATATCCAGCTTCTCATCCACTGTAACCCCTAGGTCCTTTTCTGCAGAACTGCTGCCTAGCCATTCAGTCCCTAGTCTGTAGCGGTGCATTGGATTCTTCCGTCCTAAGTGCAGGACTCTGCACTTGTCCTTGTTGAACCTCATCAGATTTCTTTTGGCCCAATCCTCCAATTTGTCTAGGTCCCTCTGTATCCTATCCCTACCCTCCAGCATATCTACCACTCCTCCCAGTTTAGTGTCGTCTGCAAACTTGCAATTGTACTAGTTTCCAGCCTTATTCTAATCATTGTCGCTAGAGTGATTTGGGTTTCTTCCACTTTCATGGCACCTAGACATTCAAAATTACAGAAGTTCTACCTCTTAGTTCTGTGACAAGCAATTTTTGCCTCATCCACTGTTCGGGGTCCATGAATTTCATTGCTGGGAGCAGCTCTGGTGAATTCACATAAAGAACAAGAAGGCTAAAAGGTTCCAGCGATTTTATAAAATCCTGATGATAAATTCTTAATTTTTTGTGGTTTATAATTACTTTTGTTTATATTACTCCACATACAGATGGGCCTAATCAGAACCACAGAGCTAAGTCATAGGTCAGCACATGATTTAAGTACTTACCTATAAGTATAGGCTTAAATCCCATTAATTTTAAGCACATTCTTAAATCAAACTGAAGTGTTGTGCTCCACAGGGATGAATTTAAGTACATACCTATATACGATGCTGAATCGGACCAAAATACCGCCAAACGTTGTGGAAGTCCACATGTAGATCTGAACTCTGCTATTAGCCACTCCATAAGGAGTCAAAACAAACCCTCCAATCTGAACACACACAAACTTTGGGGGGAAAAATCAGCTCAGGTTTTAGCCCCTCTCTAATTACAGATAATACAGACATACTGAAGCACAGCCAATTGCAAACACCTGCAGCTGTCTATCACTGTGCAGTCATTCATCAGAAAATAATAATTTGAATTTTTAATTAAAAACTATTCAAAAAATATTAAGGGACCTGAATATGGAGATTTTCTTTTAAGCAGTAACATACCAAGGGCAGGCCCTACTTGAAGCTACACATGTGTATTCCAGACTTTGGAACATAAATGATACTATGGTCCAAGAGAACATCATTTGTTAGGTCTTGCTGTTAAAAAGCAAGATAAATCCCAATCCACCTAGCAGGTCCTTGGCTCAAGGTTAATTTTACCTACTAAATCCAAATATTCTATGATAATATGTTAAAACCTAATTGTCCCCTTATTCTTTGCACTCAAGGAACAAATCACAGTCAGTATTTTACATGGGAGATTATACTGCTCTCATGTGCAGTATGAACTGGGGCTTAAACAGCTTCACAGACACTGAGGCAGTTACAGAAAATGCAAAAGCACAAACAAAATTCCCATTTGTTTCATTTAATAGATTTTTCTTTTAAAATGTGGTTGCATTCATTAGACAAATTCTGCACTGACTTTACACCTCACACACGCCCGGTGATGGCATTGGGTTTACATCAGCACAGAATTCTGTCCCTTCCATATTTCATTATGGAAGGCTTGTGGAAAATCCTGATGCATGTGGAGCCCCTGTGGTCGCCCCTGTGCCTAGGAGCCAGAGGGAGATGCCAGCAGCTTCCTGAGAGCCAGGCAGAACTGGGCAGGTAGCCTGCCTGCCCTCCTGTGGGCAGCCAACTGGACTTTTAATGGCCTGGTCAGCAATGCTGACCGGAGCCACCAGGGTCCCTTTTCGACCAGGTGTTCTGGTCAAAAACCGGATAGCTGGCAACCCTAGTTATAGGAGATATCCTGGGGCTGCCCTGAAAGATGCTTGTGTTTTATGAGCTAAAACAACGTGTTCTACTCATGGCTTCCTATCCCAAGATGTTTGTGATTTGTCTAATACTTTGTGTCTGTTGTCTGCAGCACATGGATTCATTACACACGTCCTAGGTCAGAATATGAAGCTGTTTTAACAGTGCACAGCAACACTACATCATACTAGGCCTGGAAAGGAAAAATGAAACCAAATCCAAATGAAACTGTTGGGGAATTTATAGCCAAATTGTTGCACTGAAGCACTGAGGCTATGTCTACACTGTGAGGTAGGAGCGATTCCCTTGCTTGTATAAATATACTCACGCGAGCTGTCATTGAGTTGGTGTACGTATAAATAGCAGTGTAGCTGTGGTAGCATGAGGTATGGCTGAGCCATGCAGAGTACAAACCTGCCTCATACCGGTGGGTATGTACTTGGCATGGCTCAGCCACACCTCTGCTGTTGTTACCTTCTCTTTATACTCACACTAGCTTGATGAGAAGCAGGCAGTGTTGAGCCCCATTGGTCCAAAGGGAGTTTGGGGAGGCTTATTTGCTCCCTCAGAGGCCCCAGTGTTTCAGGTACTGTGCAGGCTGCATCAGTCTTCAGGAAGGTGCATCTTGACTCCCTCCCTTAGCATGTGCCCAGCTCTGCCATTTTAACTGGGCCTTGTATAGGGAATGTAAAGAGAGGAGGCGGCTCTTTGTGGTTTCCTACAGGCACCTGTCTAAAGGACGATCACATCCTGTCCCTGAGATAGAGAGAATGTAATGACCGAAACTGGAATTTGCCCACAACAGTGCAGTTGACAGTCCAGCCATTGCAACAAGTGCCACATTTCCTAACATAGCTGGCTTGCAAGGGAGAGGGAGGATACATTACAATAATGGTGCCACGTCTTGCAGTCCTTACTCATCTTCCTTAATAAAGCAAAACTCCCAGTGATTTTCACTTATCCAGGTCCATGGTTTAAACAACCTAAGAGTACAATGCCACCTAACACCATGCTGGGGTATTAGTTAAATACTGACAAACATGCAGGAGTGATTGCCAGCTAGTAAACAAGCTATTAATATTTGAGTATATGCATAGAGTTGTATATAAATATAGATAGACAAAATGTGTGTATCTCTGACTAAATATAAATACACATGTAACTGAGACATGATTGGTCATGCCCCTAGTGCATGTAGCAAACTAAACTCCCACATAGTCTGATTAAAAAAAGAAGGACGTGTCTTGTAGTGATTAGTGGCCAGTTTGTATTGACATACAATATTCTAGGTTTACGTGGTCCTGTCACTAGTCAAGGGGCTGGATTTGATTATTTTCAAGGTCCCTTCCAGCACTACATTTCTATGATTCTATGACATGCCTATGTGTTGAATGTTACTGTGGTTTCCTGATGTGCTCTAACTCATTTAGTGCCAGTAAGAGTAAGGTCCACTAACCTCATGCTATTGGGTATATTTACAGCTAGAAAAAGGTTTCAAAGAGCAAGTTAATCTAGGAGCCTATTTTTTTCATCTCACTACTGAACAGTTTATCAGCCTTTTGTTACTTTGCATACTACACCTTTTGTTATTTCAGGTTTCTTTAAGAAGTCCCAGGAGGAGCAGAAGTCACACCACCATACAAATATGACTGCATTTGAATAATTTATTTCTAATTGCTGCATTTAGAACATTTCTCCATGTTGTTTTTTCTAGGTGAAAGATTACTTGTCTGCAAAGGTCTGAGAGAAATCCTTTATTAGCCACCTTCCAAATATTATGAGGCCATAGCAAAATGCAAAGGTGTGTATAATAGATACAGTAATTTTGAAAACAGAAAAAAGTAGTATATAAAAAGGACTGAATGCACAGGAGGTTAGTAATGGGTTACAGAGCTATTCACATTTAGGTCACCGGTTCATTTATAGCCTTGATTGGTACAGTATAAAATTGTTAACATTAACGTGTTGATGGTTATCTGGCAGTGCTACATGAAGCAAGGAGGTGGTTTCAGTCCATTTCTTGTGTCCTCATCACTGCAATTCGCATAGAATCATAGAAATGTAGGGCAGGAAAGGATCTTGAGAGGCCATCAAGTCCAGCCCCTTGAACTGAGGCAAGACGAAGTAAACCTAGACCATCCCCAACAGGCGTTTGTCCAACCTGTTCTTAAAAACCTCCAGTGATAAGGATTCAGCAACCTCCCTTGGAAGCCCATTCCAGAGCTTAACTACCCTTATAGTTAGAAAGCTTTTCCTAATAGCTAACAAATCTCCCTTGCTGCAGATTAAACCCATTACTTCTTGTTCCACCTTTGGTGGACATGGAGAACAATCCTCTTGAAAACAGTCTTCAAATACGTTAAGAACTGTTATAAGGTTCTCCCCACACACCCCCAAGTCTTCTTTTTTCAAGATGAAACATATCCAGCTTTTTTACCTTTCCTCATAAGTCAGGTTTTCTTAATTTTTTATCATTTTTGTTGCTGCTCTCTGGACTCTCTAATTTGTCCACATCTTTCCTTAAGTGTGATGCCCAGAACCAGACACACTACTCCAGCTGAGGCCTTACCAGTGGAGAATAAAGCAGGACAATTTCCTCCCATGCCTTGCATACGACATTCCTGTTAATATACCCCAGAATAATATTAGTCTTTTTTGCAACTGCATCCTATTGTTGACTCTCATTAGATTTGTGATCCATTATCGCCCTTTGATCCTCTTCTGTAATATTATTGCCTAGCCAGTTAATCCCCATTTTGTAATTGTGCATTTGATTTTTCCTTCCTAAGTGTAGTAGTTTGCACTTGTCTTTATTGAATTTCATCTTGTTGATTTCAGACCAATTCTCTAATTTCTCAAGGTCCATTTTAATTCTAATCCTGTCCTCCAAAGTGTTTGCAACCCCTGCCAGCTTGGTGTCATTTGCAAATTTTATAAGCATATTCTCCATTCCATTATCCAACTAATTAATTAAAATGTTGAATTACACTGGACTTAGGACTGGACCCCACTAGACACATCCTCTCAGCTAGACAGTGAACCACTGATAAGTACTCTTTGAATACAGTCTTTCAACCAGTTCTGAACCCACCTGTGATGGAGGACACTTACCCCCTGTGCTGCTTAGTGGTCAGACGGAGGTGTGGCAGCTTGTCTTCCTTCTGGGTGTTCCCCTACAGCTCCACCCTACCGTGGTCTGTCCTTTCAGTGACTTAACCCTATGGCCAGATCACACTTTCAAATCCACTCCTTTTAGGGTATATATAAGAGTCCAGCAACCGGGAAGTCTTCAGGATTCAACAAGAGATTCAGGGCTTCCTCCTGGGGTTGGGGTCTTGTGGTCCGGACACTTTTACTAAGAGGGTATTCCCCCAACTAGGTTCCCTGCCAAGGGATAGACTTCCATCATTTTCCCTCTTGAGAGGATAGCAGGGAGCCTGGGCCCAACCCCTCCACTGGGGTCTGATCCAGGGTCCAATGGTAGGCAGCTAAGTCCTGTTCCCTGGGGTGCTAAGAAGCCGACTCCCACGACCACATCATACCAGTCCCTTCTATTTGCACAGGGTAAAGTAAATAACTAAAACACAAAGATACAGCCTCTACCTTCAGGAAGCCACAGGTTCCTCCTTTGTAGGCTTGGTCAGGTCCCTATAGCCAGGCCTCAGAGAGCAAGAGCTCCTGTGGTGCTCCTTCTCAGCAGCTCAGGGTGCAGGGCAGCTCACTGCCATTGTCTGCCTGCCAATGAGATACTCTGTTTCCTTTTCTAAGCTCCTCCTCCAGCCTGGGCAGGCTTTGTAGGTGAATGGGGCAGGGAGGCCTCGTCCCAGAGCAGTTCCTTAACCCCTTCCTTTCAATGTGGGGTTTGTATAACCCATCACACCACGTTATTATAATTTAATCAAGACCACATTTATCTAGTTTGCTTAAGAGAATGCCACATAGGAATGTGACACAATCCTTATTAAAATCAAGATATATCATGTCTACTGCTTCACATCTATCCATTAGGCCAAAAGAAGGAAATTAGGTTGGTTGGGCATGATTTGTTCTTGACAAATCCATGTTGGCTATTCCTTATCACCCTACTATCCTCTAGGTGCTTACAAATGGGTGTTTAAGAGTTTGTCCCAGTATCTTTCCAAGTATCAAAGTTAGCTCAGTCATCTTTGTTTCCCTTTTTAAAGATTAGTACTATATTTCTTACTTAATATCAGCAAGGGAGAGAATGGTTATGGGAGCGGAACTGTTTTTTCACACCTAAAGTTGTTCCTGCTAGGTAAGGGACAGGGTTGTGGGGGAAGCTGGCTCTGTCTTTTCTTCTGCTATTCCTGTTCTGTATTAAAACAAGGAACTCCAACCTCATACAATGTTCCCTCTAATTTTTGACAGGCTGTGTGCACAAAAAAAATTTCTTCTGTGCAAATTTTTGTGTGCACAGTGTTTTGCCATGTGCGCGGGGTTTAGGATCTGTGTGCATGCGCACACATGCACAGCTTAGAGGGAACACACACGTGACATGACAAGAAGAACACCACATGCTGCAATGGCAGTTTGTAGAGAAAGATAAAGAAGTAAAGAAGTTGTATGGGAAGGATAAGAGAGAATGGCTTGACAAAAAAAAAAAAAGCAAGAGAAGCCAAAGAAGCATCAGTGAGAAGTGACTCAAATTATTCCAGGTGTGTAAGTGATTATCACAATTTCAGAGTCACCGTGGTATCATAAAAGCAGAAGATGGAAGATTCTTAACAAGGGAAGCAGAACAAAAGGAATTATGGTGAGAATGTTTTAATGAAGTGCTCAGTCAACCTGAGCCAACAATTGCAATCAATGAATGTGAAGAAGGTGATAAAGAAAGCAGAAATAGAGGAAGCCATTAAGCTGCTAAAAATGGCAAAGCACATGGTCAAGATAAGATCACTGCTGAAACTCTTGAAGGTGGGGAGGAAGTGGTAGAACATGAAATACGTAAACTTTGCAATATAGTTTGGGAGAAATATTTTTTCCCTGAGGAATGGAAGAAAGCTATAATCTGTATATTACCAAAGAAACTGTGTACTGAGCAAGCAGGATTTAGACTTTAAACATTATGTATACATCACATCTTTACCCTGAGTCAATTGACTGAGGAAAGGCTTGCTTACGAGAGAAGATTAGTCTTGAACTTTATACATTTCATCAAAGCTTTTAACTGCATTAATAGACTGTTGCTATGGAAGATCTTGCAACAACACGGGCTTCCTAGGAAGATAGTGTCACTGGTTCAGATGCTGTATGATGGTTGAAAAATGCTGTTTAAGAACAGAAAGTGGAAAGACTGACTGGTTTGATATCATCATAGAAGTGCAACTGGGATGCATCTTATCTTTTTTCTTCTGCATTGTGATAGATTACATGATACAAAAGTAACATTAAAAGAAAATACAGGAATTATGTGGAGTAGAGAAAAACATCAAGATCTTAACTTTGCAGATGACATTGTTCTGGTGGACACAGATGATACTATGAACAACGCCACTATCAACATCAAATGTGAGGCCGCCAAAGTAGGATCAAGAATCAGCCAAAAGAAAATGGAAATCATGATTGTTGAAAAAGGAGTCAGCATTGATGGTGCATATGTGGTCGATAGTGAAGAATATGGCATGCTTAGTGAGTTTGTATATCTTGGAAGCACAATTGGTGCTGATGGCCAACTCCATAAAGTGGTACAAGAAAGAATTGGGAAGGCAAGTGGAGCCTTTTTGAGACTGGCAATATCTGGAAAAATATGGAGTTACACATAAGAACCAAGATAAAATTATACACAATGCCATTTGTGATACCTACATTGTTCTATGAGTCTGAAACTGGGCAAATGCTAGAAACCCACAACAGGAAACGTAATCCATTCCATCAGAGTTGCTTGTGAAGAATACTTGGTATCAGCTGGTGGGACAAAGTAACCCCCCCTGAAAGGGCTGGCCAGCAGAATGTACAGACAATGATTCAGGAAAGAAGACAATTGTTTGGACATGTACGGATATCAAAAAACTGTATTCTGAGACAAGCCCTTGACTGGAAACCACCAGCTGGAAGAAGAAAAAGAGGAGGACACCAGATGACATTTAAGAAAACCATTGAGAGAGATGCTGCTGTCATGGAAACATACTATAAGCAAAAATGTGGCATTAGATAGACAGAGGTGGAAAGACTGGGTTGCCTTGTGTGTCATAAGGCACACAAATACCTAATAGTAAAAAATAAACTTACTTTCCAGAAGGAAAAAATATTTTTAATAGAAAGAAAAAAATTGTACTTATCCCACGTGTAAAGTTAAGAGGAATATCCATTCTTATTTCTCATGTTTAAAGGATGGATACATGTTGTAAATTACCCTTTTTAAACTAAAGACAAGTCTTACCAATG
This sequence comes from Natator depressus, assembly GCF_965152275.1. Classification (NCBI taxonomy): domain Eukaryota; kingdom Metazoa; phylum Chordata; order Testudines; family Cheloniidae; genus Natator; species Natator depressus. The sequence goes on from NC_134236.1 coordinate 124,742,233, forward strand.
ATTTTTTTGAATGGATAGGTAAAGGATCATATGTAGGACAAGAAAGGTAATAGTGCCATTCTTCATCACTCTGTTGCAATCACATCTGGAATATTGTGTGTTGCTCAGTCCCTACTGCTTAGGGACCATATAGAAAAAAAGATTAAAGCAATAAAAATTATATTAGGAAGAATAAAATACAGAAGGAGGGAAAAATAGTTAAATGTAATATACAGATCTTAGAGAAAAGAGTGTGATGCCTTTTAAAAGACTCATAAAAATAAGCAACCAAAATAATTAGCGATTAAAAGGGTATCAGTTTGAAAAAGGAATTAAAATGTATGACTTTTTATGACAACACAAAATGTTTTTGAAACTGCATTTGCAGGAAAAAGAAAAGGTTTAAATAATGATATTCTATTACCTGGATTATTGGGACATGACAGGCATAGTTTTTCAATATACTGTAGTCATTAGGCTCAGAGCCAATGGACAGCTGGTAGCAAAAACCCTCTAGAACGCCAGAGGCATTTAAGTCTGTTACGTGTTATCTAGTTTGTTTGGTGGTTGTTTCTAAAATATATTCAGCTCTGGGTTGACTAAAGTCTTATAACATATGACTGCGGGATGGCATCATTGTATGGTGGCTGAGCATTCTTTAAGCTTTTTTTCTTTTGCCATGTGCATCTTCTGCTTCTGTGCATTTTATCACCGAGCAGTATCCTCCCATATTCAGCACAGCACAAGTAATGAAATGAACAATCTCCTTCAGGACTGAAGCTTATGTGCATTCACTAATTAGCTTCCAAGGCTCCCCACCCTGAGGGAAGCTGGAGGTTGGCCTGGGAGTTAATGGCTTGGAGATGAAATTCATATTAATGTGTATGCAATGTATTTCCCTGTGTGTTCAAGGAAACGTTCCAAAGCGAGTCTCTCTGTTACTAATAATTGCTTTATCTTGGGCTAAAGCACTAAGAGGGAAAAATGGACGATTTTAAAAATGAATTTGGTATATTCCTTGCAAAGGAAATCAGATACAACACAAGAAAATACCTTAAGAGTCTAGTTTGCTATTAAGTTCTGTAGAATGTTTCCTGACTGATGTTGGGGGTCGGTGAATGAGGGGAAGAAAGATCAAAACAAAACAGAGGTGAATCAAAGTAGCAACCATGACTACATGTGATGAAGCAGAAGAACTGAAGAAGGATTAGTCATGGATCAGTGCTTGTCACATGGAGAAAGAAGGCACTAAAAGCAATGGATCAGATAACAAAAGGATGTTTAGCTTGTCAAACTCTTAGATGGCTCCAAAAAGTGTGGTATTCCTAGACCTTGCTGTTTCGTTCGCTTTCACTGCACAATGTTTCCAGGTCTCTAGCACGCTACTAGGGGAGTGTGGGCCAAGATTCAAGTAAGTCTGAACTGGGTAATGGTTTCAGATGGAAACTATGAAGACTTATTTGTAGCTGAAGACTTATTTGGAGTTTTCAGGTTCATTAGAAACTGAAACAAGGGATTCAGAGCACCATGAAGTAAAATGGAGGGAAAGACTTGCACGTCAAAACCAGTGAGTTTGACATAGACCTAACCAGCAGGCTGTCTCCTTTCATTCCTGTTATGTACCCTATTGTTCCAGTTTGGTACAATTTTTGGTACTGAAAATAAAAAGAGAAAGGATGTACATTACCTACTGTGGAAATATTTTATACCATTATTTTTAACTTCTGCAGTTTCCTGATATGAGCAACCAAAACAGTTTAGCAAGAAAGTAACACTACATCTTAAAAAGCTGGTGACTTATTGAACACATCCATTCTTCTCCACAGTTCCATGACTTGTGCTCCAAATACAGTGCTACTAAGCATTTGGTCGTCTCTCTTCTATGTACTGGGACCAGTCTGAATTCAAATATACTGTGATCTGGCAAGCAGTGCATTATGGGAACTGTAGTCCATGCACAATTATCCAGGGCTATCAGTCCTGCACCTTTCACAAGCACTGAATTCCCATTAAAAGGAATAATTTTTAAACATGCCTGCTGCATTTGTTTGACATTTGTAACACCTACCTGCCATCCTTCATCATCACACATGAATACGACCTATTCACAAACCCTTTGCTGGAACAGTTATCAAACAGTTTGGTATGGAGATGTATTACCTGCCTCTTTTGTTTAAATAACAGGGCTAACAAAGGGCATAAACAAGTGACAGGAAAACAGATCACAGTATTTACCATTCTAGGGCCAGGCCTTTACTCACACTGAATAGTACCTTACACCGTGAATAGTCTGACTGAATTCAGGGGGACTACTCAGGCCCAGATCTGTCAGTGTGCACACTGTACATAGGCACAGGGCCCCTGATCTCAGGAAGGCTCCCAACCAGGTTTGGACTCCTCCTCCCCTTCCCGGCATATTGCAACTAGCAACCGTTGGTGTGCGAACACATGGAAATACAGAGGGCTGCTTCCACTATGGTGCACAGGTCTTACGGTCACTGGGAGCACTGCTGGTGCAGCACCTGGGTCCCACTCCACATGCTGGGGCCTTCAGTGTGCCAATAGGGCAGCTGAGGATGCTGCTCCTCTCAGTGCCAGAAAGCAGGATGGATCCGAGGCTTATCAGGGAGGAGTAAGGTGTGGGGACTGGGGTGGGAGGAGGCAGAGTCTCCTGGGAGAAGATAGTAGGGGGATCCCTGGGCTAAGGCTACTGGGAGGAGGTGGTTGTAGGGCCTCTTGGACCAAGGGATTAGGCTACTGGTGGTGGTGGTGGGGAATATTTAAAGAGGAGGCTCAGGACAGTGTATGGAGGGGGTATCTGAAAGGAGAAGAGGAAGGTCTGGCTGGCAGTGATGATGGGGGAGCCTGAGAGAGGAAGAGGACGGTCCGGCTGCTGGGGGAGGGAAGGCAGTGCCTGAGAGTGGAAGAGGAGGGTTCAGCTGGTGGCAAGGGTGCAGTGGCTGCTTTTTCTGCCTCTCAGTGGTGTTAATCTTATCTGCCCTGACCAGGTTTGGCCCATCCACCCCCCTTCCATCATGACTCATGACAGGGTGGCAGGTGAGCCAAACTTCAGTGAGTGGAGTTGAAAATTGGTGCATGAAGTCAAAGCACTGCTCAGGTTTGTTACCCGACACAGCTGGGTCTCTTCTTGGCATTCTCCTGGGCAACCATGGTAATCAGAGCCATGTAAGAGTAGGGGGCTTCTGGGTGGAGTCCAGTTTCTTGGGTCGCTTAAAGAAGATGGGCAACCCCCCATTTCAATAGTGCACAGGGAGCTAAAATTATTTAATCCAATCTTTTGACTATTTTCAGAGGAAGGCACTATTCCGTGTGAGTAAGGATATAACAATCTGGCTCATAAGGTGTACAAAAACTTAGCTAAAATATTCCACACAACATTTAATTAGGCTGGGTTTGTGGATAGTGCTGCTGATAAGATGTCATGGCTGGAACATGTCCGCAGTAGAATGAACAGGTATGGGAACAACTGCATTGCATAGGAAATGAATTCCAGTTGTTTCTGGTTGAATTCTGCTTCTGTGAAATCTCTCACTGTGGAAGAGAGCTAATTAGGTCCTGAGTGTTCTTGACTCTGCTGGACATTGTTAATTTTTCTCTCAAACAGATACAAAAACTTGCCTCTGTGTATACTCGTAAAAGTGCTACAGAAACACAAAGCCATGAGGATAAGTAATTTTGCAAGCAAGTCGGGTGATGCATTCGGCCCCCATGTTGTACATGGCACTCCAAAAGCCTTCTTTACTGGTCTCATAATTGGAATGTTGACTTGTGGCAGTGCACACTAGCAGAAGAAATGTAAAATGGAATATAATCTAATATTTCTAGCCACTATTCATGATAAGCCTGCAGAGTGTATTCAACTATCAAACTGAACTTTTCCCACAAAAAGCTTGTGTGGTATTAGCTGAAATAGCATGGCTGCCGACCATCCATGATTCCCCTGGAGATTCCAAGAACTAGGCTGCTGCTGGTTGACAATCCAATCCTGTCACTGCAACTAGTCTGTACATCTAGGAGTGGAAGAATCCAAAATGATTCTGGCCCAGACTATGGTCTATGATTAGCTTTGGAGAAAGCATGTATAGATATACAGACAGACATACACACACACACACAACCCCCCTCCCCCCCCGCATTTAAAGACCATTATCAAGGTTGCAAAGTCAAGTATTCAGAGGTTAGGAAAAGCCAGCATTAAGGTGGCTTAGGCACCTTTCATTTGTGGTCACAGCATATAGGTATTATGGTGTACTATTTTTCAACAGAAGCCCTCACTCATTTAGTGCTAACTGAATGAGGAGCTACTCGTCATTTTGTTTATCCTTATCATTCAGAGAGTGGCCCTAGCCCTGATTTGCCGCACACAGTTCAAAGCCTGCTCTGAAGACAGAATTAGGTTTCCTTGTGTTTTTTTTCTCTGGCGCTCCTTACTGTCGTATCTGAGAGCTTCACAAACAACAATGGATTTGTTTTCGCAATACCCCTATGGAAGGGAGGACTGTTATCCCCATTTTACAGTGGGGGGGGACTGAGTCACAGAGTGTCATAAATATAAAGGGAAGGGTAACCACCTTTCTGTCTACAGTGCTATAAAATCCCTCCTGGCCAGAGGCAAAATCCTTTCACCTGTAAAGAATCTAAGATAACCCCGCTGGCACCTGACCCAAAATGACCAATGAGGGGACAAGATACTTTCAAATCTGGAGGGGGGGGAAAGGTTTTTGTCTGTCTGTGTGACACCTTTGCCAGGAATGGATCAAGGATGCAAGCTCTCCGACTCCTGTACAGTTAATAAGTAATCTAGCTAGAAAATGAGTTAGGTTTTCGGCTTGTAAATTCGCTGTGCTGGAGGAAATGTATATTCCTGTTTTTGTGTCTTTTTGTAACTTAAGGTTTTGCCTAGAGGGATTCTCTGTGTTTTGAATCTGATTACCCTGTAAGATTATCTCCCATTCTGATCTTACAGAGTTGTTCTCTTATCTTTTTTTGTTGTTGTTCTTCTAATAAAGTTCTGATTTTTAAGAATCTGATTGGGTTTTTTGGGTCTTAAAAATCCAAGGGGTTTGTGCTCATCTTGTTTATTCTCAAGCTTCCCCAGGAAAGGGAGTGTAAGAGCTTGGGGGGATATTTTGGGGAAATAGGAACTCCAAGTGGTCTTTTCCCTGTTCTTTGTATAAAACACTTGGAGGTGGCAGCATTTTACCTACTCCAAGGGCAAAGACTTTATGCCTTGGGGAAGTTTTAACCTAAACTGGTAGAAATAAGCTTAGGGGGTCTTTCATGCAGGTCCCCACATCTGTACCCTAGAGTTCAGAGTGGGGAAGGAACCTTGACACAGAGCAATTAAGTTCAAACATATCCACTAATTTTGAGTGCCCAGTCTGAGACACCTGGGACCTGATTTTTCAGAGTACGCTAGCATTATAGCACTTTATAGATTTAAAGCACAGCTCTCATTGACTTCAGTTGCAGCTGTGAGTGCTCAGCACTTCTTCACATCAGACCTCCCAGTCTCAAGTTGGGGAACCAGAAAATAAGGAGCACACAACTAGTGACCATCTGCTAAAAGTCTGGTCTGCCTAGCATCACATAGGAACTCTTTGCAGAAACAGGGATAGAAATCAGTTCCCCAAACCAACATTTAATTGCCTTATCTGTGAGACCATTCCTTTCCTTCCTTCACTCCTCTACCTCATTCATTGCACACCTTTCAGCTCCTGTAACAAATGAAGCAGGAATAGACAACAGTCTCCTTCACAGAGCATGCAAATTGGGAGCATCCTGTGCACTATGACAGAAAAGTCTCTGGAAAAAATAGCATGTGATCATGCAATTAAAGACTGCCTGTGAAGGTATAAGTGGATACCATTCCTCTGGGGTTGGAGGCCTGCAGCTGGCTGGCTGGGTAATTAGCCCCAGCCACTGCACCTGAGAAAAGATCCTCATAAAAGGAGGAGCAGGAAATGGAAAGAGGCTACAATGCCTTCCAAAGTTTGGAACAAGAGACAAAAAGGACACCGGGGGAAATCCTGTTATCACAAACGACTTGAAGTAACAACCAGGACCTTTTGGGTCAATGAACTTGTAGGGTGAGGGACAAACTTGGGGAAAGGGACTTCCCCTGTACAGATTTTGAGGGGAGAGGGTGTGAAGCTCTGATCCTGTTTTTGTTAAGAAGGCTTGAAACAAGCCCCACAGTAATTAATCTGGCTGGAAACTACCTTCCCTGGGCTCCAGGTGGAATTTCCCCAGTGAGGGAGTGGGCTCAGCAGGTACAAACTGAGGTCCAGCTGGAAGAGGGCTCTATTTAGTACGCAGCTATGCATGTTTACCTCTGATTGTTTGCAAACTTAAAAAGCAGACAGTAGAGGCTGGCATCATGGGCCACACACCTTCATGCTTTTACCCATCCTGCCCCACATGCTCGGGAGAAGTTCTCTGTAAACATCCCTAACCCTTTATCCTCCCCTTTAAACAAAACTAGCCCTTTATCCTCCTTTAAATCCCTCAAAACTCTCCTCTGCTGTGACATCTTCAAAACTTGGCAACAGGTAGGTGGCTGGTGTGCAGAGACCACGGCCTGTCATGCTGACTAATACTGTCTCACTGTTTCCTTGTACTCCCCTACCAGTAGTCTATAATCTGTCTCTTGTTTTAGATTTAGACTGTAATCTCCCTGGGGCAGGCATGATCTCTTTTTTGTGTTTGCACAACACCTGGCATAACAAGGTCCTGGTTCATGACTAGGGCTCCAAGGTGCTATGATTATACAAATAATAAACATTAGTGCTAAAACATTGGAGGCACAGAGCTCCAATAGACTCCCTGCTCTCATTTCCAGTTCCCAGTTCTGGCCCCAGCATGGCCTGCAGTAACCCAGAGCTGCAACTGCAGGGAAAGTCCTGCTCAGCCCTAGGGTGGAGCATGTTAAGTGTAGACAGAATCTTTGGGGATTTTAGATGCAAAAATTTAAGTATATACTGAGCATGTGCAAACCAGTTTTTGTAATGTTTATAACTTGGGCAGATTTTCACAGGGCTAGCAAAAGGCACATCCCCACAAAGGCCACACCTCCTTCTAAATTTCAAGTCCCTGTTCCAAAGTATGAGCGTGCTGGAGATTTTAAACAAAGAGATTGCTTTGCCCAAGTTAAATTTTGACAACTTATTTTTCACTAGTCTCATCCTTGGAAACAGCTGAACAGTTTTGGCTGAACATTTCCAAACAACTTCAACCTGAAGCAGAAGCCTAACATGAAAAATTTCAACCCACTTAAAGTTTGGCAAAGTTATAAGCAGCGGAAAAGAAGGGTCTCAATGAGAAACGTCAGGCAACCTTAATATGATTGCAGTGCTACCAGCCTCACTTATATGCACACATCATGCACACACATTGTGTTTTATTGCTACTACTTATAATCAGTCCAGTGTGGGCCACACACTTTGAATACCTGAAATGTTCCTTTGTGCTTGAAAATGTTTTGTGTGGTGTTGTGTTTAGCAGAAGAGGGGTTTTGCACATTTTCAGATGTGTAAGACAGGTTGTTTTTGAGACATGGAGCAGACACACCAAGAGGTTTTAACCACTTTTTGAAAATTCTTCCCATGTTTCTTGGACATGTCACTTGAGGATTTCCAAAATAGCTTACCAAGGAATGTCACAATTCCTTTATTTGGTCTTGGAAGTATATTCATTACAGATTTGCTCAAGGACAGTTCCAGCAGAGCTCAAGAACTCATGCCTGGAGCAGGAGAGAGGGACAGTGGACACTGGCACAATCACCTGTGTGGACATACACAAACTCATACGCTCTTGCTTCTCCTCCCTCACCCTCTTCCACTTGCACAGCAGGAGGGTTCAGATGGAGAGGAGAGCAGAATTCAGAGATTCCAGGGCCAGACAGGACCACTGTAGTGATATAGTCTGACCTACTGCAAACAGAGGCCATAGAACTTCCCCAAAATAATTCCTAGGGCAGATCTTTTAGAAAACCATCCGATCTTGATTTTAAAATGGTCAGCAATGGAGAATCCACTATGACCGTTGGCAAATCTTTCCAACGGTTAATTACCCTGGCTGTTAAAAATTTACACCTTTATTTCCAGTCTGAATTTCTTTAGCTTCAACTTCTACCTATTGGATCATTTCACACCTTTCTCTGCTAGGCTGAAGAGCCCAGTAGTAAATATTTGTTCCCCATGCAGGCACTTAAACTGCAAGCAAATCACCCCTTATCCATTTAGAGCACTGAGAAGTCCTGCACTTCTCCTGGCATTGCTGTTCTAGAATAGCGGGGTGCAGGAGGCTAAGACAGGAGAGGCATGGGGATGGTGACACAGTTGGTGGAGCCACCACTGTATGACCCACGGGTTTGTGAACTTTAAAATGTCTCAACTTTGTTAGCGCTGAACCAAAATTCTTGAAACTTTGCTTTCTTAGCAGACTATAGTGATGCTTAGAAAAAATCAACACTACAAGATTGGATCCTTCACAGGGAGTAGGAGCAAGCCAATTTGAAAAGAGGGCCAGATCCTCAGCTGATGCAAATCAGGATAGCTCATCTTTGGGTTAGAAAGCTTACTTATTTCTCTTCTCAGTTCCCTTCCCTTGCTGCAGCCCATCCGCCTCTTCAGATCCCCTTTGGCCCATATGGTTGGTATTATCGGCACTCCCTCCACTGAAGGCTGACGGACTCCAGAAGCCTGGACCCGGAGAACTGCTGCAGCTGTACCATGCTGAAATAAGAGGGTGTCTATTCAGCTATTTTTTAAAAAACAAAGATGTTTACAGCGTACTGCTGAGCACATCCTGAGTCAGGTCTGTCACGGCCTGCCTCTGTTTTGCCGATCACTAATGAGATTAATGGCTTGGCACGGAGCATGTTTTAATATGATAATAATCCAAGCCATGCAAGAGATCTGATGACCAATGCACCACAACATTATATAGGTACCTTTGTTTTTCTTTCCCAGAAAAGGTAAATGTCAAATCAGTAAAAGGTCAAGCTGACTGGTATGGATTATTCGAATACCGTCCTCGCCATGCCTCAGGATCGATAATGGGTGTCATCATCCATTTTCTTGAACCACAGGCACTAACATGTTGTTCTAAGAAAGGAGTAAAACGATATCAAATTCCTGCATAGGCCCGTTTTATTAAATTCCGTGTCTGAATTCAATAAGTAAAAAATCAAAAATACAACAAATGAAATGATCCAAATCATTTTCCTACACCAAAACCCAGTGTCTATTTTTATATGTAAATGCCGTACTGTGTATAAAGTTTTGGGTAGCTTAGAATTTAAACTAGGTTTGAAATTAAAGATAATTTCCTTATAAGCACAGTTATTTTATTGTGGTGCTTGTAGCCGTGAAACTGTGGTGGCGTTTGTTTCTTGTGTACGGCACATTTACATTTCACTCTCCCAGGTTGTAAAGTTCTACTGCCATTTTATTGTTTGAGCTCAGTACAGATTAGTAGCAGATGCACACTGGGCCTAATTCTCCAGGGCTTTACACTGTCTCTAGTAATCTTACACCTGTGCAGAATGGATGTAAAGTGCTACCTCTCTGGCTTAGTTGTGTTTTTACACTCATTTTCTGCCAATGTAGAAGATCACACAAGGTGCAAGGCAGCAGAGAGTCCAGCTCTGTCATGGAGACATTTTAGTTTTGTTCTTTCTTTTGTTCTCAACTTCAATTAACTGTCACTCAGATTGAAAGTAGCTATTGGCTCTTAAAGGCAACAGCCACTGTGAATTTTATTCTGTAGCCTTCCTCACACAAAGTAGCATCTTAGTATGCAAGCAATCCCACTGACTTCAATGGGACCCCTTGCCAAATAAAGTACTCTCAACATGAGAAAATGGGAGAATTGGGACCTTAGGTGATCACAATTTGCATACAATTGCAGCTCTTAAGTGTGAATTACTGTTAAACCAACTATGCTTTTTGTAAACTTTTGTAGAGTAGATGAAATAATGGAGCAAAATATTGTAGATACAAGATACTGAATAAAATACCTTAGTGAAATACTGAAGATGAAATACTGTAGTTTAATGAAATAATGGACTGAAATATTTTAATATATTGTATAGATCTAAAAGGGCCTTTGGTGAAATACTTCGTTTTAGATGGCATACTTTGTAATGTGAAACTTTGAATAGGGAAATACTGTAGTGAAACACTGAGAGAGAATAAATGCAATACTGACGTGCTGAAATATTAAAATGGGATAGTGGAATAAAACAGTATTGTATAGTGAAATAGAGTAGATGAGCTACAGTCAGTCCTTAGAAACTAGTTCAGATTTGGTACTAGATTACAGTGTAACAAGGTGCACTAGTGATAGGAATATTTAGGTCTGGTCTCGGCAAACAGTTCAAGCAGAAAACCAAACAAATGTGAACAGAGCAGGTTTGGTTTGACAAACATCTGATGGATTTGTTGTGGTGATAAACTGCCAATGGGTGTTGCATCGTGATGCATCAGGGCAGCTGCTTCCATGGTCATCATCTGGAAAAGTCTAGGGGCTTGTTTCTACGCTCACTGAAGTCAACTGCAAAGCTCCCATTGACTTTAATGGTGCAGGATCAGAGTCCAGGTGCCCCAGTCTTATAGTGCAGGCAGAAGGTCACATTTGAGTTCACTAAAAACTTTGCAGCCCACAGTAAAATCTGAACTCTAATGTCTCTGGAAAGCAGTGATGTAGGAAGAGACCTAGGGGTGATGGTGAACACCCCATTAGATGTGAAATTGCAGTGATGTTAACCATTAAGAGGTGCAATGGAGTTTTGGGATATATATGCAGAGGCATCATATTACAGATCAGGGGATGGGACATCTGTGTCTGGTGAGGCTTCACCTAGAATACTACGTTCAGTTCTCTGTCAGTATCTTTCTGGTGCTGAGGTGCAATCTGGTGGTAATTCAGAGAAGAGGAAAAAAAAACCACGATGCCTTATAAAAAATGCCTAGCTCTTAGAAGGATTCACTTACAAAGATTCAAAAGTCTAAATAGGTACAGCTCAGCAAAGCTATGACTAAGACATGATAACCATCTATAAACATCTGAAGGGTATAAACACTGAGGCGGCAGATGGATTATTTAGGCTGCTGCGAGGGATATAACGAGGAATAACGGGATGAAATTGAGATGGAAAATTTAGGCTGCTTCCTCACAATGAAAGATGATATATCTGTGCAATAATTCTCACTAAGCATCAGGAAAAACTTCTGGATTGTGAGAATTATTCACCTGTAGTATAATCTCCAAAAAGGAAGTGGTGAGATGCCCATCTCTTGGGACTTTTGAAATCAGACTCAGCAAAGTGCTCTAAAATGTACAGAGAACTATCTTGGCACAAAGACTAACTCGATGACCTACCTAGTAAATCTATTCCCTTTCTCTAACTTCTATGATTCTATAATAATTGTTCTGAGATTTGTTCGCTTTTCTAGCCAAGAATGTCATAGCTCTTATAGTGTAATACGCGTAACCAGCTGGGAGGTGGGGTGAAACTGGCACGAGAAAGAAAAGAATCTTACTCACACTTTAATTACAGTGCTGTGCAAAGTATGGTAGATTTTTTACAGTTACTGTCCTGAGAGGAGCATTCCAGTAATAAGACAATATAAAAGAAATAATTGATTATGCAATCAACATTAGGACAGATTAACAACTAAAGAGAGGGCATTAGAGAATGAACTTGTACATGAGAGAAATACCATTTAGAGGCAATACCATAAACCTATGCTGGTGCACAAAATTCTGCAGTTTCATCAGCTGGCTCATGCTTGCTCTGGCATGACACGCAGTAAGTGGAAAAACCCATCTACTTAAGGAGGCAGAGCACTACCCAAAGGAATTTCCCTGAAACTGCAGGCTAAAGGGTTTTAAACCCTAAATGTAGCTTTTCTTGATCTCTACTAGTGGTACCCTGCTACTGCTGCAATCCACCATTTTCGTTACATGTGTTCCTGTTAAAGTAATAATCTTATCAAAGCCTTTATCAAACTTTGGAACACTCAGCCCATAGGTTCTCGGCCAGGTCGTAATTTTATATTGGTTTAAAAAAATGCTGCTGAATTGGGGGTCATTTAGAAAGCAAACTAATAACTCACCAACACAAACAGAGAGAAGTGAAAAGAAGGGGAGAGTATTCATATAAAAATGGCTTTCCTTTTCAATAATTCCATGATATTAGGGCTTCTACAAATATGTCAGACAAAAAAAAAAGATCAAGGACAGTGTGGGTCCATTTCTCAGTGGAGATGGTGAGCTGTTAATAGAAGATGATAGCAAGGCAAAGCTGCTCAATGCCTACTTTGCTTCAGTCTTCTCCCAAAAAACAACATGTGACCAGACAACTAGTCCAGTAATCATACACAAAGGGGAAGGTATGCAGATCAGAATAAGTAAACACCACTTCAGAAATCTAATTTGAATGAATCCAAGTCATAAGGGCTTGATGCTATTCATCCCACAATGCTGAAGGAATTAGCTGATGAAATCTCGGAGCCACTGGCAATAATATTTGCAAACTCATGGATAACAGGAGAGGTCCCAGAAGACTCGAGAAAGGCTAACATAGTTTCCATCTTGAAAAAGGAGAAACTGGGGAACTATAGACCAGTCAGCCTGACCTCGATACCTGGAAAGCTACTAGGGCAGTGTATAAAACATTCAATTTCTGAATACCTGGAGGATGAAGGGGTAATCACTAGCAGACAGCATGGATTTACTATGAACAAGTCATGCCAAACCAGCTTGATTTTGTTCTTTGACAAGCTAATTGGTTTGGTGGATAGGGGGAATACAGTGGACATAATATACCTGGACTTCAGCAAGGCTTCTGATACACTCTCACAGGACATGCTGATAAGTAAGCTGGAGAAATGCAAGCTTGGCAGAACTACCATTAAGAGGATACATAACTGGTTAAACAACCACCAAAAAAAAAAAGTAACTGTTAATGGAATAATGTATTGGAAGGAGGCCTCAAGTGGGGTTCCACAGTGATCTGTTCTAGGTCTGGTATTGTTTAACATTTTATTAATGACCTGGATGTAGGAATAGAGAGCATACTGATCAAATTTGCAGATGACACAAAGCTAGGGAGGATTGCAAACATTTTGGAGGATAGAGCTAAAACTCAAAGGGATCTTGATAAATTGGAGAACTGGGTTATAGACAACAAAATGAAATTCAAAGACAAATATAAGGTGCTATACTTAGCGAAGAAAAACCAAATGCACAAATACAGAATGGGGGAATAACTGGCTTGGCAGCAGTACCGCTGAGAAGAATCTGAGAGTTGTGGTGGATCACAACCTCAATATTAGTCAGCAATGTTATGCTGTTGCAAAAACAAAACAAACAAACAAAAAAGCAAATGCTTTTTGAGTTGCATTGACAGAGGAATAGCATGTAAGTCATGGAAGGTGATACTACCACTCTACTCAGCACTTGGTTAGCCTCAGCTGGAGTACTGTGTCCAATTTTGGTCACCAGTGTATAGAAAGGATGTAGAGAAGCTGGAAAGGATCCAGAGGCAAGCGACAGAGATGATCAAAGGGATGGAATGCAAGCCATATGAACAAAGGCTGAAGGAACTGGATATGTTTAGTTTGGAAAAGAGATTAAGCGGGAACATGATAGCCGTCTTCAGATATTTGAAAGGCTGCCATTAAAAAAAAAAGAGAGAGAGAAAAGTTCGCTCTTGCCACAGAGGGCGGAACAAGAGGTAATGGGTTCACACTACAGCACAGCAGATTTACATTAAATCTCAGGAAAAACTTCCTAAGAGTAAGAACAGTAGGACAATAGAGCAGACTGCCTAGGGAAGTTGTGGAAGCTCCTCACTTGAGGTTTTCAGAAAGACCTCTGGATAGCCATTTGTCTTGGATGGTTTAGACACAACAAATCCTTAATCTTTGCAGAGGGTTAGACTAGATCAGTGGTTCTCAAAGCCAGTCTTCCACTTGTTCAGGAAAAGCCCCTGGCATGCCGGACCAGTTTGTTTACCTGCCGCGTCAGCAGATTCGGCCGATCGCAGCTCCCACTGGCTGCGGTTCGCTGCTCCAGGCCAATGGGGACTCCGGGAAGGGCGGCCAGCACCTCCCTTGGCCCATGCCGCTTCTCGCGGCCTCCATTGGCCTGGAGCGGTGAACCGCGGCCAGTGGGAGCCGCGATCGGCCGAACCTGCAGACATGGCTGGTAAACAAACCGGTCCGGCGCACCAGGGGCTTTCCCTGAACAAGTGGTGGACCGGCTTTGAGAACCACTGGACTAGATGACCGTTGTGGTCCCTTCTAACCCTACTGTTCTATGATTTTATGGGCAATAACATCATCCCAATGTGGCTCAGAAGAGTATTCCTCTAGGAAAAATGGATCCCAAAGGTTTTACAGTATTTTCCATGGACTTGATCTTGGACTGTGCAAGTCGGGCATGTTCTACGTGTAAGTGAAAGTAAAATGTGACGGAGCAGGACAGTGAGCAGAGCAGAACCTGATCCTGCATCAACAAGAACTCTCTTGCTTGGTTGCCAAGTTTGTCCTGCCTAATAGCAGGAATGCAAAGAAGGGAGCATATAGCTAAGAGCCTCATTTGCACATTGAGGGTCACACTTATGACTCAGTCATTATGCTTGTGTGCATATAAGCTTGCACTCTCGAGCTGAAGGGCAATAACCAAACACTTCACGCTGCATGGAGTGGGTCATGTTACCAGGCCGAGTGATCAGGGCCTGCTGCGCTAGTCCCTTTCAGTTCAACATGTCAGGGATCCCCTGAACAGGGTTCAGCTAGGTCAGCTTTCATGTTTGTAGCTCCCTAGTCCTGCCTGTCCCAGAGCTAGGCATTGGGGAATCTGGGGTGGGTAGGGGGAACTGGGGCCACTCACTCCACTGGGTCCTGGACCAGGCCCAGGTCACTGAAATTGTGACAGAGCAGACTGGCCTATGCTTGGCCCACCTCCTCTTTACCTTCTACTGGGCCATTTCCTATCCCATCCAATGTCTCAGTTTGGGGGCATGGCTGCTGCTTGATTGTAGTCCTTTGTGCCAAACTCCCAGAGTCTCAGCGCTGATGCAGGTGACGCTCTGGTGTCCCACATATGGTTCTCTCTACCGCTGGGGTGATGTCTCCAAGGGCGGGTGGAGATTCACAGCCAGACCTCCTCAGTAAGCACCCCTTCTCCTCCTGCCTCAAGGAAGTGCTCCCCCTGGAAATGACTTCTCTCTTCTCCCCGGCTTGGACTGCTGGAACTCTTTTTATACTGCTCCTTTCCCCAGGAGCATGCTCAGCAGTGCCTGAGGGGTGGAGCTTTTCTGGCCAAATCCTGCTACAGCCCTTCTGCAGCCTCAGTCTTAGTGAGGGGTTTGTAAAACCCACCACAGTGCACTCCCAAGATTAGGACTTCAAAACAGATTACTTCATCCACCTTTCTACATCAGCTTCTCCTGGTCCCATGATTTTAAGAAGTGAAGGGAAAAAACAATGCGGGGGGGGGGGGGGGAATTAGCCAAGACACTAGGGCTAACGCAATCTGCAATTGCGATGAGATTTGCAGTGAGAACTGGTCAGAGGATAAAGTTTTTACCATATCAGAGAGCAGCAGATTGACCCCTAACACCATGCTGGAGAATCAATTCATTAACAACCCAGAGTGCTACGTACTGAATCCCTACCATTTCTTTCCTCTCAACCAAGCTAGACACTACTCACCTTATGAAATCTGACACAGTCACAACCCAAAGCATTACGGTTACAGGGAGAGTATCCAGTGCAACAATTTAGTTAATCTGGACTGGGTCACCAGCAGCCGTCCGCCTCTAAACTGCATTATTGTGTATCTCAAATAGCCAGTTGGTCATCAGTATTTGTGCTTTCACAGCATGTGCTGAAACTACCTGTGAGCCACGGCTGATTTTTAAATGTTTTCTTTTATAGGATAGTGTGTGAGCAGGGTGGATAAAACACAATAAAAATGAATTCAATAAAAATTCAGTTAGAAAAATACACTGTAGGCAAAAATCAAGCAAATCTACTGAAGTCAATAACGCATTCTTCCCTTATAATGGACATGGCCAGAAGGAGTATTCATTTACAGTGGAACAGGAATGGATTTCTAGCACTTTGCTGATCCAGTATGATGGTAATCAAATATCCATCTGTGTATTCAAATCTCTGAATCAATTGCACTTGTAGGAGCAAACCCTGTCCTGACTCACAGCTTGTGCAATCTCAGTGAAGTCAATAGGTCAGATATTACCCTCAGATGCACCAGAGTAAATCCAAAATAACTCCATTTATCTCAGTGGCATTACTCCAGTGTAACTGAGTATACAACCTGGCTTAGTATGACTTCATAATGTTTAAGTCAGGGTAGGATTTAGTCCATATATTAGAACTGGAAATATCTGCTGCTAATCATGAGTGAGAGAGTGATTTTTGTAGATTCCTTTTGCAATCCTAAAATGTTGTAACCCATATACTATGGAAACTGGCAATCTATAAATAACCATAGCCTGACTTATTTTCTATACAATGTTATAAGCAGTGGTCTCAGGAGTACTTCACATAGCTTATATCCCTCCCCCACAAGCTTCCCCAGGGCACAAATGGCATAGGAAGGCTGTACTATCTATCCACAGGGAGAATTCAGCTTGTTCCTCCTGTACCATGCCCAGCCATAGAATTTGGCCAGGTTTCCACCCAAACCCGTACACTGACCCAGACTAGTCTGAAACTCAGTAGACGGTTGGCCAAAAAGATTCACAAACCATAGTGACCCTGTCCTGTCTTGCAAATTTGTAAGAAAGCAAAACACAGGCAAGTTTCATCTGGTTTCATGTTTTATTTTGCTTGTACACACAGTTGCAGTCCACCTTGGATGTTGGAAAAGCCTAGATATGATCTAAGTCACTTAGACAAATGCCCATGGTGGACACTGATACTTTGTAGAGCAAAGTTTAGACATCAAATCTAACTTCTAAAACCTTCATGGCATTGGAGTTCTAAAACCGTAAATATGTGTTAATAGAAGGCCTGATGAAGAACTAAAAGAAAATGCTGATACACCATAAGACATATGGCCCCTGGAAATTATAACTTGTGCTTCGACATACAAAGCAAGTGCCTGACTACACACACAATATGCTATTATACGTATTTTAATGTGAAACAATGATTTAGCCATACATCTGCTTTTAACACTGAAGTCCTATGCATTCACTGGAGAGTTGCAATTATTGGCCAAATTTTCAAACATGAGCTCAATGAAAAAAGTGCACAGACACATATGATGTCCACAAACCGACACACTTGTAATAATTGTATCAAAAATTTGGATAATTGCATAGATTCAGTAAGTAGCCAGTTGTGTGTGCAACTAACTAATTTGCAGGTTTGCTTATATAAGAGGTTAATGTGCAATTAATTTTCCATTGTACTTTCCTAAAAATATGGCCCTACATGGCTGTTAGAAGCCAACAACAAAAGACACAATTTTTCTATACACACACACACACACAGAGACTTTCTAAGTTACTTTGTGTTAATACAGGCCCGCAGTATTTGACTTTGCTACATTAATAAAGCACAAGGAGTGTGAAATCAGTGATCAATGTGCCCACACAGTAGAAAACTTCCAAACTGCCAGCCAAAATATTTCTCTTGCTTTCTTACCTACACTGTGGTAAATTGTCAGTGCTGTACGGCAGATTAGATGTGAGAATTACTGTAAAGAAAACAAGATTTTTCTTTTCTTTTCTTTTTTGGTCAACTGCAAGATAAGAGGGTTTTCTATATTGATGTGGTCACTAAAAATGAGATCAGTGGGCAAGGTCCCCAGAAAATACCTTAGACAGTTTCTAACATGAAATCAAAATATTTTTTTCTTCTCAGTGACTCAAGTTTTAAATGCAGTCAGTGGGCAGCGAGTAAGGTGCCTGAACACTACAGCATGTATTTTTTCCTTCCTATTCACTATGTGTTAATTTAAGATGACATGCTGACTTGATGGAATCACTGCAGCAACTTGTAAATGATGAATGAAAATGAAATTAAAAATCCCAGTCCAGTGCATAGGGCAATCATTGCTGTGCTTTGCTGTGTGATTTGTGTGCCCCCCCACACACACACACACAATGTGAGCTCAAGTTCACCCAAGGAATTAAAAAATAAAATAAAATAAAAAACCAAAAAATATTCACACCCCAAGGCCAGAAACCTTTACCACCACTACAAACAAAACTCCTATAAACGGAACTTCTTTTCCTCTCCCTGACCCCAAATGCTTTGAATGAGATGAGATGCCAGTTTTTGGCATCTGTTTCACAAATTTTGTAGCAGCCAGGTGTGGAGGTGGGGGGAGGCATTATTTGGAAGGGTGCTTCTTTTCCACCTGACATAGCTGTACAATTAGAGACATTTGGATATGGCTGCCTGCATTGCAGACAAAGCCTAGAAAGATCACTTCCCCTAAGAAAGAAACTCACCCAGTATGAAACAAACATACAGGAAAGTCGGGTTATCTACTATTGAGAACTGGGGGCTGGCAGTCAGGAGTCAGAGTCTGTCCTCAGCTCTTGCACTGACTCACCGTGTAACTTGAGGCATGTCACTTAAGAGAAGGTGAGACTGATGGGATAAATAGGTTTTGGGGGTGAAGGCCTTGCTTGACGTAAGTAACTTTAACTTGCTTCATTTCTTCATGGGCATGATTGGGAAGGTGAATGACAGGTTAAGGTGTCCAAACAAACAGTATGCTGGAGTCAGGATGGCTAGCTAAGTTCAGCAGGAACATGCTGGCAGTAGTCAACAAGCCTGAATGTAAGAGAAGATTGAGATCAGATTATGCATGAGCAGCACATGGACAGAGCACGTGGTACAGGGATTGGCGCCTACAAAGTAACCAAGCCAGTCTTGGAAAGTGTGATGCAATGTATAGTAAATGCGACAATGTGTAAATGTATATAAAGGAAGAGGTCTGCTGTGTAACTTTGGATGTGTGGTACACCCACCCCTTGTGCTTGAGTTTGAACAACTCAGCATAGCTTTGCTGTATGGCAAATAAAGATACTCGAGTGATGCAATCTGGAGCTGAACTGAGTTCTTGGGAAGCTGAGTGGAAAGAGTTTCAGAGGGAATCCCAACAAAGGGAGAAGTGGGAGAAGAAAGGAGGAACCTAAAATATATAGGAGATACAGAACATTATGTAGAGAAATGGAGAAAGGAAAAGATAAGAGGGTGGAAGGAGAGAGAAGGAAAAAGAGGAAAGAGACACTGGAGACAATTCAGAAAAAACATACCAGCATCTATTACAAGAGAAAAAAATAGTGGAGTGGTGCCAGGAAGGGAAAAGAGGTTTTAAAAAAAAAGCAAAAAGAAAAAAAAAAAAGCAACTGAGAGTCAGTCAGTAGGGCCTGCCAAGCTGTATTCAGCAAATATTGTAGACAAATTCCACCGGTATTTGTTAAATAATTTATTCAACAAACATTTTTTTGTGGTATTTGGCAAGCTCTCTCTTTGGTTAATATAGTATTCAACAAATATTGGTGAAGTTCATTGACTATAGGAATACCTTTTCCTAACTATTTGACCTGTCCTAGGAGTTGGTTATATTGTTTAAAACTGTTAAATAGAATGAATGCTATTCATTGCAGGGACAGTTGTCTTCCTCTGTGTTTGGAAAGTACATTGTGGGTACTATCACAATATAAATAATAGAAGTTGATTGATAATACAACTATTAAATACAGTACACAAATGTTCACAGCTGCCTCATTCTTTTACATTACCAGGGATGTGGAAAATTACATTACAGGTAATTTTCACGCTGTGTGGTAGGCTGTCTTTTGTCTAGTACGTATCAATTTTTTTAAGCCTAGATTATCATAATTAACGTATACTCCTTTGGAGCCAGTTCCAACTTGTAGTCAGATATCAGCAGGTACCTTACCTCTCATCCATTTAAATGTACCAGAGCTTTTTCATATTAGCTTTGCCCCTTTTATTGGAAGAACATTTGATGAGATAATTTCCACCTCACTATTTATCCAAATCAATTCCCGGTGCTCTTTAAAAGAAAGGCAACACCCTTCTCCCTTGTAGAATGCCTTTCATCCCAAAGTACTGTACAGATTCAATACTGTATTACATACCAGAAAAATACACTGAAAGAAAGTTATGTAAGATGCAAAGTCAAGCACTCAAAAGTTAGGAAATGCCAGGTTTAAGATTGCCTGTGCAACCTTAATTCAGCCCCCTTTGTGCATAAGCATTGTGATGTACTCTTTAATTACATTATTGTATACCAGTTTTTTCCCCTGTCTCATTCAGCGCACAGGTTAGATGGGGCTCTGGAAGTGAAATAGCTATTCAGTCTTTTTTATCCTCATTATTTATTGTGTAGCCCCAACTTATTTAATACATAACAGTCAAATCCTGCTCTGAATACATAATTACTAATTCCCTGATCGGTTTTTCTATGGTGCTCATCACCATGATATCTGAGGGTTCACAAACTTTACCTTCACACCTTTGAGAAAGGAAAGTGTTGTTATCCCCATTTCACAGATGGGGAAACTGAAACTAAGACAGAGTCACTTGCCTGAGGCCACACAGCAAATCTATGGAAGAGACAGAATTGGAACTAAGGACCTGCTGACTCCCAGCCCTGTGCTAATTCCTCCAGACCACAGTACCTAATGAGTAGACATGATAAGTATCCACAGCTCCCATTGACTTCAATTGCAGCTGTGAGTGCTTGGCATTTATGCAAATCAGGCCCCAGGTGTTTCAAGTCAGGCACCTAGAAAATGAAAAATACAGGGTATTTTCAGAAGTATTTGCAATGCTTCATAGGGCTGAAACGAGTCATGCAGGGGTGACTGGGAGCATGTGTTCATCTTCCCATAATGCAATGTTCTTTATCCCATAATTGCAGCTGCATCCCATGTATTTCACACTTCTTTTCAAAATTCCTGAAAACCTGAGCATCCCTCCTCAATGTCTGCCAGCTGTGACAGAAGCAAGGATCTTGCACAGCTCTGCACTATTGTGATGGGCTTTGCGAGCAAAATGCACCTGATCCTGCAGTATTTGGAGAACGACAAGAGGAGCCGCAGGAAACTTGACAATTCCTTGGAGGCTAGATTGTTATGGGACATAGAAAGAAACAATGCAAGGTTGTTGGCGGTATTCGTGGAGCAGCTGCAGATGGTGGAGCACTTTTTCTGGGCCCGAGAAAGCAACACTGACTGATGGGAATCACATTGTCATGCAGGTTTGGGATGATGAGCAGAGGCTGCAAACTTTCAGATGCATAAGGCCACATTCCTAGATCTGTGTGCCAAACTGGCCACAGCTCTCCAGAGCAAAGACACCAGAATGAAAGCTGCACTGACAGTTGAGAAGTGAGTGGCAATTGCACTGTGGAAACTTGCAATGCCAGATTGCGACCAGTCAGTTGGGAATCAATTTGGAGTTGGGAAATCCACCCCAGGGGTTGTTGTGATGCACAACTGCAGGGTCATTAATTGCCTCCTGCTACACAGGACTGTGACTCTAGGCAGGTGCAGGACATAGTGGGTGGTTTTGCAGCAATGGGGTTCCTGAACTGTGGTGGGGTGATAGATGGCACATATCCCTAGTTTAGCACCAGATCACCTTGCAGTGGAGTAAATCAACAGAAAAGTCTGCTTGTCTGTGGTAATGCAAGTGCTCGTGGATCACCGGGGACACTTTACTGACATCAGCGTGGACTGGTCAGGGAAGGTGCATGACATGCACAGCTTTAACACAGGACTGTTCAGAAAGTTGCAAGCTAGGACTTTCTTTCCTGACCAGTGGAATGGCATTTCAACATTCCCAATAACGATCCTGGTGGATCCCCTCTACCTCTTGCTCCCCTGGATCACAAAGTTGTACACCGGCCACCTCAACAGCATTAAGGAGCATTTTGACAACTAGCTCAGCAGATGCAGAATAACAGCTGAATGTGCTGTTGGTCATTTGAAGAGTTGCCGGTGTCGTCTACTTACAAGATTGGACCTCAGTGGAAAAAAAAATCCCTATAGTTACAGTTAGGTGCTGTGTCCTACTAAATATCTGTGAAGCTAATGGGGTTTCTGCCGGGATGAAGGGCAGAGGTGGACTGGCTGTCTGCTCAACTTGAACAACCAGATACAAGAGCTATAACCACTCCTCAGCGTGGAGCTATATGGTTCAGGGAGGATTTGAAAGACCATTTTAATAGTGAGCCAAAGTAGTGTGTGTTGCTGTGGCGTGCTCTAGCTGGTCTTGCTCTTTTGCAGGCCAGTATGAATCTTGTAGTCAGTGTTGTATGTGTAAGAATATATTTTTGCCTGTGTACATATTACTATTGTTTGTGAATGATATTATAGGTTCTGTGACAAAATGAAGTAACAGGAAATTGGTGGGCGTCAGACCTGCTCAGCACCAGCCAGCATGTTGTGAACTAATAAAGATGAATTATGTTCCTGTGACGGGGTCACAACTCACTAACGCTAGCGTCTCCTACTGGTTGCTCCAGAGAATTAGCTCTTGTCCATTGCAGAGCGCCCTCTGCACATGGTGACTCGCCCATTGTCTGCTCTGCTACTCGGGAACCGTCTTGCTCCCCACTCAGCGGTGTCCGCTTCAGGACACTGCCCTCTGGCAGTGCCCACTACTCCATTCTCACCCTTCCAGGGTGGGGAGGCAGGGGGAAATGACAGTCCTTCAGCTTGCACCTGCCTCAGTGGCCAACCCCAACCCCAAAGTCTAGCCCCTCACCTCAGGGCAAGTTGAAGTCTGTCTTGGCCACACTGCTCTGTGACCAGGTGCAGTGAAAGGTGTGTGTGTGTGTGGGGGGGGGGAACCCAGGCCCTCCCACTACTCTGAGTCCCGACCCAGGGATCCTATAGCGGCAGCCTCTCTCTGCCCTCCTTCTCTCCCCTCCTGTCCACCTATCTTCACTGGGCCACTCCCTTTTGGCCCCATGCACCTTCTTGACCCTTTTTAGCAGGGGCAGTAGCCTGGCAGATAACTGGGCCGGAGCTCTCCTCTGCTCCCCCGAGCCTGCCCAACACTGCTCTGTCCAAGGTGCTACCTCCTTTCCTCAGGAGCCAGTCCTCCTCCCTTGCTAGTCAAGGAGAGACTACCCTCTCCTCTGCTAGGCAGCCTTTATATAGGACCCAGCCTGGCCCTGATTGGCTGCTTCCAGTCCTTCACCGTGATTTGCTCTCCACAGGTCTTTGCTGATTGGCTGCTGGTCTGCGCAGCCTCTCTGGCCTGTTCTAGCCCTTTTTTCATGGATTGGGGCAGCTGCCCCACCACAGTTCCAAATACAGAATTTTATTCTGTAACCAGGCAAATAAAAACATTTAGAACTTAATAAACAGTGTGCTCTTGTTCCAAGAAGGCTAATGGCATTTTGAGCTGTATAAGTAGGAGCACTGCCAGCAGATCGAGGGACTTGATCATTCCCCTCTATTCGGCACTGGTGAGGCCTCATCTGGAGTACTGTGTCCAGTTTTGGGCCCCACACTACAAGAAGGATGTGGAAAAATTGGAAAGAGTCCAGCGGAGGGCAACAAAAATGATTAGGGGGCTGGAGCACATGATTTATGAGGAGAGGCTGAGGGAACTGGGATTATTTAGTCTGCAGAAGAGAAGAATGAGGGGGGATTTGATAGCTGCTTTCAACTACCTGAAAGGGGGTTCCAAAGAGGATGGATCTAGACTGTTCTCAGTGGTGGTAGATGACAGAACAAGGAGTAATGGTCTCAAGTTGCAGTGGGGGAGGTTTAGGTTGGATATTTGCAAAAACTTTTTCACTAGGAGGGTAGTGAAGCACTGGAATGGGTTACTTAGGGAGGTGGTGGAATCTCCTTTCTTAGAGGTTTTTAAGGTCAGGCTTGACAAAGCCCTGGCTGGGATGATTTAGTTGGGGATTAGTCGTGCTTTGAGCAGGGGGTTGGACTAGATGACTTCCTGAGGTCCCTTCCCACCCTGATAGTCTATGATTCTATGAAAACTTAATAAATTAAGGGAACAGAACATATGAAGGGGAAATAACAGTCATTTCCATTTCAGTTACACATATCCCAACTGCATCTTTCACAGGTCTGTGTATGTGCATCTGTGAATGTCTTTAATGTCCCCTGAGGCAGAGTAGTAGGGGCTGTGCTGTGACCTCTGATGCCATATGGAATGTTGAGGGGCAGTGTAGGGAGGTTCCAACATCGAGTTCTTAATGAGCTGCAGCAGGAGGCAAGCATGGGATTGTTGAACCTGCAAGTTTCCAGAGTCCACAGCATCTGTGTTTGCTGCCTGAGAAACCCCATTACATCCTGGTGCATCTCCCTCTCCTTTTCCTTCTTGGATTCCTGGGCATTTCTCCTCTCCGCTCTTTCCTTCTCCATGCTGCCTGCAAGGGTCATCCACCAGGCCCTGGTCTCATTCTCTGATTCAGCACTAGACTTGCAGCACCTCCTGGAACATTTCATCCTGAGTCCTCTCCTTTCTCCTCCTCATCTGGCACAGGCATTTCTCGGGTGTGGAGGGGGAGACCCTCAAGGCCAAAATACCAGCAGCTGAAAATACCACACACACAGGTACTGCTGTCAGCGTATTCACGACAGAAATCAAAACTTAGGATACTGAACTCAGTCCCTTGGATCCCTACAAGTTGTAAGCACAACATTCTCACTTCTCCTGGGGATTGATACAGCATGCCGCTAGCCACAGCAGAAGCCATGGTGAGTACAGACCTGGCGGGGGGGAATGAGGAGGGGATAGCTCACAGGCATGAGTATTTGTGCACAGGGCAACGGAACTGAATACTGGCACTGTTTTCCACAGGTGGTGGTGATTGTAGTGATATCTCACTCCCGAGGATAACAGAAGCAGAAAGAGCACAGCTGCTGCTCTTGTCCTGATGCCACCTGGGAATGTATGCTGTTAGCCTGTGTAATGGAATGGTGCCCACTGAAGTAATCGCTGAGTGGGAAGGTGTCCTATCACAGCAGCAAAAATAAGACAGCCCTCCCCAGAAACCTTCGGCAGAGGATTGCACAGTACCTCCATTAAGGTTTCCTGGAGATCGCTACAGAGGATTCATGGGACGTCCCAATGCACATAAACAAACTGTTCCACAAGGCTCCCTCTGCCTAACTCTAGAGGAGAATGAAAAGCAGATAGCAACTCTACTCTCTTGCTTGTTTCACTACTTCTTCTAGTATAAATAAAAAAGAGTAAATCAACAGATGTGTCCTGCTACTTTGGGGGTTCCATCCCTATAATTTCAAAGCAAACTGCATACTGACCAGAGGTTCCTTCCCCTGCATCGGGTTCGTCCATGCTCAACTGTCGGGGCTGTCTGGACAGGGGTGGAGTCAAAACCATATCCTGGCTCGCTGCACAGCTGAATCGCACAGTCACCTGTCCCCGACACTCCTACTCCTCTTCTTTCTTGTCCACCTCCTCCACCTCGCTGTTCCTGGGGGGCGTGGGGGAGAGCTGTGAATCCGGCTCCTCCAAAGTATCCACGGGACTCTTGCGGGTGAGGATGGGGTCTCCGCTCAGGATGGCATACAGCTGTTTGTAAAAGTAACCAGTCTGTGGCTCCGCATCAGACTGATTGTTAGCCTCCCTTACCTTCTGGTACACATGCAACAGCTCCTTGGCTTTCATGTGGTACTGCCACTGGTCCCACTCAAAGCCCTTCTCCTTCATGTCCTTGCTGTTTGACCAGCCCCCCATGTTGGTTGGCCTTGCAGCATTGTTGTTTAAAAACCCTGAGCAATCTGCTTGTAGATGTCGATGATTCTATTGCTGGATCGGATCCAACACCTCCTGTGTACTCCAGGCAAGAGCATGTCTGCTGTGTATAGCTGGCATGGTCAACTGGGCAGTTGCACACAACAGTGGAGAGCTGCTAAGTGTGCTCGCCAAGCCAGGCAACCAGGAAAATGAATTTCAATAATTAATGGGACTTTAAAGAGGAGAGGTGGCTTCCTATCCACCTAGCCCCTGAAGAGTGGAGTTCACAACGGAACCAGAGCGGTCAGGCTGGGGCATTGGGGGACAGCTCCCGGAGGCCAAAAAGAGTCGACGTAAGTAACACAGTGTCTACACTGACACTATGTCAACTTAACTAATTCGACTTTGACTCTATGCCACTTGGGCATGGTGGTGTTATTCAGTTGGCACAGCAGGGCAGTTACATCAGCAAGAGCAAAATTTAAGTGTAGACACATCCACAGCTAGGTTGACATAAGCTATCTTGCGTTGACCTAATGATGTAGTGTTGACCAGGCCTAAGACTCTTACTCTGGGAAAAGTGCCATAGGATCTTTAAGAAACACAAATGATCAGCATTTACATTGTACACCTCATTGAAAGTAGCACTTTTAGCAGTAGATAGTAAACAACAGCACAAAGATGGGATGCCAAGGGCTTGACACAAAGCCCATTGATTTCAATGGGCAGTGGGCCAGGCACCTACGAGGGAAGAGTGCCAACTATGCAGTCACCAGTTCCACTGGCTGTATCACCAGACATTTCTCTGAAGATCTCAAAAGTATCAGCCAGGCTCAAGCATATTAGATTTGAGGGGATCACAGCCCAAAATTGAGATGGGAAAGTGTGAGCACAATCAGCACTAATAAACTTTTTCCCCCCACCTGCCATAGTCACTAGACATGGCTCTGAGCTGCAAAATTTAAATCTGGATTTCAGTGCCCCAGGGATCAGGACTGTTGGAATAAGAGGTTTTACCTGGTCCATTATAGTGATACAGGGCTAATAGCAACATTTGGTTCTGGATCCAGAGTATGTTTGCCTCCCACTCCAACCCCACCTGAAATCACTATGTTAAATCTCCCTCTCTCACACACACACACACACACTGACTGACCTAGTACTAGATTCTCAGACTTTCACAACTGGTACCTCTGGGCCAAAAAAAAAAAAAAGATAGGGGAGGAGGCAGGGAGTGAACTGTAAATTGACAGGTACAAATAACATAATTTCTACTGTAAGTTCTTTCCTTTCGACTCTCAAATCACTTTTGAGGTTTAACTTTTGTTGACTATTTCTAATTACATAAAGAGATTCACATATTCTACCCCTTGCACTTGTCACAGGCCACCCAGGGATTTTTAAAGATAACATCACACCAAAAAATCATTATGAAGTGTCATAAAATGTGCTTACATAGAATCCTGTGGAGCTGACTAAGTAAGTTCTTCTAGGCAATGGCTTATAAAATCTTCACCTGATACTTGTTACAGGTCAAAACCGGGAAAATCTTATAATCACACTGGAGTACAGAAATTCACTAACACAACACAGAGAAGAAGCATGCATAAGAACCTACCTTTGTTTCGCCAGCATTACGGAAGCAACTCCTTCATGCATACTGCACCCAATGTCTAGGGAGGGTGACTTACTGCAGAACTCATTGACTCTACCTGTCTAGGAACGACTTTCAACTTTACACGCCAGATCCTCAGCCCAACGTTGGCTGCTTTGCACCACTCCAACATCACAAAGCAGTGCTCAGGCAACTCAGCTGTCCATAGGAGGAGTCACAAGTGGCACACAATGCACCATAGGGACTTTTACATGACCCAGACTCCAGTGCAGAATGTTTATCCAGATGGGAGAGGGAGAGGGGTCATACCATCTCTACGCAATGGCTGCCAAAATAGCCCAGTGGGAGCTGAGGGCTAAATTCAAAGCTATTTAAACTTGTGCTGTCGGTTCCACACAAGCACAGACTGAACCCACGGGCCAGGAGACTGTAAAGGATGCTTAAAGATGCCCTTTGGTCTTGCACCAAGAACAGTGGATCTGGGCCTACAAGCACATTACATGCAAGCAACATAGTACACACATGGCAAAGATCAGCCAAGACAAACATAGAGGTCCAGATCCTCAGGTCCTTACTCAAGAAAAATGTCACTGGTGCCTATATTCTAGAGTTCACAGGCACACAGAGAGCACAATAGCACCCTGAGAATTAGCTCATCACATTAACAACTGAACTTTCTAGCTCCCTGACACATCAAGCTCAGTGATGGCTAAAAGCCTGAAATGCACTAAGTTGGAGGGAGAGGGGGATGAAGGAGAAGTGAAGAGGTGTACTGCCCTAGCAGCAGTTGCTGGAGGCATTATGCCAGTAGAGATCCAGGATAAGGCATAATGCCTCCAGGGGGTGCTGGCAGGAGAGCTTTCAGCAGCAATAGTTATCACTTCCAGTAATGTGCATTACCTCAGAGCAGTATTTAATTTGTGCCAGGGCTTGCCAGGGCTGAGCCCCGAGGCTTGGCAGTTCACAGCTCCAGCACCTGTTGGCTTGCCACGTCAGCTATGAAAGTAAGAAAAAAACTGCTTGAGCCCTGGCACCTCTTTCATTACGAATTAAGCACTGCCTCAAAGCAGCCCTGCAGCTTTGGCCTGTGCATAACCAGTGCTCTTTTCCTGCCCTGACATGCCCTTTAGGAGCGCTCCTGGCTTCGCTAATTGGCCTCTCCCTTGTGCTCAGGATGTCACGCTGTGGCGGGTCCCCACATGGCAGCTGGCCGTGCTGGGGTGGAAGAGTCTCCCTGCATCATTTCTCTGCACCCCTCCAGCACTCCCGCCATGGGCAGCAACATTTTGCTCTGATTACACAGGTTCCGCTTCCATTGACTTAAATCAGAGGTGCCCTTGTGTAACAGAGCTGAATTGACCCTTGGATGAGATCCAAAGCTCATTTAAGTCACTGGAAAGACTCTCACTGGCTTCAGTAGGTTCTGACTGTGGGGATCCCTCGTCTCTTTAACTCACAGAAATATTTTGATGACAAGTCAGTACACAATGTCAGGTACACAGTTTTAAAGCCCTGACTCCTTTGTCTCCTCTAGGAATATGATTTCCACTGAAACAGCCTGGGTAATTATAATGCTTTTCCCCAATGAGGTGTTAAATTTCTCTCTGATTTCCTCTCTCATCTCCACCTAGTTGATTTAATGTATTTCCAGGTCAGTCCCCATACAGCTCCGACACTTTCTATGCCACTTGTTTAGGAAAATCAGCCAAGTCAGCTTGTTCAAACTGCTTTGTAGCTACCATGGCCACCCGTTCTGATCTGAACTGTGCACTCAAGGATAAACAGAAAGTTGGTGTTCTGCTATTCCCAGATCAGTCAAGTAAACCCACAAGTTCTGCTAGAGTGTTTTTTCAAATCACACCCTCTGCAGCAGGTGCATGACTCCCTCCTGCCCCACACCTTTCAGAAGACACAGATCTCTACCGACGTTCAAGGCCTTTTTAAAAAAAAAAAAAAAGTTTAAAACAAATCTATATTGTGATAGGATTTGTTTTAAATCTCCCCCTGCCACCGCACTCCTGTCCCTGTTATTCGTTAGTTGTCCCCTGTAATTATTTGGTTTTCCAGGTCCTGTGGACCCCCCTCCCTTAGGCTGGGGGGGATCCTTTAGCAGTGGGCGGGCTTTGCCCGCCCACTTCCTGGATCCCAATATAGGACCTACTGGTGCGGAGCACATAGCCGCCCACTCACACAACACACACACACACACACACACACACACACACACACACACACACACACACACTTCCCTCCCCCACAGTCAGCATAGCTCAGGGCATGCAGCCCCATCTTCCCACTCCTGGGACACCAAGCACACAGCCCCTATTTCTTCCCCCCGCACCACTGATGAGGTGAAGCAGGGAATCCCTGCTTCATGGTCTGCCAACTCCCAATCAGTCCAATCTGAACTTTCTCACCTCTGTGGCTTGCTTGAGGGATTGATTCCTTCCTCTTCGCTATTTCTGACTCTGTAACCCAAGAAGTGTACGTTTCCTGTACTTCCTCAGGTCTGTGACCCACTGTGTGCATGCAGTCTCAAAAACTCACCTTTGAGCCATATCTTTGTGGAAGGTGGAGGATGAGAAGGAATTGGTGTTCTCTACATATGACCTGAACCTATTGGATTGCATCACGCTGACATGCCAGATCATCTTCTTAATGTGAATATTGTTTTGCCAGGCAGAACAGAGAACTCCTATTAGTGACTGCTCATGTAAAACGTTAAAAAATAGACTTTTCCTTCAGAAAACATAGGTTATGTGCACACTACTACTTATTGTGGTATAACTTATGTTGCTCAGGGATGTGAATAAGGACCCCCTTGAGCGACATAAGTTACACCGACCTAAGCGCCAGTGTGGACAGCGCTATGTCGGTGGGAGAGCTTCTCCTGCTGACATAGCTACTGCCACTTGTGGGGACTGGAGTAATTAAGTCAACGGGACAGATCTCTCCCATCATCTTAGAGCATCTGCACTAGCTGCGCCACTGTAAGCTCTGTACTGTTGCAATAGCCTTAGACCACTTTTACTCCCTTTGGCAAGTTTTTTAATCAGAGACTGGCTTCATCTCTTCTCCTCCTTCTAACGTACCATAAAATGTAATTCACTGACTGGTCTTTTAGTGTCTGTAACATACAAACCCTAATACACTTTCCTCAGTTTGGTAATGTTGTCAGAGGTTTCTTTGTTTTTGTTGTGGGTTGGGCAGAAGACGGGAGGTGGACAGCACAAGAAATCTGACAGATTCACAAGTCATTTCCCTTACCTATAGGACGTACACTGTGAAGGCAGCGGGAATGCAATCAAACTCCAACACACAGTATGGGCTCCTTCAAATGACTTTCCTCATGATGTGGTATCATTTCTTTGAGCACGAGGTAATGCAGTGTTCATGCTAGCTTAGTCCTGGGCTTCTCTGAAGCAGATACTGTCAATCATTTCAGATTGTGTTGAATTGAATATTCTATTTTCAATATGGTGTTTACAGTTTCCCACTAAAGGTTAAGCAGAGACTACCAAACACATTTTACTGAGCAGTACATTCATTTATCCTTGAATTGGACTCCGGACACAAGAGGTCTGTTTCTGTGATGTGCAAAGCATCCTCTGCTCCTATGGACTTTAATTGACGCTGAGGATGCTCCGCACCTTGTAAAAAGAACTCAGCACTCTCAGGGTTGGGCCCCAAAACTATAGTCCCCATTACCACGAATGACAATAATGTGTGATTT
The DNA here is from genome assembly GCF_965152275.1 of Natator depressus. Classification (NCBI taxonomy): domain Eukaryota; kingdom Metazoa; phylum Chordata; order Testudines; family Cheloniidae; genus Natator; species Natator depressus. The sequence goes on from NC_134236.1 coordinate 124,773,353, forward strand.
AATAATATTGTGCCTTGATGGATTTACTGAGGGATAAATATTTTTCATAGAATCTAACACTCAGATACCACAAGTCATAGATACTTTAAAAGCAAGTAAACAGGTAGATCAGATAGATTCCTTAGAACTAGATGCTAACAGGGGAGAAACAAGTAGATAAATATACCATGATAAGTGACTATTAAGTGGAGGTTCAGTTTAGAGAAGGACTCAAAAGTGCAGATGCTTATCCACAACCTCTTGAATTTGCAAAACTAAGCTAGAAATCTCTGTTTCAACACCTCGGCTTCCAGCAATGATCAGAAATGTGAATCTGAAAAATAACAGGAAGGAAAAGTTAACATCAAATTATTCATACTAGGTTTGGTTCATGTCTGATTCAACATTTGGGTGAAGGTTTGGGTGGGGAGATCTTATTCTAACCAATTCACTCATCCCAAACGATGTCCATATTAATCAGGGATTCTGTGGATTATAGTGAGGAGCATTAAGATTAAAAACTGAATGGGCAGCTGTCAAGGTTCCTTTCCCACTCTGAACTCCAGGGTACAGATGTGGGGACCTGTATGAAAGACCCCCTAAGCTTATTCTTACCAGCTAAGGTTAAAAACTTCCTCAAGGTACAAACTTTGCCTTGTCCTTGAACCCTATGCTGCCACCACCAAGTGTGTTAAACAAAGAACAGGGAAAGAGCCCACTTGGAGACGTCTTCCCCCCAAAATATCCCCCCAACCCCTACACCCCCTTTCCTGGGGAAGGCTTGATAAAAATCCCCACCAATTTGCATAGGCGAACACAGACCTAAACCCTTGGATCTTAAGAACAATGAAAAAGCAATCAGGTTCTTAAAAGAAGACTTTTAATTAAAGAAAAAAAGTAAAAGAATCACCTCTGTAAAATCAGGATGGTAAATACCTTACAGGGTAATCAGATTCAAAACACAGAGAATCCCTCTAGGCAAAACCTTAAGTTACAAAAAGACACAAAAACAGGAATATACATTCCATTCAGCACAGCTATTTTACCAGCCATTAAACAAAAGAAATCTAACACATTTCTAGCTAGATTACTTACTAACTTTCTACAGGAGTTCTGAGCTGCAATTCTGATCTGTTCCTGGCAAAAGCATCACACAGACAGACAGAGCCTTTGTCTCCCCCCACCTAGCTTTGAAAGTAACTTGTCTCCTCATTGGTCATTTTGGTCAGGTGCCAGCGAGGTTATCTTAGCTTCTTAACCCTTTACAGATGAAAGGGTTTTGGCTCTGGCCAGGAGGAATTTTATAGTTCTTGTCAAGGTTCCTTCCCCACTCTGAACTCTTGGGTACAGATGTGGGGACCTGCATGAAAAACCCCCTAAGCTTATTTTTACTAGCTTAGGTTAAAACTTCCCCAAGGTACAAACTATTTTACCTTTTGCCCTTGGACTTTATTGCTGCCACCACCAAGCGTCTAACAAATATATAACAGGGAAAGAGCCCACTTGGAAACGTCTTTCCCCCCATAATCCTCCCCAAACCCTACACCCTCTTTCCTGGGGAAGGCTTGATGAAAATCCTCACCAATTTGCATAGGTGAACACAGACCCAAACCCTTGGATCTTAAGAACAATGAAAAAGCAATCAGGTTCTTAAAAGAAGAATTTTAATTAAAGAAAAAAGTAAAAGAATCACCTCTGTAAAATCAGGATGGTAAATACCTTACAGGGTAATCAGATTCAAAACATCGAGAATCCCGCTAGGCAAAACCTTAAGTTACAAAAACCCAGGGTTGTGAGTTCAATCCTTGAGGGGACGATTTAAGGATCTGGGGCAAAAATTGGGGGTTGGTCCTGCTTTGAGCAGGGAGTTGGACTAGATGACCTCCTGAGGTCCCTTCCAACCATGAGAATCGCACCTTTGATAAAAAGACACAAAAACAGGAATATATATTCCATTCAGCACAGCTTATTTTATCAGCCATTTAAACAAAACAGAATTTAATGCATATCTAGCTAGATTACTTACTAAGTTCTAAGACTCCATTCCTTTTCTGTTCCTGGCAAAAACAACACACAGACTGAGAGAGAGCCTTTGTTTCTCCCCCCCTCCAGCTTTGAAAGTATCTTGTCTCCTCATTGGTCATTTTGGTCAGGTGCCAGCGAGTGTATCCTAGCTTCTTAACCCTTTACAGGTGAAAGGATTTTTCCTCTGGCCAGGAAGGATTTTAAAGGTGTTTACCCTTCCCTTTATATTTATGACAGTTCTGTATACAGAAAGATGGCTACCCTTCCGTTTATAATTATGACAGCAGCATAAGAGCCTTCACTGTAATCAGAAATCTAAGCATTCTCACAACCTAGACTCCTAGTAAGGTTGTACAATGATACTCACATATTTAAGTGTTGGATCCTTTAAAAAAACAGGGTTGTAAAACCTGTATTTTTAAATGTCACTGAGCCTACACTGAGGAAATGCCCACGGTGAATCCATGAGGAAGGCTGAAGACTAACATTTCATGTGTCTATGGTAACTTCCACCTGAGGACCTCAGGGTGCTTTACAAATACTGAAGAATTAAGCCTCACAATCCCTATTAGGCCTTGTCTAAACTAAGACAAGTGGTATTTTATTCAGATGTTAGCTCACATGTCTTAAGTGCTGTTTTAAAATGTGTTAGCACCTGCTGTAGACAAGTTATAATATTTATAGTTGGCCATAGTCAGGGCCAACCCAGGGCTCCCACTTGAGTTGACCACAAGGCCTTAGTTAATTAAGTATCACTAACTTAATTTGTAGATGGCAAAACTAAGGTACAGAAAGATGTAATTGGCCTAAAACCACATGGTCTGTAACACGGCCAGTAACAGAACTCTGATTTCTTGATTCCCAATCCTATGTTCTCACTCCCACTAAATACCAGTTGATTCCTGCCTAAGATGTTGATTCAGGATGAGGAGTGACAACGTATTGATAAGGCAGCACAAGGATAAGTTACAACTAGCACTGTACCTGTTCACCCACAGCACCCCAGGGGCACCTGAGTGTATGTCTACACCACAATCCAAGGGGTGTTTGCAGCTTGGGGAGACATACCCAAGCTAGCTTTATCCATGCTAACCTGGCTAAAAATAGCTGTGTAGATGTGGTGGGGTGGGCTTTAGCGCAAGCCATACAAGCATGCCAGGGAGACTGGTTACCTACTTGCATTGCTAGCCAGTGCTGAAACCAGCGCCCCTGCATCTACACTGCTATTTTTAGCGGCACTAGTGTAGGTATGCCGACCTGTGCTACAGTCACACCTCAGATTGCAGTGTAGACATAGCTAAGGCCCCTGAACACATTTTTCACCGCTCCATTCAATATTCCCCGTCAGCTTTGTTGCAAAGAGGAACTGGAGTGGTGAACGATTATCACTTTTCAATAATGCAGGTCTCTGGAATGGCCTGATCTTAAACTCACTTTATACCTCTTACCTCCCCCATGCACACACCCCCAAATAACTTGTGTGACAAAGTTCCTCCTCTGCCTTGGTGGGTCCTGCGCTTATTGGATGATTTGCTCACCTCAGAGGTTCACGGCAGCCTGCAGTTTGGCCACTTTCGTGGCTCAAATCTGCAGTTCACTCAGTTAGCCTCATCGCTGGCCAGCATGGGGAAAAGGAAGAAGAACAATCCCCGCAGTCAGTGCTGATCCACCTAGTGGATCGGGGAACAGGCCAGAGACCTTTCCCTCTGGTGGAACCCACAGTCCAGATCAACTCCTCCGGTATCAACTAGGGAGTTGGGGGAATGGAGGGATGGGAGGAACCCAGACCCGCCCTCTACTCTGGGTTCCAGCCCAGGGCTCTCTGGATTGCAGCTGTCTATAGTGGCTCCTGTAACAGCTACGTGACAGCTACAACTCCCTGGGCTACTTCCCCATGGCCTCCTCCCAACACCTTCTTTATTCTCACCACATGACCTTCCTCCTGATGTCTGACAATGCTTGTACTTCTCAGTCTTCTAGTAGTACGCCTTCTCACTCTCAGCTTCTTGTGCCTCTTACTCCCAGCTCCTCGCACGCACACCACAAACTGAAGTGAGCTCCTTTTTAAACCCAGGTGCCCTGATTAGCCTGCCTTAATTGATTTTAGCAGCTTCTTGATTGGCTGCAGGTGTTCTAATCAGCCTGTCTGCCTTAATTGTTTCCAGAAAGTTCCTGATTGTTCTGGAACCTTCCCTGTTACCTTACCCAGGGAAAAGGGACCTACTTAACCTGGGGCTAATATATCTGCCTTCTATCACTCTCCTGTAGCCATCTAGCCTGACCCTGTCACACTTGCTAAAGAGAGAGTGGCACAATTACCCTTTATTTGTTGCACGTCCGGTCCTGACCATGGGAAACCACAGCAGCCTCTGACTTCTTTTTATTTTGGTTAGTCTCTATTTGTTCCATGCTTTGTTCTTCAGACGAGGCAATTGACTCACCTCCCTTATCTTCAATCTGTAATTAGCAGAGATTAAGGGGGCTGACAGAAATGACAATCAAAAATAAGAAAATAAACAAAAGGATCAGGGAGGAAGTGAAGGGTGTGGGGGGGGAAATCATACAGCTCTCCCTGTGGAGAAGGTCATCCCAGTGAGGAGGAGCAGGCAAAATCAATGGCTTTTGGCTCTGCAGTGAAGGGAGTCAATCTGTCAGGCAGATTGATGGCAGTCGCTCAGCCTCTCACAGGCACCACCTGTCCCTGCCAGCACAAAGTCAATTCTGAATTCATTTGCATAGCACTTCTCCCTGGGGCCACATTTCACAGTTCCACAGCTGTGACAGCAACCAGTGGAGCAGGAGAGATAATACAACTCTCCTCCCTAAGACTGAAGCTAAAGTCGTCTTCATTTCAAATAGAAGAGGAAGAGCGGTTGTGACATAGGCTGTGTCTGTGTTTTTAACGTCAAGATCACTAGCTCAGTGTAAAGTCCTAGCAGAGACAAGGCACAGGTAGTTTTTACCTTTATGTAGCTAGTCGAGGTCAACCCTATGCCCCCTCCCACACCTATGGTTCATCTCGACTAGCTACCTACCTGTGTCTTGTCATTACTGGGATTTCTCAGGTTAGTTATCTCTTTTGCAGTGAAGGCAGCCATAATGGGAAGGCCTGCCTAAGTGTGCAGGGAGAAGTGCATTTAGTGAGATAGATCAGATAGTGATCTCTCACGCTTCACCACAGAACTTGACCTGTCCACCTGTACAATTCTGGTACAACTTAGACAAAGTGTTGGAATTTCCCCACTTCCCCCCAATAATGATGGCAGCATCAGCAAACTCATTTTCAATTGAGACCTCAGCCAGATTTACAAAGAGCTCTCCAGAAGCGATATACTTCTAATTCAGGAACACACTCAGGAGTTCCTCTTTAAATATTTTCCATTTGGACTACAGATTGGGGTCCATTCTTATTCTGGCTGAAGTGGTGAACCCAGTCCCTAGTTGGACCACACCAGCTATTTCAAACTGCATTAAAGAGACAGCACTGCCTCTGTTCATCCAGGCAACTATTATATATGATTTACACATAAAAAGGGCATGAAGATTTCATAATCCAAAGCCTATAAACTAGCTATTTAAAAAATACGATTAGTGTCTATTGTGCCCAAAAAATGCAACTCCCAGTGACTCCGATTGGAGTCATAGGTGCTCAGCACCACTGTAAGGAACCGAATTCAGGAAAGCACTTAAGCACATGTTTAAAATTAAGCATGTGCTGAAGCCTTGATTCAGCAAGGCACTTGATCCCTCTTGCAACAAGCTTTAAACATGTGCCTAACTTTAAGCATCTGAAATGTTATGCATGTGCTTAAGTACTTTGCTGACTTGGGGTCTAAGTCCAGCCATTTTTATTTACATCCCCAAATATGCACTTAGGTGTCCAACTTATGGCTGCCAGCTTTGCAACTTTTGGCCGTAACTCCTCTGCCTCAGTTTCTCCATCTTTAAAAAAAATAAAATGGTGCTAAAATGTACTAACCTCTTGATGTGTTGTGAGGATTTAAAGTCTGTACAGCAGCCAAGAAAATAAATGCTAAGTATTCTTAGTAAGAGTAACTATGCAAGTAAACATCTGATGTTGGTTTTTGCATTGTTTATATGTGAGACAACGCTTAGACTTTCTATGCTCCTCTTCTCATCTTTCAGAACTTGAGCTGCTAATTCACTTGTTTTGGTTTGGGTTGTTTTTTTTTTAAACATAGATCTTCTTTAAAATAAATAAATATTCATTTTGCATGCATGAATGTTGAATATATTAACCCAGCTGGTGAAATAACTGTGAGGTACTTTGCCTTAATTACAGCACAGCGATATGGTGCAGTTAAACATCCATATAATTTTATATTACTGCCCTTAAGGCCCTTACTTGGAGTCAAACTTTTTTTTTAAAAAAAACAAGATTTAATTTGTAAGCTCCAAGGAAGTGAGAAAAAATGACTTCACTATAGATCCTTCACATTTTTCCCTTCAGTTTTAGTCTCACTTCTGAAGATTAACGTAAACAGATAGGGGGAAAGGATCTTTCTATTTCATCATGCTTTAGGGAACTTTGTTCTTGTTTTTCCCCAATTCTATTTTAGGCCCCAATCTCATTTTCTCATAAGCCACAGTGGTTCACTAAGAAACATTAGGAAATAGCCAATTGTATTATTTTCCAGCAAATACTCCCTCTCTTATGCCTCCCTAAGCACCAGCTCTACTCTTTTTGCATTGCATAACTCCCCAGGAGATAATTTCAGCAGAAATGTCCCCTTTAACAATACAAATAAGTGGCATTTAGAATTTTTTCCTTGCTAGATTGTTATGAGAAGTTAAGTGTTTAGTGTACCCATTGCTGTGGCTTACAGGGACAGACAAAAAAAAAAATAAGCACACAAAATTAAACTGCCAACAACCGGCAGCACAAACAGCCCCTTCCTGTACTGCCCCAAAGTATCAGAAGAGAAACTGTCTCGGTGTTGGTCCATAATCAAACAAGTACTTAACCAGAAACATCTCCTTTCTACTGCACCTTGAAGGTTAGCAAATTTGAGTCTGGATAGAACACTGAAGGTAGCAAGTTCCACCCCAGGCGGCCTCTCTGCCATAATGGCCCTACCTCCCCTCCCCAAGAATGCATGCATCCAGGCATTAACAGCAGAAGCTTCTCAGTTGAGCTCAGTCTTTGTGATAGTACATATGGAGAGAAGCAGGCATTAATGTGATCATAGGGCCAGTCCCCTGACAATCTCAAATCACTTTACATTCCATTTTAAAATTGAGGAAACAGGCACAAAACTAGGTCACCCAGAGAATAACAGAGCTGGGGACAAAACCCAGGTCTCTCTACTCCCAGTTGTGTGCTCTGACCACTAGACAAGCCAGCCTTGCTTAGGAAGTCAGGTTCCAAAGCACAGACAACTTTATAAATTTAAGCCAACAGCTTAGACTGCACTTTGGAGTGGATTGCTACCAGAGCAGTTCCACTATCACAGGAGTAACATGCTTGTGGCAACACACTGAGCTATGCAGGCAGGCCACGGCCTTCTGTTATACAAAAGCTCTGCATCAGAGAAGGTGTGTGCTTAGATACAGTGTGGGCAGTGGCCATGCAAGCTTCCGTTGCCATGTGGAGTGACCCAGACCTGGAAAGACCATTTCTCTGGAAGTAAGAGTTCAGTCTCCATGTCAAGAAGCAGGATCTATGAGTTCAGAGATCTGGGCTCCAGGTAAAAAAGGGCCTTTGTATCCACAAAGTTTTTACTCAAGGACTCATGAGAGAGACCCGTAGCTAGATAGCTGTGGTCAACCATGCCAGTTCTGCCAATACCAAGCCTTCAAAAAATCATGCATCAGACCCTTCCCTTCCCCACCTCCCCTCCCCAAAATCATGAGATGAGCTTAAAAAATAATACTTTTTTAAGAAATAATGAACTGGAGAGGTGGGAGTTTGAGCTGCCTTCTGATTTGAGTTGTTAGCAGGTAGCCACCAGACAGACTGTGTGTGTGATCATTTCAGTTCAGGTTCAAAACTCAGTCTTAAAAGGCATACACATAATCAGTTTTCCCATTGGCTGTTTGGAGGGAGCTGTCCCTCTATCCGTCTCCATCACTGTCCCGTCATTAGTGTCTACCTCCCCGCCTTACCCAATCTCCTGTCCCATTGGTGCCTTCTTTTGTGATTTTATTGCGATTCTTGTGATACTTGGTGTTTGCCTTGAAGCCCCAGCTGCCAAGGTTAAGATTTCAATTTTTTTGTGTCTTATGAAACCCTGTTTTTGTAATGAAAGTATGAAATAGTTTTGGCTAGTGCTGTAATGCTATTGGCTAGTCAGGCCAGAATGGAAGGACTTAGCCTGGGGTAATGGTTGGTGTTATAAGAACAGTAAAGAGACAGAACATTACTTTCTTCTACACTGAACAAGGAACTTAATTAGAATGAAGAAAACAATATTAGCCCCAGAGGCAAGCACACACTCACTCTAGACTTTCTACTGAGAACCATCCCCCATTCTGCCCCCACCAGCCTGTCTCCCTGCAGCAGTTTCAAACAATATATGTCCTGGTTTCCCCAGCTCCTATCAGGTTACATTAAAGTGGCATCTCTTTGTGATCTTGGTGACTTGGGAAAAGAGGTGGTGCATCACTAAGAGCAGCTAGCCCAATCTGCATGTGACTAATGTGGAGGTGACAGGCTCAGCATGTACAGGGACTGTTGTCTGTCTATGTTCCCTGAATTCTGAAGCCAAAAGGAGCCACAGCCAATCATCACCCACACAGTGCAGATGTCCACCACTAGCAGAGGCAGCAAAAGAGCAATGGGGGTCGAAATGGGAGCACTGGAGGGGGACAATGAGCGGTCATGTCTCAGAGAGGGGAAGCTGAATTATGGGAGAAGAGGCCCTGAGTTATGAACAAGTCAGAAGAAGAAGAAATGTCTTCCTCAGAGAGAAGATACTAGGCTAGACAGGCCACAGGTCTGATTTGGTATAGCAAGTCCTATGTTCCTATTAATTCTGGCCCCCATTTAAAGTTCCCTGTCATATGCAGAACACTCTTGACATATTGGGCAAGATCTAGCAACAGATGAATAATGAACTCGGGTTTTCCTTTGGGAGCAGATAGGTGTATGGTTCCCAAGACCTGTGGGATTTCTCTCCTATCAGATAAGGTCTGTGTTATTTAAAATAGAAGGGTATTGTACAGATAGTAATCTGTTTTTTAATTCCTTTTATAAATAGAACATTCATGTCCAATCCCACTCCATTTTATTTTATTTTTAAAACCTAGTTACTCCCACTTGGCAACGTGGCTTAACTAAGCAGACGGGAGAACCCCTCTCATTGCTATAGTGAGCGCAGCAACTGTAGCATTTCAAGTGTAGACAAGCTCTTAAACCAAGTAAGTAATGAGGGGATGTCCCCCTCTTTTCCTTCCCAGGGACTAATAGAGTGAGTAAATGCATGCGGCCAACCTAAGTTGATTCTTTTTATTCCCCATATCGCTCTCCCTTCAGAGCCTGACTCTCTTTACGCACACCCCACGTAGACAAGCCAACATAACAGGGAATAAAAGAACTAATTACAAGAAGTTACAGAATTCTAACATGCAGCAAAAATGGTGGGAAGGGGGAATTAAAGGGCACCAATTAAACAAAGAGCTTTCTTAGCATAGCCTGGCAGCAGGCCAGTTCCACCCATCCACCTGCCACCTAAACCTCGGAAAAACAAAGAAAGAGGAATGTGGTTAATATTGCAGCAGTGTACGGGGAGACTTTGGCAAACCAGTAAAGTGCCTGAAATCACTATGGCTTATTGCTAAAAGCAGTCAAGTCAGCAGGCTGTAAATAGCCAAGTCAGCAGGCTTAGCTTAACCAAGGCAGGAGGGAGGGGGGAGGGGTTTGGATGCCACAGAAAGGGCAGCTTGACCCCGCGTCCTTCCTGATAAGAATTGTGTTGAAGTTGCTGATACATGCATCTCAGAAGAGCAGGATGTGCCCCAGGAATGTCTACTGGGGCCTCAAGGCTGCAATCTCTGGAAAAACCCACACCTGGTTAATCGATAAACAGAAGGAGCCTCTTGGTTGCCCATTGGAACTGCTTGCTTAACAAGTTTTCTTTAAGGGACATGTCATTCTATTACTCATGTATAAATAAGGGGGGGAAGTTTGAGGTAGGGGGACTCTTCATGACTGGACTCTCTCTCTCTGGATGCATCTTGTGTTTCCCAGCGGCAGCTGTGCCACTCGAGAGCCACACTGAGCTTTGGTAATTATCAAAGGTTGGGGGTGCCAGCCATCTATCAGCCATATGGCGTGTCTCCCCTGATTTATTTCCTGACACCACCTCGCACAGAGTAAAAGTTACCAAGAGCTTTGGGTTGAAAGAACCCCAGGTAACAGTAGCATGTAGGAGCCCCTGTCATGGACTAGGACCACTGTACAAATATCAAACCAAAGGATGTCCTTGCCCCAAAGAGCATAAGAAAACCCTGCACTGCTCATTAACTGAACTTTGTCTAATCTCCAGTTATCCCTTCTTTATAACAACCTGAGGGATTTTAATTACATATTCAGTCACTGAAGTATCTAAATTTGTATGATTACAACACTGATTAAAGAAGGGAAAATCTATTCTCATTCTCCTCTTATAAACATAACCTAATCCTAACAAAAGCTGTTTTATTCTAAACTTAACACACATTTTAATATAGGAGCTTTCATCATCATCTACATTTTCTTTTACTACCTTTCTTAAGCAAGAAAATAGTAAAAGCAAAGAGCTGAGCTTGTCAGAGTTCAGCTCTGTGCCTCTCATTTGGTTTTTCTCTTTGCTATGGAATTCTGCGGGGCTTATGTATTCATTATTTAGATCCATTTTGATTTTCTGAAAGACCCAACAATGGCATTGCTTCCTCTTGATTACTGAAAAAATTAATTAGATTCCTGTAGATGGCTAGAGTCTTGCAGGATACCCAAGAGCAAAAGATGTACCTTTTCTCTCCCTCTTCTCTTTGCAGAAATATACAGCATTCTATGAGTGGAGGAACAGACATCAAGGAATACATTTTTCTTTCCTTTGTAAATTGAATTACTCTACTGAGTTAATTTGGAGATCCTTTCTTTGGGGCTTAGAATATTAAAATAACCCCCCAGAAGCAGCAATGATAAAATTATCACCAAGAGGCCTTGGGGAAGTGCTTCAATGAACTCTTTCTGGCCCCAATTCAGCAAAGCACTTAACCCTGTGCTTAAAGTTAATGACAAGCGTAAGTGCTTTGCTGAGTCAAAGTTTCCATTTCAATGTCAGGCTCAGCGAGCTCTATGGCAAATACATAACATTATTTGTACAAGACAGCATCTCTCCTACTTCCTCTCCTTCTGGAGGACCCGCTGACCAAATTTTTTATCTTTTCTCTCCATCCTCCTGATTTTCCATTTCTTCCTGGATCTTGATGGCTTGTTTGTTTATTAATTTCCACTTGGACTATAGATTTCTTGTCTTCAACAGTCCAAGTTCAATGCTTCAATTCTTGTGCTTGGGATGGCATACCGAGGACTGTATCGGAAGGGCATCTGTGGCTGTGGGTGTTTTTCTAGGTCCCGCTTGCAAGTTAGAGGGCCCTGTAACAAAGCATGTAAGCTAAGTCAGTCTGGAAAAAGCCAGTTTAAAGCAAGGTGAGATGAGTAGTATCTTTCTGCCTTAGAAAGCAGCCTGTTTTCTCTCTATATATTTTTGGATGGTTGGGTGTTACTGTTGTGAATTCTCAGAAACAGTTATATTGCAACCTTTCAACAAGAGTATTTATCTTTCTTTCTAAATTCTCTGTGTCTATGCCAGGAATATAATACTCAGTTTTCCTACATACCAGCCTAACAGCATTTACTGTTTCTCTCCACCAAGATAAAACACGTCTTTCTGCATTTCTTTTAGGATAGTGAGTATTGGTAACCTGCACTGGCCTTCCAATTCCTTACTTGAGATCTGGGTGGGCTGCATGAGGCTAATTCCACAGTGGAACAATCTGTTGATCCTCAAAGACTGGTATTTTGGCTGTTTTTCCTCCCAGTTCCCCAAAGTGTAGTATAAAATCCACATCACTCTCTGATTTGCAGCAAGGTATTCAAAGTGCAGGTAGCCAACCAGGTTGGGATGGGTTTGTCCATTCATTGTATGGACCAGCCTGTTTAGCATTCCACAAAGCAGAAGTGAAAAAGGATTTGTGCAGAGCCTGCAATGGCTTGTATTTTCTAACCTTGAACAGTACTGTGCAGCATCTATCAAATGGTTCATACATATTCACTCTTTCAGGCATGTTACAAGTGTAAAGCAGGCATCTGCTTTCTGACATAGGTTGAGCACTTAACATGTGTGGCTAGAGCCATTGCACAGGAACTAGACTAGACTATTTTCAGCTTGGGCATCATCATCCTCTCTTTGAGTCACTCTTTCTAAAGCAACTGACAAACTCAGAGAGCATGAAGAAGCCAGACAAGCCGAATGGGAGCCTAACAAATGAACAGGATCATGTTCTCAAACTGTAAATAGCATTGAAGGATTTGTTCACCATTGATGCAGATCTCCGGTGGACATTTTGCCATAGTTCTGAAAGGAATAACTAATGATTAGTGACTGATCATAGAGTGCAGCAGGCACTTTATTTTAGACAGTTTCTTGTTATTAATTTTGTACCCCACCTGAGTGTGGAAGCAACTTTGGAGCGGATGGCTGCTCAGGCTAGTGTAAGACCCGAGTGTTGCAGAAGCAGCACACTTAATCTCCTGGAAAAAGCTTCTCTGCTATACTGTAGTCTGCAATGCTCTTTGAGCAGACATGGTTGCCACCACTTAAATTATAGAGGGAAGATGCTGGGATCTGTTGTGGTAATTCTGATTGAATAAATGGGCCTAGAGAGTCGAAGGTGTTAACATGCTCTTGTCATTGTACAACACTAAACATGGTTTGGGAGGTGAGTACAGAGACCTCAGCCTGCTTTGTCACATGGCCACAAAAACACTACATTTTTATAACCAATTAAAGATTTTTTAAAAAAGGAAGAGAGAACAGCAGCTAAACATTTAACATGGAAAGTGGTAAGTAAGGCTTTTATTTTAACAAAATATCTTATTCCCTTTAGCTGTAAAGAGCACAAGTGTTGGGATTACGCCGTATCCCAAAACCCTCGGATGCCAGTAGCATGCCAGGTGTAGTGTGTCTTGGAAGCAAGCACTACATAAGAACATAAGAATGGCCCTACTGGGTCAGACCAAGGGTCCATCTAGCCCAATATCCTGTCTTCCTGCAGGGGCTTCAACAACCAGGCCTTGTAGGCGCTAGCCCTTATGGATCCCAATAACCACTCAGACATGGGACTAAGTGAAAGGACGTTTCACTAGTGTGGCAGCGGAGGGAAAGGTTGCAGGTACCTTGGTACAGAGGCTTAAACAGTTACAGTTCAAAGTAAGCAATAATGGTTCTGGTTTGGGTCCCTGGGGCAGCCCAGATGAGAGTCCGGGCTCTTCAGCCCTAGTGCCAAGTTCTGTCCAGTTTCTTCAAGCAAACAGGCATTTGCAGGTTTCCAGGCCAGGCTCAGTTAATGTCTCTCATTGGGGTCCCCTCTGCCCTGGCTCCCTGCCCAGCCCCTGCTGCTTCCTCATAAGCCCCACACAGACTTACATGAGCTGTAATGTCCATCAGTCACAGCCTGTTCACATGTGGCTCTGCGTACAGTTCCTGGGGCCTCTCTCCAGCTCTCTGCTGCCATGCAGCTCACATTGCCAAACAGAGCCCAGCCACTTCCCGGTTCAGGACCTTCCCCATTACCTACCCAGAGGAAAGAGACATGCAATGGGGAAGGTGCAGATGGGAAACATAGTCCCTGCTTAGAATCATAGAATATCAGGGTTGGAAGGGACCCCAGAAGGTCATCTAGTCCAACCCCCTGCTTGAAGCAGGACCAATTCCCAGTTAAATCATCCCAGCCAGGGCTTTGTCAAGCCTGACCTTAAAAACCTCTAAGGAAGGAGATTCTACCACCTTCCTAGGTAACGCATTCCAGTGTTTCACCACCCTCTTAGTGAAAAAGTTTTTCCTAATATCCAATCTAAACCTCCCCCATTGCAACTTGAGACCATTACTCCTCGTTCTGTCATCTGCTACCATTGAGAACAGTCTAGAGCCATCCTCTTTGGAACCCCCTTTCAGGTAGTTGAAAGCAGCTATCAAATCCCCCCTCATTCTTCTCTTCTGCAGACTAAACAATCCCAGCTCCCTCAGCCTCTCTTCATAAGTCATGTGCTCTAGACCCCTAATCATTTTTGTTGCCCTTCGCTGGACTCTCTCCAATTTATCCACATCCTTCTTGTAGTGTGGGGCCCAAAACTGGACACAGTACTCCAGATGAGGCCTCACCAGTGTCGAATAGAGGGGAACGATCACGTCCCTCGATCTGCTCGCTATGCCCCTACTTATACATCCCAAAATGCCATTGGCCTTCTTGGCAACAAGGGCACACTGTTGACTCATATCCAGCTTCTCGTCCACTGTCACCCCTAGGTCCTTTTCCGCAGAACTGCTGCCTAGCCATTCGGTCCCTAGTCTGTAGCGGTGCATTGGATTCTTCCATCCTAAGTGCAGGACCCTGCACTTATCCTTATTGAACCTCATCAGATTTCTTTTGGCCCAATCCTCCAATTTGTCTAGGTCCTTCTGTATCCTGTCCCTCCCCTCCAGCGTATCTACCACTCCTCCCAGTTTAGTATCATCTGCAAATTTGCTGAGAGTGCAATCCACACCATCCTCCAGATCATTTATGAAGATATTGAACAAAACCGGCCCCAGGACCGACCCCTGGGGCACTTGACGCTTAACCAGGAGGAAAGGGATATCCATGGGGAGGAGCTGGTAGAAGCTGTAGTCCCCTGCTTTGCAGGTCCATCACAAGAGATTTTAAAAGGAAAAATGAACTTTGTCTTCTGTATAGCATTAGAGATGCTATTAACTGTCCTTTTTGGTGACAAGAGAAAAAGTTAGCTGAGATGGGCTGGGGTGGCTGTTGTTAGAGTCTGACCCTACTTCCTGGAAGACCAAACAAGTCAACCACATACAAAAGGGAAGAAAAAAGAACAAGGAAGGCAGAAAATGCAGCTGCTGTCTCTGGTGCTGACTCTCATATACAACCTTGCTGCTGGAGAAAGAGGGGCACAGCTCATCGTGTGATTAGCCTCTCAGAGACCTTGCAAACTTTTACCAGCAGCAGGCAGCTAAAAGCAATGCCCTAAGCAGCCTTTCTTGGTGTGGGCTCACAGCAGTGTTGCAAAAGATGCAATCTTTGCAGCTTCGCCAGAGTCTTATTGAACAGAAGGCCAAAAGGGACAGATGGGAAAGAGAAGTAGTAAGGTGGAGGAAGGAAAAGGCCATGAGTAGGGCCCAACCAAATTCACAGCCATGAAAAATGCATCACAGATTGTGAAAACAGATCTGCCCCATGAAATCTAGCTATTGTAGGGGAGGGAGAGGAGCAGAGCTGGGGACGCCCCAGCCGGTGTCTCCTACTATGCAACAGGCTCCAGCTACTAGTCCCTGTGGGGCTGGGACTTCCTCTTCCCCTGCATGGCCATTCTTGGGTGGGGGAAGATCAGACCTACCTCTAGGTACCTCCCCCAGCTCCATGGCTGCGCTGCCTTCAGAGCGCAGCAGAAGTGAGGGTGGCAATCCTGCGCCCCCCCCTCCCCCCGCCACAGCTTTGCGATCCCACCCTCCCCGTGGTCCCTTTTTGGGTCAGGACCCCCGCAGTTACAACACTGTGAAATTTCAGGTGTAAACATCTGAAATCACACCATTGACTATTTTTTAAAATTCTATAACTGTGCAATTGACCAAAATGGACTGTGAATTTGGTAGGACCCTAGCCAGGAGGGAGGATATGAGAGTAGGAAACCAAGGTTCACATTCCAGCTGCTGATCAGCATTTATTCAAAGGTGGTGGAGGTGACAATGTCATTGGTTCGCACTCTCTGGCCTGGTCAGCACATCTCTCAGGATGAGTTCCATGAAAGTAATGTCACGGTGGATGGTAGATCCCAAGCTCCCAGGAGATGGAAGAGGCTGCTACTTTCAGTTCAGTTGTCCTCCGCATTTGTGATCGCCCCGGACGCCTTTTTTCAAGGACCCCCAAAAGGGGGTGATGTTCAGAATATCCCATCCCCTATTATTCTGTCCACAAAATAGACCTACATTCCAACACACCAACTCTGGGTCATTAACTTATTTTTCCATTGTCCGTTTGTTTAGCAGTCATGATTTGAATACAGTCCTTGGGCAGTACAAATAGCCATTTTTTAGTGTGTGTGTGTGTGTGTGTGTGTGTGTGTGGGAGGGGGACACTAATCCAGTCTGTCTTTAACTTTTGCTGACTTTTTATATACACTATTATGTAACCAGGCTGATTTGGCATTTCATTAGCTTAGACAACTTAGAACAGGCCTCTGCACAATAGATCATTGTAGTCTTAAAGGGGTAGATGAAATTAAAGTCTAATGACCCCATCAAGCACAACATAATAATGGTCTCAAGAAATAGGTGGGACTAGAAAAGGAGAGATACGTACTGGAATAGGAACCTGAGTGGAATTAGTAGAGCAGAACATATGCAAATACCCAAATCTTCTGATTTCTGGATAAAACCTAATATTTGTAATAAGCTACGAAACTTTTCTATAAAAATCTTAAAAGTATTGGGTACTGCGACAGAGTGCTAGGTATGAAACCCGGAGTCAGCACTCTGTTCACAGCAGCTCCAATCAAGCATAGCAGATTGGAGCTTGTGCCTAATTTGTGGATGGGGCAGGGCAGAAAGGCTAATTAAGCCATTAGCAGAGCCTACAAATAGACACGAGATGGAAGTGAAAAGGGGGAAAGTATGCAATGAGAAGGAGAGAGAGAGAGAGAGATTGATTGATTGATTGCTCTCCCTCTGCTTGTAAAGACACTAGGTATGCTGTGAAGTTGGTGGGACTTACTTATAAATTAACTGCACAGGGTGTTGAACCAGCACAAGGGTCTCTGCATGGTTTCTTGAGTGAGACAGAAGCGGGACTGAGGAGGTCCTATTACAGTAGCTAATACACCAGAGAGGGCAACGTATCAGGTCAGAAGTTTCAAAAAACAAAAAACAGTTAACAATGCCCAGTACCTCACTTGTACTTTGTATTGGAAACAATGAATCCAGCCTGGGCAGGGGAGGTTTCACATAAAGATGCCAAATGCTTTCTTTATTTTCAGACACTGAAACTTGATCTGGAAAGGGGCTTGTAAAAAACTTTCTTTCTTCTCAGGTGAGAGTGGAAGATCACAACACATTTAGGCCAGTGATTTAAAAGCTGGAACATTTTTAAACACAAGGAAAGAACTCACTATGGGAGTGTATATGTTTGTGCCTGTGGAAAAGGCCCCTATAGCTGTTCCCCAGAAGAACCTATGGGCCACTTTGTCCTGGTCTACACTTAAAATTTAGGTCAACCTAGTTATGCCGTTCAGAGGCATGAACAATTCACATTCCTTGTCATCACAGTTAAGCCAACCCAGCCCCTGGAGTATGCACCTCTAGGCCAATGGAAGAATTCTTCCTTTGACCTAGCTACTGCTGCTCAGGGAAACACATTACCTACACTGATGGAAAAACCTCTTCTGTCAATATATGAAATGTCTATGCTACATCGGCATAGCTGCAGCGATGCCACTGTAGTGCCCATAGTGTAGACATGCTCATGGTGTCCCACAACAGCTGGACTGCAGAGTGATTTGGATGTGCCTTCACCATACCCCCCTGCAGAGATCGGGATTGCACAAGGTACTGATGTAGAGGTCTTTTGATGACTCTAGCGTTGGTGGAGAGGCCCCTTGCATGGTGTGTGTGGGTGCTGAGGTGCTATCACTGGAGCAACAAAGGGAGTGGATTATAAAACAGACTTGGGAGCACAGTATTTAAAGTGGAAACTCTAGAAAACAACATAAGGCAGAAAAGAAAGCTCCAGGGATGCAAAAGCTCTATTTTCTTTAGGTTGTCAGTACTCTAGTATCATAAGATTTCATAGAATCATAGAACTGAAAGGGACCTTGAGGTCATCTAGTCCATCTCCTGCACTCATGGCAGGACTAAGTATTATCTAGACCATCCCTGACAGGTGCTTGTCCAACCTGCTCTTAAAAATCCCCAATGATGGAGATTCTACAACCTCCCTAGGCAATTTATTCCAGTGCTTAACCACCCTGACAGTTAGGAAGTTTTTCCTAATATCCAACCTAAACCTCCTTTGCTGCAATTTAAGCCCATTGCTTCTTATCCTATCCTCAGAGTTAACGAGAACAATTTACCTCCTTCTTCCTTGTAACAACCTTTTATGTACTTAAAAACTGTTATGTCTTCACGCCGTCTTCTCTTCTTTTGACTAAACAAACCCAAGTTTTCAATCTTCCCTTGTAGGTCATATTTTCTAGACTTTTAATTTTTGTTTCTCTTCTCTGGACTTTCTCCAATTTGTCTACCTCTTTCATGAAATGTGGCACCCAGAACTGGACACAATACTCCAGTTGAGGCCTAATCAGCACAGAGTAGAGCTGAAGAATTACTTCTCATGTCTTGCTTACAACACTCCTGCTAATACATCCCAGAATGATGTTTGCTTTTTTTGCAACACTGTTGACTTATGTTTAGCTTGTGGTCCACTACGACCCCCAGATCTCTTTCCACAGTACTCCTTCCTAGGCAGTCATTTCCCATTTTGTATGTGTGAAACTGATTGTTAAGAAAGTGGAGTACTTTGCATTTGTTCATAGTGAATTTCATCCTATTTACTTCAGACCATTTCTCCAGTTTGTCCAATCTTTGGCTGGTGACTGTGAATTAGAATGCTGTGACAGGTAATGAGGGGGATGGTTTTGCAGGTCCGGAGGAACAGTGAATGGAAAAAGGAAGGAAGAGGTGTGAGGATGGCTGGTGATAGGAGGAGGGTGCCTCCCCCTACTTACATATGTGGAACTATTTGAAACCAGTAGAGTCCATGCAGTGGTCTGAATTTGCTGTCCAGGAGCGTGCGAACTGCTTACACACACCAGAACAACCAGGGAGAGCTACCAGTGAGCCTGTTGCCTCCCCCAGTGGGCAGGGCTAGGTGGCGGTATAGCCATGCCAGAGGAGTTGCCTGGGTTGGGTGCTGGCTTCTGCAAGCGGCGGCCTGACATGCTGCTGCTTTCACCACTACGGTTCCTGGTAGAGTCCTGCAGCACCACAATATCTGCTTTATATCCGTAGATATCCGCATCGGTGGATATAAATTTTGTATCCATGCCGGGCTCTATAAACCAGGTTACATTTCATAATTGGACTGATATTAAGCCAATACCGACAAAACTGCCAGTTTTGCACTTGCAATGATTACAATTCAGAGATTTGTTACAACAATATATCTACTGCAATAAGTGCAGTTTGCTTCAGATTTCTTTAACCTCATCATAGACCAATAGCAGCAGATTCAGAAGTGTTAACTTTAGGAACACCAAGAAAACAGGGCTGCAGTCTGCACTGAACAGTTTGATGCTTAGGTAGAATATCAAGTACAAGCATGTGTAGATAAAGGTAGGACACTCATGTATAACACAGCCCTCACTCCTGGATCAAAGAGTGAGTCACATTGCAGAGGGGTTTTAGACCCAAAGATTGCTGTTTGCATTCCAAGGGGAAAAATTAATGGGATTTGCCAAAGGGCCTTCTGAAGAAAGGATAATAGCATGCAAGTGACAATACGAAGATCTATTATACTGAATCGTATTGACACTAAATGGTTTTAAAGGAAACACTTTGGTGTTGTGTGGTCTGCAAGCTATTGTACTGTATGGGACAGGAAATGAAATACAGGACCCTTTTCTCTGCCACTTCTGAAGACTGCACAGACTGTATGGGAATTCACAGTATGAAAAGCTGTGTAACAAATTTCAGTTTGTAGTAATTCCCAGTTTAGGATATTGAGGTCAAGCAAAGGGGCCAAAGTGCACGCTGCAGTTCCTGACTTTGAGAGATCATTTTCAGTTTCTTTTGTTGTTTAATTGGGAGCTGTTTGACAGCTGCTCAAAGGTTTTGAAAGTCAGTAGTCTTGGCAGAGCTGGATTAGTGGACAGTGCAAATAAGGCTGCCTATGATAAATTGCATTTAATCCTGTGCACATGACTGTACATGGGAGCGTAAGGGGTTTTACTAGCACTCATTTGGGATGAGCCACACAACTATTGCAGCTTTGACCCATGTGAATAACTTGTGTGTGTTTAAAAGTACTTCTTTAGAATAGAGTAATCCAGCAATGATATTAAGGTTTAATCTAGTAGTTCAGTGCATTTGTCCGATGGCTCACATTTAATTTTAATCATTCATTACTGGGAATGGAGCTCTTAAAAAAAAGGGGGGGGGGTTGTCTAACTAGTGTTAATGATCGGGGGAAAGCCCTCCAGGGACAATACTGTTCTGTTTTTAAGAAAGAGCTAAAGCTGAATGTATGTTTCAGTGGAATCCAGCTAACACCCACCCACAAATTACACTATTTTAAACAAGAGTTCTACACCTTAAAAAGATCTGGAAATAACTAGTTAAGGAATCTAAATCATGTCACCTAATACCAAATAACTTTGATCATATGCTATCTTCCCACCCAACCTTAATTTTATCTTTCCGTTTTATTCTATAATAAAAAATACAGTGATAGATGCATAAGGTTGAATAAGCATTATAAAAATCAGTGTAGATGAAGGAATAATGATCCAAGGTATATGAAGTTGTCTCAGCATTCTGTTTTTCCTCAAATGTGATATTTAAGTAGAGAAGAATAATATTTTGAGTAAAACTGGAATAAGTGATCTGCTTGATGTTGCAGGTCTAAATAAGTGTATGTACCTCTTTCAAGTTTTTATTTTAAATATACTGTGTTCCAGCTAAAACAAGTAACCATTTCTAGTGAGTAACGCTACAGTATAGAGTTATAGAATATGGGGAATGGATTCTTGGAACACCAATAAACAGTTATTCTAGTGCTCTGGTTATCAGCAAGCATGGGGGTACACTGTGCCAAAACCAGAAGTGGAATGCATGGAAAAAGAAATGGAAGCAGGATCCTAAAGAAAAACAGTTTCTTCCAAAGCAGATCATGCAAAAAGATCAAGCTAACCCCAGAGCTGAAGCTTACAGGAATTGTTGAAAGGGCCTAGAGAAGATTTAAATTGTGTTTCCAACTTTACTTAGCTTCTACTGCAGTCACAAAACTCAGAGAATGTCATAAAAGAATACTTCTAACCATCACAGGATAAGATGCCCAGCATCGTCATTCTCCCTTACAGCACCGGCTATGTTCTGGGCATGTATAAAGCATATTTACCAAATTAAAAATAAACAAATGTGAGAAACGTGCTGCCTTCAGAAAATCCAGAAATATCTGTGGCTGAATGGAAGTTGAATCAACAAATTGAGATCTGCCAATGACAGGCATAAGACACAAAATGACTCCTGAGAAGAGTTTAATGTTAGCAAAAGCACGTTGCACAAGCAGGTGAATAAACAAAGCAAATGAAACACATACAGCACAAGGACAGCACAATTATCACAGCGGTCTGTAGTACTTCTGCCAAGTCACATTGATATGTTGTAGTAGGAATAGAAAAGGCAGTTTATATTTTCCCAGCGTAATGGAACCGATAGATGATCCCAGTGTATACCATTAAAGTACTACTATTAAGGTCAAATGCCCTTTTTCTAATTAGTAGTTTATTTCCTCTGTTTTGTTTTCCAAAGCAATGTGGTTTATGAGTGCCACTTTATTTTTGTTTGTCTACATCTGATACAGCAAAATGCAAAGCCTTATACTCTAATGGAAGCAAACACTTAACTGCAGTGACACTTGTTCCATTTTACATTTGCATTAAGCCTTGTGAAATGCAATTAGTATTGGAGAAAAACATAACTAAAAGCATTGGCTCAAGCCAGGCCGATATTGTGTAAGTTTCTCCACAAAGATCTGACAATGTACCGCATTCTCTCCTATTGCCAGGCTCTACTCCAACATGGACGGTCAGTTGTGCCAACCTATGTGGTGGCCTGTTCATACACATGCATTGTACCATCAGTTCACCAGAGTCAGTGTTCTTTTTTATATCACACTTATTGAGACTATTAAAAAAATGCAAATCAAAGTGCAACTATGCGCCATGCACCAGAAATCTAACTGTTCTTATACTTTTTCACCCATTACGAGTCAAATCCTACCTTGGCTTGTGCAGTCAGAAACAATGTAAACAATAGCAGATGTATCATCTCCTGCAGAAATCCTTCTAGTCAGGGCAGGATTTCATGGTGTGGACTTGGGGGCGGCAAACAGATATGTGGTGGAACACAGCCTGCTGTTACTCTAAAGAGGAACAAGAATGATTGGGAGCCAGTTGAGATTCTGACACAGACATTGTTCCAACAGACAGTTGTCTTCTGATATTGACCACCACAGCCTTTAAAAAAAAAAAAGAATTTCCCCCCAATATCTGATTCCTATACATCCAGGTGAGCATGAAAATGATCTGTAATAATGTTACATTATTGGGAGTGACACAAATTCAATTGTAAGCATACAAAAAATGCCACAGAAAAACTATTACAGCTCCTGATCATAAGTTATAGGCATTCTGATGCTAATAAAATCCTTTAGGATGAACATAATGGCTGTACTGAGTGAGACCAAAGGTCCATCTACTCCAGGGTCCTGTCTTCTGACAGTCGCTGATGCCAGATGCTTCAGAGGGAATGAACAGAACAGAGATTACAGTTAACCATCCCCTGTCATCCAATCCCAGGTTCTGGCAGTCAGAGGTTTAGGGACACCCTGACCATCTTGGCTAATAACCATTGATGGACCTATCCTCCATGAACATATCTAATTCCTTTTTGAACCCAGTTATACTTTTGGCCTTCACAACATCCACTGGCAATGAGTTCCACAGATTGACTGTACACTGTGTGAAGAAGTACTTCCTTATGTTAGTTTTAAACATGCTGCCTATTCATTTCATTGGGTGATCACCGGTTCTTGTCTCATGGAAGGGATAAATAACACTTCCCTGATCACTCTGGCCACATCATTTATGATTTTATATACCTCTATCATGTCTAATTCTAATATTTTTTTGAGATGGAGCAATCAGAACTGCAGTATTCAAGGTGGGGGCATACCATGGATTTATATAGTGACATTATGATATTTTCTGTCTTATCTGTCCCTTTCCTAATAGTTCATAACATTGTGTTAGCTTTTTTGACTGTCACTGCACACTGAGCAGAAATTTTAGAGAACTATCCACAGTGACTCCAAGATCTCCTTCTTGAGTAGTAACAGCTAATTCAGACCCCAACATTTTGTATGTATAGTTGGGAATATTTTTTCCAAATGTGCATTACTTTGCACTTATCAACCTTGAATTTTATCTGTGATTTTGTTGCTCAGTCATTCAGTTTTGTGAGATCCCTTTGTAATGCTTCACAGTCAGCTTTGGTCTTAACTATCTTAATTTAACTTGGACTTAACTATCTTGAGTTATTTTGTATCATCTACAAATTTTGCCACCTCACTGTTTACTCCCTTTTCCAGATCATTTATGAACATGTTGAGCAGCACACACGCTAGTACAGATCCTTGGGGGATGCAGCTATTTACCCCTCTTCATTGTCCACATGCTTGCTGATACCCTCAAAGAATTCTCAGAGATAGGTAAGGCATGATTTCCCTTTGCAAAAGCCATGCTGACTCTTCAATATATCATATTTGTCTCGGTGTCTGATAATTCTGTTCTTTACTAGAAGGTGAACCAATTTAATGGTATCTGATGTAGCCATAATATCACCCATGTTTTGCTAGACCAACAGGTGCAGCAATTCACACTCAGGGGTACATTGCAGGCTGGCTTTATCACCTTTTGGGGATCAACTCTATCTATAATTGCTTTGTGAGAAAATGCAAACCTGGTTGTGTCCCTTGTTATAATTTAGGAGGCTTAAAAAAATTTCTCTGGTAGTTGCCCGTGGTTTTATTGTGGTCTTGGTAGAATTCAAGTAGTTTATGGGGAGGGTTAACTTAATAAATTCCAGTTTATTTTAACAGAAAAATACAATTCATGTGAGATAAAAAACACATGTAATAAACATTTATATATTATTATGAGGCCTCTTGGTAATGTCTCTAGTCAAAAATCACACCCAGAGTCCTGTTCTAAACCCAACTTTTGGCCTTCATTCCCTCTCACTCCAGCAAATAAAAAAAAATCTATTTTGTCTGAACATATGTTGATAGAGGAAAATTTTGGCATCACAATTCAGTGAACATTTCATGTCTCAGATTTTTAAAGGAATATAACTTCTAAAAAGTAACTCAAATGGCACGTATTTAAGACTTGCAATATATGTTGCAACCCTACTGACTCTTACATAAGTGGCTCTGTTAAACTAAATATTACTAGTTATGAATAAAGTTACTGGAGCATTTTCAATGTTTGCAAAATGGGGAAGGAACACTCATTGCTGGGGTATGTCCTTGTGGCAGAGTCTGGAGTTTAGCTCGCACCCAGTCTGGTGACACTTTCCCTGACTTGTTTGCACCATGGCCTCTCTCTGGGACTCAGGGTGCTCCTTCTTCATGACTCAGCCCTCTGGCCAGGTCACCATTTAGTCCTCCCCTTCTGAAGTGTCAAAGTCCCACTGGATAACTTGTCTGTATGCCACATCAGGCAGTCTTCCAGTTCACATCTAAAGCCTGGTGCCATTTTCCCAGTGGCTGGTAGAGGAACCAAGGTAAAACCCTTACTCTGGGTTCCAGCCTAGGGACCCTATATCTAGCAACGAAGGTGTACTCAAACTCAGACCCTGGTGCTGTTTCCTGGGCTCCTTCCTACCTCACTTCTCTGTCTCCTGGTCCACCTCTAGGTTTACCACTCTGACCCTGTTCTGCTCTCAGAAGCTACTTCACCCCTCTCAACTTCTCACCAGACTCTGTAGCCCAGGGCAGAATCCCAGGGCTTACACTCCCCCTTGAACTCCTCTTTGGCCCTAGTCAACTCCCTTTCCTTCTAGGGAGTGACTATGGAACTCCTCCCTGCAGCCCACTTTAGCTCTCAGCTTCCTGGCTTTATACAAGCCCAGCCTTCACCTTCCCAGCTAGGCCTCATCTTCAATTAGACTTTGCCAGTCCCTGGCTGTCCTCCAGATGCTTGCAAGTATTAAAGCTGACCATGGCTCCCTATGATCAGGTATCCATCCCACACAAGGTTTGAGCAGGTTAAAAGGGACCAACTAACCTTATAAGATGCATCTAGGGGAGATGCAGGACTGATAAAGTCTAACTGAAGATGAAGTCCAGCTGGGCAGGTGCAGGCTGGGCTTGTTTGTATTTACTAATGACTTGTGTATGTGGAGAGATTAGATCCTATAAACCACAAGCCAACTTCTTTCTTCAGTGTAGATCCTTATAAGATGTTCATGCTTAAAGAGCAAAATATACAACACTTACATGTGGACACAGCATGCACCCATGTTGCCTTCACTTTTAAAACAGGATTAAAACTGAAGCCAATTACTCCTGTGAGTCAAACCCTTATTGTAACCCATAGATGCACACACAACTGTGTGTGCAAACACTGGCCTGCATGCTACTAGGTTCTGCAAACTTTCGGCACACAGTTGTAAAGACTTAAAAGCAAACCAAAATATTGGCCGATAACATTTTAAATGCTGAAGTTAATGGAAAGGGGTTTGTATGCTCAAGTATCAGTTGTTCAGCCAGGGAATAGAATTCAAGTGATTTTAAGTATGAAAACATCTTTTTAGCTTTATTATAGAACCACTTGGTAACACCCCCATTTTTTCATATATCAGTAAAAGGTCCCATTCTAAGTCTCATATTTAGCCCACTTCTTTCTCTGCAACAATGAAGAATCTGTGCTATCAGCATGGTGAAGAATATTTTTACAACATTAGAAAGAAATTCCTCAAGGCATTTTATGGATTGCAAAGTAAAAATACTGAACTGTTTCAGTTTTTAAAGCTCATTACTAACATTATTATCTACAGATTAAAAATGGCTTGTTTCTCCAAGGCAAAACTTCTAAGCTTTTATATTATACTCACAGCACATTTGAATATTTTCAAACTCTTGCTTTTCATCCCACTGTAAAGGATCGCTTGCAATAGGAGCATTCCTCAATCAGTGTAGCTGGAACTTCATGTAAGCCAATATGACTCTGGGGAAAGATACATTGAGTAGGGTGGCCATTTTCACATATTCCTTTTTAAAGTATAATCACACTTTAAGATGCTTTGATCTCAGTGAACTTTTCTGATCATGTCTAAGAAGAGTCTGCATTATATATTTTGTCTAAAACAGTCACAATACTCTGTAGTCTGACTGTGCACCAAGCACGGACATTTCATTTTATTGATCACCCACAAGTCATCACCATGATTAAAATATAAAAGTCAATACACATTACAGGATCTCCAGTACAAGAGAGATTAAAGCAAAACAAACTGTGCTTTTTTGAAGATGAGACCCCTTAGGAATAGGATATTGATGGGTGAATCTCAATGGTTCTGTAGGCCTAATCTCTTAGGATGAGCACCCAACAGTGGTAAGCTTTGGAAATTTTGGTTGGCAATGTCAAGGGAATGGACTTGCCTGTGACTTCTTTCAGCAGGAAGTACTGTTGGAAAGCTTACAGCAGCTTGGCTACCAGCCTGGGCCAGAAGAACAGTGGTACATGAAAGCTAAAAATGTGAAGGAGGGAAAGGTAATCTCAGAAATCCTTCAAGATGGATTAGGTTCAAGGTTTGGGCAAAGGTTGAGGTGAGTCCTTGCTTATACGAATAGAAAACTATTTTGTACATTATAATGGGGTGGGGGGAGAACTACACAGATGATGTAGATGCAGCCCATTGCCACCAGGAAAAGGAGGCTTTATCATCATCTTTGTTTGGAATTTGGGTGCATTAAGCCAGTAGGGTTGGTATGTATATTAATATCAATATAGTGTCAAGCCATCCCTCACATGCTATTCTGTTGGCTATAGAGCATGCGGTGACAAATTCATATACTTACAGCATCTCAATTGCTGAGGCACTCAGCTGCCTACTGCTGAGCCACCATCCCCTTCTTTCTGTTCTAGAGCCAGCCCTCCTGGGTGAGTGCTCTCCTTCTCCTTTAATTGGGGAGGGGGTGTGAGGAGGGCGAGGAGGCCACAAGAGAAAGTGAGTGGTTATTTTGGGCACTCTTGGTAATCAACTCCCTCTTCTTCAGTGTGCACATGAAATCATTAATTAGGGGAGTTGGTGAGGGAAGTGGTCTGCAGTTTACTAAATATGCTGATGATACCCACCTCTATCACATCAGATCTGCCCGGTGCCATGGAAAAGAACTAGAGCGGGTCAAAAGTTTCCCAACAGAACAGTTTTCCACTAAAAAATGCTGATTCAATAGAATCTAAACATTCCATGGAAACATTTTAATAGACTTGACACATTCCCATAGATTGAGATTCAAATTTCAGGAATGCTGAGATCTGGGCTTTTGGATCAGGCCCATCTCTAATAACCTCTGCAAACAATAGAGTCTTTCAGAAAATGTGTTTGTTGGCATTCAGATACTGTGATGGATAAATAAAACAGATTGGCTAGGTTATCATTCTTGCCTCTGAATTATGTGCCAAAATTTCCAGAAAGCTTTTCCCAATTGTCTAAGAGTTGCATGTAGCCTAAGAATATCTCCTATTCGTGGCTGGGTCACTTTGTGCCGTCCATTTAGTTGGAATGTTCTTTTGAATTGGGATAGGGGCATTTCATTTGACACACAAAACCACAGGACTGTGCTTTCCATTGTATCATCTCTGCTCAAATGCCACGTGTTTCTCAAAGCAAGCCAATCTGTTCTGAAGGACACTGGACACTTTGCTGAGGCTAACATCCTTTGCCTGCAAGGCACTGTGAGGAACCAGAGCCAGTCCATGAAATTCATCACACCCCAGCAAGCAGACAATGAAATTGAAAGCATTCATCTGAAACTGCAGACCAGATGCTTCCACGGTCTACTTTCAGTATGGTTCACTTAATTCCATCAGAGTCTTTATGATGGCAGGAAAAGGGGGGGGTATCTGTTTTGTTTGATTGTTTTTAAAACTGGCAGGATACTTTTCAAATCAATCAATGTTGGGAATTCAGGTTTTCCCCATCACAAAAACTAGTGCATTTTAATGAAGACTGCCCAGCTACCAGCCACTACACAACAGAATGAGGATGTTAACACCAATTTCCTTATGAGACTTTTTGCAGTCTAAGATTTTTACCTTCAGCAAATGGTTCCTGATATTCAGCTTACATTTTCCTTTCCAAACTTTCATTCCATTATATCCTTTGGACCACCCTAAATACTTCTGTTTCTGAAAAACAGACACCAAGCAGACACCCTGAGGATGATTACCACCACAACCCTACCGCAACCATTCTTTAGTAAGGAAATTTCAGTCCTTGTTGGGATCATGTTCTGTTTAGAGTATTAGTATTTTCCCACGTAAATGCCCAACTAGCTCTCATTTCTGATAGCTACATGGTGTGTCACCATCCATGACACCAAGTGCACATTACTACTATCTGTATTTCTAATCTTATTGTATCATCAGTAAAATGTGCCACAATTAGAGTCTAAAGCAAACATATCCCACCAAGGGCCCTTAAAATTCATGGTCTATCCAGCCTTTCATCCTGCACTGAATAATTTGTAAAGTGCTGTGTTAGCAGGACCACTACAGACTACACTTGGGGAGGGTAGGCAGAACCACTACCCATGCCAACTAATTTAGAATGATTTTTTTTTAAATCTCAGATGACTGTGAAATGATGGTGCACACACCAATGACATTTCTGATCTAATATTCTGATATGAGTTGGACCCTGCTGCAGTAATGACATTTCACAAGAAAATGGTTGAATGCTTCCTCTTCTCTTGCTGTACATCTGTTTGTATGCTATGAAAAATAACATGAAGTTAGATGAAGACAGAAAATACTCTTGCTGGGAGGTTGCAATGTAACACTACTGTTTCTTAGCATTCAGACCACCACCACCACACTAGAATCCCACAGACAGAGAATCAAAGCAACTGCTCCCTAAGAGGCATAACTCACCTCATCTTACTTTAGACTGGCCGGCTGCAAACTGACTGATTACAGGTTTCCCTACAGAGCCCCCTACTCTACAAGGAGAGCCAAGAAACCCCCTGAGAATTTAGATCACAATTTTAAAAGAGTTTTCAACAGACCATACTTTAGAGCTCTCCTGAGGTCAATTCTGTGCAGAGAATACAGTGCTAACTCTATGTGGCGTAAGAGGCAAGGTTTTTCATAATGTGTTTTGTTATGTAAACAGTTATGGCTTTCGAGGAATGATTTTTGAAGTCCTCTATCAATGTAGCCTAACCACTATTTTAGTATGGCTGCACATAAAGACATCCACAGATTTCTACTATTACTTTGTACTGTAATTGTAAGGTATGCTAAGGAGGACTTCCAGCAGACCCAAGACTTGTATAACTGCTATGGAAAACCAGGGAAGCTTGCCTGATACAAATGCTACCTACAAATCACAAGGATCTTTATTCAAATCTCACTGCTCTGATAACAGGATGTTGAGTCAGAATGGGACCATCGGCTGGGTGAGGGACTCCACCAGTTGAGCATGTGCCTTGTGGCCAAATGTAGAAAATCTGCAGAGGGCTAGAGAGTGGGCCTTGGAAGAGGAGCCAAATAGATGAATTAATAGCTCATAGGAATGGGGTTTTAATGCTGCTGATGCTAATCAAAATGATTTTATGGACTGTATCTGATTTCTCTGATCAGGCGTTGGGCTCTCCCATTCCCAGTACTCACCTGTGAATGGAAAGAGATTACAACATTACTGCCATCCCATCAGCACCTCTTCCTACCCCACTGCCAAGCCCACCAGCCCCTGTAGGTTTAAATATAGGGGTTTTTACCAATACCAGGTTAAGGTATGAAGGGGTAGACACTAGAAAAAAAACTTGATAGTGGTTCACATTGTTGCCACTGTATGAGTAAATTTTTTTTCAGGAACAGTTCTCTTGAGAAGCAGGGGCATATGCTTGTGCATAGTGGTGAATTTTAGAGTTGTTGTTAATGGGGTCACAACATTTTCAAAACAAATCCAGAAGCACCTGTGATGCAAACGTGCAGGGAGGGTATTCGTAGAAGGTCCAGGAAGTGTGTAAGAACGTGGGGTGATGTGGAGTTCCTGTTAGGTTCAGTGCCCAAATGGATTTCAACGGTCAGGCCAGAGCTCAAGGAGACAGGCAGTCTCTAAGGCAGCCAGGACCCAAGTCATAAAGGGTTACACACTAGATTGCCAGCAGCATATCTTCAGCTATGGAGAAATGCTGATGTGTCACCAGTCAAATAGGCACAGAACATGAACATATGGATAAAAAACAAAATGCAGGTTGTTTTTTTTAAAAAAGGCACAAAGTAGGATCAGATGAGGTATTTCCCATGCAGGGCACAGAGAACAAAACTCCCATTAACACTAATGGGAGTTATGCGCTTAATGTCCCACATGCTGCTCTGAAAATCTAATATAACCCAGTGCCTAGATAGCACTTTACATAAACAAAGAGTTAAAGCATAAAAAATGAAATGTACTATCTACCTATTTAATATCTCCTAAAAATACCACATTACTTTCCATATGAACTTAACTGCTGACTATGTCCTAGGGGAAAACAGGTCTCATAAGACAATTTCTAGCTTTTAAGACTCATTTTGGAAATAGAGAATATGCTTGTTTTCTGGGTCTGTGTTAGAGAAATAGGAGAGATTGTATCCAAATAGTCTTATTTTAACTTTTGGACAGGCTCCTGCTGTCATTCAAAGGTTAAACTCCCAATAAAATCACTGGCATGTGAGGCCTGGAAGAGTGGGCCTTTTGTTGGTAAACACTTGAGATTACATCCCCAAATTCCCTTCAGTCCCAGTGTAATGAATCCTTGAACCTGATCCTACCAGTTGTTCCCTTCTATCTCATCATTTTTCTATTAATCTTAGGCATGTAGCAAAATAGAATTTGCAGACACAGGGCCCAGTCTAGTAGCCCCTAATTCCAGGAGAGTAAAGGCTGCAGGATGGAGTTAAGGCTCTATGTTCATGGCACACACAAAGAAGTTAGATAGATACTTTTAATGGAAGCTTGCAACTTAACACTACTTTATTTCTTAGGAGTCAGAACACACACAAAAACCCAAAAGCAGAGCAACTCAAAGCAGGCTGCTCTCTAAAACAAAGGGTTACTACTTACCCCAACTTATTCTAGGCTGGCTCTCTACCAATTGATTCTGTTCACATTCTTCCCTGTAGCACCCCCCTCATTTACAAGCAGAACCAGGAAACCCCTCTGAAATTTAAAGCAATAAAGTGTCAAGCTAACAGTTTTCAATACAACATAGGGCTCCAGGAAGAATTTGTCAGTTCCAGCTATGGACATGGAAAGAGCAATCTTTATGACTAAAGCTGTGTGAAATGCTTGATTGCCGGTGAAACCAAACAATATTCCATCAAAAATTATACTAAAGAAATACTTTATAATTTACATAAAGCTCAGCACTTCTTGTAACCACCTATAATATATTGTCTGGACAATAAGAAAATCAAGATTAAAACTGAGACTTTTCACAAAGTACAAGTACTTCAACTCTGCTTTACACTATTGTCTATAATCTGGGTTTAGTGTAATGATGAGTCCAGCAGATTTGGGCTTTAATGAGGGCCGTAAGTAATGATGAACAGCTGGCCTTCTTAAATCAGGATGTCTGCTGAGAGTGGGCAATTTGAAAAACCATAGGCTAGCTATTGCCAGCATTTTAGACGCATTGCCCAAAACCTAAGAAACAAGAAAAATACCTTTGCTAGAGTTTAACCCTCAAGCCATTTTTGGTGCCTAGAGACAGCTAACAAGTTCATTTAGTTGGCAAAGCAGTGACTACCTTAGGGCAAGATTTTTACTTTACTGATCATTTGTGGCCAAAATAAAAATATTTCTTGGTGGGGGAGAGAAACAGTTTGTATATCCACTGGGAACAGGACTTAGATGGTCACATCAATATCAGAGACTACTGAAAAGCCATCACACAGTAGGAGGGGAGAGCGCCACCGGTGAAAGGTATTACTCCCTATTACAATCCCTTATCAGGTCCTCTATATCACATATTTTTGTGACTAGTTTTAGTTTTTACTCATTTTTATACTATGGTTATAAAACAAATTAGGATATTGCAGTAAAGGAAAAGTTTTCAATTAAAAAGTAAACTGATAAAAATATTCAGTCATTCCACTAGGATATCAGAATCAGGATATGTGGTAGCTCAGAGGGATGTAAATTGATGAGATGCCATAGCTTTTTAATAGAATTTCTTTTATATATTTTACACTTATGATCCATCATAAACAGGCCAAACACATCCAAAACTATGATTAACAATCACAACAAATGGAGGGAGAACATAACCAAGTTACCCTGTACTTCTCAGAAATGGGTTGAAAGAGACCTTGACAAAACTTTCTAGCAATCAGGATGGGGACAATTGTTACCCTTTTATTACCACCCTGGATGAACTCCCCCTTGAGGATGCTCAGACTTCTGTAATAGACCCAACCCTGGACCCCACATGCCCTGTGCTGGCTGGGTCTGGACAGAGTTCAGTCACAGCTTCTAGGCACTATCTTGGAGTGCAAATCCCTTATTTAGCATGCCTTCCTGAGATGGGAGACTCCTCAGTCCAACTACCTAAGCCCTGAAACCAGTGCTAACCCTCCGAAGCATCAACTGCAATCTCCTCGGAGTTCCACTGAAGTTATGGACACAAACCTCCCTCCAGTGTCCTCATTATTTTGAGAATCCTCTGGACATTGGTCAGTGAGCTTTCGGGGTCCGCAGGCCCTCCTTCTTCCTAATCTTGCCTCTTTCTTCTGATTGGTGAGAGACCCTGTTAAGAAGAGACCTGGTTCTTCTTTAAAATTTCAGCCCTCTGTCAGGTGACCTCACTCCATGGCTTCAAGTCCCTTGCCAGGTGATTCACTTCTTGGTTACAGCCCACCTGAAGTCCTAACTAGGAAAACTGGTTCCCCTGTGTGGCAGCCAAGTCATTGTTCTAGAATGCTTCCATTTGTCTCACTGAAGTTTTGTCTATACAGGAAAGCTAATATGGCCTGTAACCTGCAGAACATAGCCTTTAGAGAATCCCCTAGCAATACAGAAGCAGTGGCCAAGCTGATTCGAAGGACCATCAGGGGCACTTACTAGCCCCGCAGACACACATTTTGTCTGTGCTTGCAGCCCATACAAAGGAGAGATTTTGGAGGGCTGCAGGAATTTCACTTGCTTCTGCAGTTAGGGTTAGTACAGCATGAACCATGGCTGTCTAAATGATTGGTTGAGCATTATTGGTGAGACTTAGCCTATTTGACTGGACTTTGCCCTACTAACTGCTAATTACTAAGCTGCACCTGGCCCTATAGGATTACAGAAAGGAAATGGGTTGTGTCAAGGTTCCTTCCCCACTCTGAACTCTAGGGTACAGATGTGGGGACCTGCATGAAAAACCTCCTAAGCTTACTTTCACCAGCTTAGGTTAAAACTTCCCCAAGGTACAAATTAATTTTACCCTTTTCCCTTGGATTTCCACTGCCACCACCAAACTTTATCTGGATTTACTGGGAAACGTAATTTGGACATGTCTTTCCCCCCAAAATCCTCCCAACACTTGCACCCCACTTCCTGGGGAAGGTTTGGTAAAAATCCTCACCAATTTGCATAGGTGACCACAGACCCAAACCCTTGGATCTTAGAACAATGAAAAAGCATTCAGTTTTCTTACAAGAAGACTTTTAATAGAAGTAAAGGAATCCCCCCTGTAAAATCAGGATGGTAGATACCTTACAGGGTAATTAGATTCAAAACAGAGAATCCCTCTAGGTAAAACCTTACGTTACAAAAAAGACAGGAATAGTCATTCTATTCAGCACAGCTCTTTTCTCAGCCATTTAAAGAAATCATAATCTAACACATACCTAGCTCGATTACTTACTAAAAGTTCTAAGACTCCATTCCTGTTCTGTCCCCGGCAAAAGCAGCATACAGACAGACACAGATCCTCTGTTTTTCTTCCTCCCCCCAGCTTTTGAAAGTATCTTGTCTCCTCATTGGTCATTTTGGTCAGGTGCCAGAGAGGTTACCTTTAGCTTCTTAACCCTTTACAGGTGAGAGGATTTTTCCTCTGGCCAGGAGGGATTTTAAAGGGGTTTACCATTCCCTTTATATTTATGACAGGGTGAATTGGTGTTACTGAGTGCGCAATTTAGACAGGAGTAGCAGTAGCCTACATCTAAAACAGAAAATGGAACAAAGTGAACATTAATGTATTTTGTGACCAAACACTTTATGATTCATTTGCTGCTTTAGTTTCAGTATTTCACTTCAAGCAACTTTACATTTCTCCTACCACTTCATTTTGTTTTTCCTCCCCTCTCCTAGCAAAGAGCTGGAAGGGAAGTTCCATCCAGTACTTACATAAATTATATCTAAAATTGTAATATAAACAAAAAAGTGTGCTAAGACATTTAGCAAGTAGAATGATATTACTTTAAAATCACTTACATCGAGAATGTGATCAAGAGACACTGGCAGTATGTTCAAAAGTAATGAAAAACTGTGCTGTTCATATTTTTGCCATAAAAGCTGGGTATATTAACATCTTACTCCCAGTGTGGTGTATGTTGCTTGTTTTCTTTAGGTTACTTCCTCATGGCAGGAAATCAAATAGGGTAACTGCATTGTTGTATGGGACTTATTGGAGAGCAAAGCACCAGGCTGTGTAACACAACATTTTAATGTCTTCTGGACAAATGCAAAGGGAAAAAAAAAATAAGTAACAGCAATGAAAGAGGCAAAATCATGGAGAGACAGCTGTTGCAGCTGTGAATAGCTACCCATCTTCACTTCATAAGCATTTGCTTGGGAAAACTGATTGTTGCGAGTACGGTGCCTTCCCTTTAATTCAGTCACCAGTTGGCAGTTAATTTGATCCTCCATTTAATTTGATGAAAGCCTCTGAAACTAAATCATTTAATGTTTAAAAATGTAACTTCTACCCTTCATTTTTTTCTCCTTCAGGCAGGTACTGCTGGATAAATTGATTCCTTGCTCCAGATAGTTGCTGTTTAATTAATGGTGATGAGCAATATAGAAATGCCTACAAATAAATTAATAAAAAAGGTCAAAATCCTGATAGGGAAGATGCCCAAGAAAAACCTGCACAATAATTAAAAATGACTGTAAAACTAAAACGTGATATTATAAGCACTACCATAATACTTAGAACTTATAATCACTTTTCAAATATCCAAGTGCTTTACAAATGTGGGTAAGTGTCACTTTTCCCATTTTACAGACAGGCAAATTCAGACACAGAGAGATTAAGTGACTTGTGTAAAGTCACCAGGCAAGTCAGTGGAATAAATGGGAACAGAATCACTGTCTCAGAATCCTTAGTCTGGTGCACTTTCCATTGGACTGCTCTGTCTCCCGTGTGAGGCGCAAGCTATGATACATAACTTGGTGGTCACACTGATAAGGGAAACCACATATTTTAATCAAAGAGAGGAACAGACTTGATTGACAGAGATGTAAGGAGAGAGGTTCCACTTTGCCCCAAAGGAGATGTTTTCTGCAGAGCTCTAACCCTTGTCCCAAGGCAGTTCTCAGTAGGGCCAAGCTGAGTCCCTCCCTGTTTTTGTAGGGCAAGAATGACGGAAACTTTAAACATCAATTTGGAATGGAAACAGAAGCTAATGGAAACAGAAAAGACACCATGCAGTACACCAAAACTCAGAGGCATGAGCATTTTCAATATTTCACAATGCCCTTGACTTACTATTTGTCTGAACTAGAACTGGTCATACACAGGCTCCCATATGACCTGGGGATCATGATTGTGGGATGCCTGAAAACAAAATTAAACATACACTGAATGTTATTTAAGTTACATGCCCTTAGTGAGCCAGCCTATCATAAGCAGCAGATCTGGAGTCAGGGTCAATGTTCCCTGGAGCACTGTTATTAAGTGGCCACCAGTGAAACTGGGAATGTGGACAATTAGGCTGGAAGCAACTCAGCCACATGGACAAAGCAGTCCACAGGGTTTCATAAAGTTTGACTTGTTCAGCTTAAAATGCTTCTTTTGCAGAGTACGAAGCTATGTGCATCTAGAGACTTTATTTAAGGGAAAGAGAAAAAGTAGTAATCAAGGGTGCCATTAGTAAGGCCCCCACCATGGCAGAGAGACTATAAATGTTGCTCTGGCCCATATCAATATCTGGATCTCGATCCAGTTTCCTCAAGATGCAGGAGTGTTTGCACTGGGGTTTGGGTTCGGTCCTATTCTAAATTTTGTTGGAGATCCATAGGCACAATCCTACTATTTTCATCTAGTACACTCATTCTTTTCCTCCCTCCCAATAAGCAAAAAAAAAAACAAACAAGGTCTTACCTCATTTTATTTTTGAGGCCAGTGCCTGTGTGGTGGGTTTTCTATGTAACATTTTTACTACTCTGGTTCATGCTAGTCTATTCTGAAGACAGCTTGTGTAAGCTACAAAAATGTGGTGCTTAACTAATTCTTAAAAAATCACACAAAAAACACCTGAGTCAGGACACTGACAACTCTTATATTTTGAAAGATACAATGAGATGACATGTTATTCCCCACCCCCAAAATCAGGATCTTTCCAAAAGAGCTCAGTACAGCATTTCTACAACATATTCCATTCATTGTGATACTTTCCTCACTGTTCTATTTTGACAGGCAAATGAATACAGGAGAACACTAATAGGCACCTGAGGCAGATAGAGGGTTAATGAGACTTCTAGTGAAATGTTCTCATTAGGTGTGAAGGGGTCTTATTAGATGAGGATATGGCTTATGAGAGGGAAGTGGGCCACAGACCAGCAGCATTGCTGACCAAATCTAAAAATGTCCCTTTTCTTTTGAGATGCCCAACCCTAGTAGTGGTAGGGAAAAAAAGAAGGCCTCATTAGCTCCTAGAGCAGAAGCAGCATGTTCATTTCAGCCTCTCACGCTCAATTTTCCTGTAAAGATTTGTGGCACACAAATACACAGTGTTTTCAATCATAGATGATGCAGAGTATGTCATGTTGACTGCAACCATGCAGGAGTGTTTACTGACAGAGGAGAGAGAAAATAAACTCCATAGCTGAACCATGATATCTGAATGACTGGGTATTGCCATAGTCAACGATGGAAAGGAGGCGGACCTTGTTATTAAGGTCTAAGAATGGGTGATGGAGAATCTGGATTCTATTCCTATGCCCTGATTCATCAAATGTTTAAGCATATACTTAAGTGTCACTGAAGTCAACTCAAGCACGTGTTAAGTACTTTATTGAATAAGGAGGGGCATGAGCAGGTACTAAAAATTAAGCAAGTGCATTGCTTAATCAGGGATCTAAAACTTTCTATGCCTCAGGCTCTACCATCTAACTTTTGAGAGGGGGTAACCAGAACTGAATACAGTATTACTCACAACTAAAATGTTGTATTCAGTTACCTCATTTTATTTCCCAGTGGCAAGTTGTCACTATCACCCAAGCTGCCATCTCTTCCCCCTCATATTCTTGTTGGTTGTTTCAGAAGAGATCACAGACTCAGTGAGCATGGAGACTGAACTACAAAAGAAAAAGGACACTAAACTTTCTAAACTACTACATGCCACAAGGGGCCACAGCAATGGTTCCCTCAACCCACCCAGCAATATTGTTAACCTATCCAACTATACTCTTAGCCAAGCAGAAGCAGCTGTCCTATCTTGGGGCCTCTCCTTCTGCCCCTCCACCCCCACAAACATGATACAGTTCTGTGGTGACCTAGAATCCTATTTTCGATGTCTCCTACTCAAGGAATATTTCCAACACACCTCTGAACAACATACTAATCCACAGAGACCTCCCTACGAACACTACAAAAAGAAGGATTCTAGGTGGACTCCTCCTGAAGGTTGAGACAGCAGACTGGACTTCTACATAGAATGCTTCCGCTGACGTGCACAGGCTGAAATTGTGGAAAAGCAGCATCACTTGCCCCACAACCTCAGCCGTGCAGAACACAATGCCATCCACAGCCTCAGAAACAACTCTGACATCATAATCAAAAAGGCTGACAAAGGAGGTGCTGTTGTCATCATGAATAGGTCGGAATATGAACAAGAGACTGCTTGGCAGCTCTCCAACACCACTTTCTATAAGCCATTACCCTCTGATCCCACTGAGTTACCAAAAGAAACTACAGCATTTGCTCAAGAAACTCCCTGAAAAAGCACAAGATCAAATCCGCACAGACACACCCCTGGAACCCTGACCTGGGATATTCTATCTACTACCCAAGATCCATAAACCCGGAAATCCTGGGCGCCCCATCATCTCAGGCATTGGCACCCTGACAGCAGGATTGTCTGGCTATGTAGACTCCCTCCTCAGGCCCTACGCTACCAGCACTCCCAGCTACCTTCGAGACACCACTGACTTTCTGAGGAAACTACAATCCATCGGTGATCTTCCTGATAACACCATCCTGGCCACTATGGAATTAGAAGCCCTCTACACCAACATTCCACACAAAGATGGACTACAAGCTGTCAAGAACACTATCCCCGATAATGTCACGGCTAACCTGGTGGCTGAACTTTGTGACTTTGTCCTTACCCATAACTATTTTACATTTGGGGACAATGTATACCTTCAAATCAGCGGCACTGCTATGGGTACCCGCATGGCCCCACAGTATGCCAACATTTTTATGGCTGACTTAGAACAACGCTTCCTCAGCTCTCGTCCCCTAATGTGCCTACTCTACTTGCACTATATTGATGACATCTTCATCATCATCTGGACCCATGGAAAAGAAGCCCTTGAGGAATTCCACCATGATTTCAACAATTTCCATCCCACCATCAACCTCAGCCTGGTCCAGTCCACACAAGAGATCCACTTCCTGGACACTACAGTGCTAATAAACGATGGTCACATAAACACCACCCTATACCGGAAACTTACTGACCGCTATTCCTACCTACATGCCTCCAGCTTTCACCCTGATCACACCACACGATCCATTGTCTACAGCCAAGCTCTGCAGTGCAACCGCATTTGCTCCAACCCCTCAGACAGAGACAAACACCTACAAGATCTCTATCAAGCATTCTTACAATACCCACCTGCGGAAGTGAAGAAACAGATTGATAGAGCCAGAAGAGTTCCCAGAAGTCACCTACTACAGGACAAGC
The DNA here is from genome assembly GCF_965152275.1 of Natator depressus. Taxonomy (NCBI): domain Eukaryota; kingdom Metazoa; phylum Chordata; order Testudines; family Cheloniidae; genus Natator; species Natator depressus. Next base: position 124,812,810 of record NC_134236.1, read on the forward strand.
CTAACAAAGAAAATAACAGAACGCCACTAGCCGTCACCTTCAGCCCCCAACTAAAACCCCTCCAACGCATTATTAAGGATCTACAACCTATCCTGAAGGATGACCCAACACTCTCACAAATCTTGGGAGACAGGCCACTCCTTTCCTACAGACAGCCCCCCAACCTGAAGCAAATACTCACCAGCAACCACATACCACATAACAGAACCACTAACCCAGGAACCTATCCTTGCAACAAAGCCCGTTGCCAACTGTGCCCACATATCTATTCAGGGGACACCATCACAGGACCTAATATCATCAGCCACACTATCAGAGGCTTGTTCACCTGCACATCCACCAATGTGATATATGCCATCATGTGCCAGCAATGCCCCTCTGCCATGTACATTGGTCAAACTGGACAGTCTCTACGTAAAAGAATAAATGGACACAAATCAGATGTCAAGAATTATAACATTCATAAACCGGTCGGAGAACACTTCAATCTCTCTGGTCACACGATTACAGACATGAAAGTTGCAATATTACAACAAAAAAACTTCAAAACCAGACTCCAGCGAGAGACTGTTGAATTGAAATTCATTTGCAAATTGGATACAATTAACTTAGGCTTGAATAGAGACTGGGAGTGGCTAAGTCATTATGCAAAGTAACCTATTTCCCCTTGTTTTTTTCCTACCCCGCCCCCCCCCCAGACGTTCTTGTTAAACCCTGGATGTGTGCTGGAAATGGCCCAACTTGATTATCATACACATTGTAAGGACAGCGATCACTTTAGATAAGCTATTACCAGCAGGAGAGTGGTGTGGGGGGAGAGAAAACCTTTTGTAGTGGTAAACACCCATTTTTTCATGCTTTGTGTGTATAAAAAGATCTTCTATACTTTCCACAGTATGCATCCGATGAAGTGAGCTGTAGCTCACGAAAGCTTATGCTCAAATAAATTTGTTAGTCTCTAAGGTGCCACAAGTACTCCTTTTCTTTTTGCGAATACAGACTAACACGGCTGTTACTCTGAAATAAGTCTGGGTTGTGGCACACTGGTAGCCCAGGCTGCAAGGAAGCTTGCAGTGCTCCTGCCTGTGCTGTACCTGTCCTGTGGAGAGAGAACATCATTTGCCATGGCTGTCAGTCCAGGCCCTTTCATCAGCTCAGTCTCATGCGCGCATGCATAAAACATTCAGAGTGATGGAACTAAGAGGAAAAAAGTAAGATACACCTACAGTATGAGCAACATGTTGAAATGGTTAGGCATTCTTTGTGCCAGGGAGGGTGGTATTGGAGAAGGCGCCCTAAGATGGAGAGGGCACCAGGATCAGTTCACTGCTTTGGTAATTAAAGCCAGAGGGGGAAGTTAGGGGTGTGACTAGGCAAGTGGTCTGATTGGTAGTGGCATTTGGGAAGGGGAGAATAAAAAAAAATAAAAAAAAAATCTAGTGCCCATCATTAAGTTCTACAAAAGACCCTGCTGTCAGCAAACTCCTTGTGTGCAGCTTGTGAAATGCCTGCTCATAGCATAGCAGTCTTTCACTGAGGCTGCCACCCAGTGCATCTGCAGCTTCTGGATTCAATTCACCAGCCTTATTGCAAAAATGAAAATTAAAAGAAAAGGAGTGAGTGGATGTTAAAATGTCCATGTCTGGGTTACCAGCCTTTCCTTACTATAAAGTAGCATTTCACAAACTTTTCTGGTCAGTGGTGCCTTATTAAAACTCAAATACTTTTGTGCTTGCCATATATGTATGGCATCCTTTTACAGTGAATGTATCAATGGTAACAACAAGCCTAATTTATCTGTGGGTGTTTTGAGAAGTGGCAGACAATAATTGACCTTAAAAGGTGAAGATGTGGAGAAGTGAGATTTTCCTTTGATTTAACATTGTAATAAAATTTGCAACAACTTGAGATACTCCCCCACCCCAATTGCCTTTCATAAGCCCCAGTAGTCACAAACCACCTATTGAAAAATACTGCTTTTGATCCACTGCATTAAAGCATCATTTTCCAGAAGGTGTTATTCCTAGCACCATCAATTCAATCTTCCCAGCACAGAAGAAGTCACTTCCTGAAGTACAGAAGCCATAGTAGCAGTACATCTAGCAAACACAGCCATGCTGGTAATTTAAGTGTTACACCTTGTCACGGAGTCACTGGGTGATGCTCTGGAACTACTCCATATGAAGCCAGTCAGGACTCTGGGGGAGCATGCCTCCTCTCTCTGAGCATACTGTCGCCAGGGCAAGAACCTTACACAGCTTTGACCTTCCTGGGTCTGACCTCAGAGTATTCAGCATCCCCTTCTCACACCGTGCGCTTCCCACAGCGAGTCCACACAGGCAGGGCTCCTGGGGAAGCCAGAGGGCCCTGCACCCCAATTCTGCAGTCAGACTTGACTCTCAGCCAGCCAGTAAAACAGAAGGTTTATTAGACGACAGGAACATGGTCTAAAACAGAGCCTGTAGGTACAGAAAACAGGACCCCTCAGTCAGGTCCATCTTGGGGCCAGGGAGCCCAGAGCCCCATCTGGACCTCCCTCCATTTCCCGAGCCAGTTCCAAACTGAAACTCTCCCGCCCCGCCTCTCGCCTTTCTCTCGCCAAGGCCTGACTTCCTTGCTTTTCATACCATGTGGGACACAACACATTTATATCTACCACCTATTACCACCCCAGTGCCCACTTTCCAAACTAACTAGTCAAAGAGTTTACAAATGAAGAATGTAGTTTCCTTAGTAAAATAATAATGTTTTGCATGTATTTAACATCCCACATAGTTCAAAGCACTATGAACTTTAATCCTCACAACAGTTCTATATGGTAGGCAAATAGGTAACACTAGCCCATTTTACAGATTGGCCATCTGAGACAGAGAGTGTAAGTGACACACCTGAGGGCACCCAACAGTTCTGCAGCTGAGCCAGAATTTAGAGTCCAAACCTCCCAGTCCTGTGCTCTACCCATGAGCCTGTGTTACTTCTCATTAACATAGATTGACCAGCAAAAGATAAAGGTCTTATATTGCAAATGAAAAGAACAATAAATTAGGAACAGGTAGAGCCTGTCACTTGCTGAATTACCACAGAGCTTGCTAATACTGCTGCATTATGTTCAGTTTCAATAATTTAATGCCACCTCAAATAGAGAAGCTGCTCCAGACGAAACACGGCAGCTCTGAAGAAATGTTTGGATAAAACAGCAGGAAAAAATGAACCCAGATGGAGTGATGATTGATATGGTTTACTAATAAATCATTAGAGTTAATAATAACAAAAAACCCATCATCATCATAGTCTGGTGTAAATTCTATGATTAGCATGGCCACAGTCAATAGCACATACAACTGGTGGAGATTTACAAACTATACCCAGGGCACTGAAAATAGATACCTACTCTGGTATGCCTGATTCACAGCAAGTTAGCACTGAGGGGGCAGGACCTGTTCTGCTTTAGCCACTGAATGTTGCAAGGTATGTCATTGTTAGAGTCCAATCCTGTTTACTAGAAAACAAAACTAAGACACACACAAAAGGGGAGAGAAAAGAACAGCAAAAATAGACAATACATCTGTCTCTGATGTTGACTTTCATTTACAACCTCACTGCGGGAAAAATCCAGGCATGGCACTTGGTCTTATTAGCCTTTCTGAGACATGGCAAATTCACACCATCATCAGGCACTTTAGGGCATTGTTTTTAATTGGCCTCTCCCATTCCAGACTCACAGCAGTGTTGCAAAATATACAGTATTGGCCAGCTAAGCCAGACTCTTATTAGACAGAAGGAAAAGGAGAAGGATAGGAAAGTGAAGGCAAAGCAGGGAAGAAAAAGGACACATGGGAAGGGAGTGACACAGTCTCATATCCCACATGACAGTTGGGATTTATCTGGGGACAGTAGAGATGGCAATGTCATCTGGGTCCCTCTCTCTCTCTGACCCAGTCACGATCTCTCAGGATCAAGACAACAGTGAGCCAACAGTCACATGGTGGACCCCAGGAGACAGTGGGGATGGCAGCCATGACGCTGAAGCTCACTCTTTTCCTGTTCACCCATATACCAGCTAGCAGTTGTCATCAGACAGCTAAGTCCTCTGCTAATTTTCCCACCAAAGTCTTTATTTTTTAAGAACTACAAAAGGGAGGGTGTGAAAGGGTTGGGACTCACCACCACAGCACCTCCTGCTGGCACCTCTGGGAATTAGCTGTCCTCTGCAGGGCACCCTCTGCTGGTGGTGTCCCATCCATTGTCTCTGCTCCACTGTCCTGGGACCCACGTGGCTCCCTGCTCAGCAGCATCCTCTGCAGGACACTCTGCAGCCACTTCAGGACACTGCCCTCCAGCAGTGCCCACCACTCTGGTCTCACACCCTTCCAGGGGAAGTGGGGGTGGTTAACACCAGTCTTCCAATTCATCCCTGCCACAGCAGCCAACCACTACCCCCAAAGTCTAGCCCCTCTGCTCAAGGGCTGGTTGTAGTCTGTCATGACCAGGTGCAGTACGGGGGGGGACAACACCCAGGCCCAACCACTGCTCTGGGTCCCAACCCAGGCAGCCTCTCCACCCTCCTTCTCTCCCCTCATCTGTCCATCCTCCCTGGGACACTTCCCCTCTGACCCCTTGCACCCTCTAGGCCCTTCTGGTCAGGGCCCGCAGTCTGACAGGTATCTGGCTGGAGCTCTCCTCTGCTCCCCCTAGCCTGCACTGCACTGTCCAAGGTGCTGGTCTCCTTAGCTCAGGAGACAGACCTTCCCCTCTGGGAGAGACTGACTACTTTGCTCCTGGACAGCCTTTATATAGGGCCTAGCCTGGCCCTGATTGGCTGCCCTCTGCTCAGCACTGATTGGCTCCCCCACAGGCCCTCTCTGATTGGCTGTCGTTCCGTGCAGCTGCTCTGGCCTCTTGTAGCCCAATCTTGCCTGGGGGTGGGCACCACCCCACCACAGAGGGGTGGGTGGAATAGCTTATCCTCTTATTATTTTATTAATCAATTAGGCCTAATTTCCAGCACACCAATTTTGGTCCATTGCTTCCAGTCCCTCACTTGTCTTTTCACCAGGCATGATCTTAACAGTTCTTGAATTATATCAGTAGGCCTCTTTGCTCTGTCTCCCTTCTGCATCTTTTTCCATTAACACTTGTTATAGGTTGTGACATTTTCTTAAATTTCACTAACTTTTTTACAATTCGGGTGAATTTGTAGGTCCAATAATCACAACATAATTTCTAAGGATATACACTTTATTTTAAAAAGCTATTTTCCACTGGCTAATGTTTAAAATACTGTGATATTATCTTTAGCCATAGCACTAGCTATGTTTTGCTAGGTGCTATCTTCAGCTTCATTAATGATCTGGAGGATGGCGTGGATTGCACCTTCAGCAAGTTTGCAGATAGCACTAAACTGGGAGGAGAGGTAGATACGCTGGAGGATAGGGATAGGATACAGAGGGACCTAGACAAATTAGAGGATTGGGCCAAAAGAAATCTAATGAGGTTCAACAAGGACAAGTGCAGAGTCGTGCACTTAGGAAGGAAGAATCCCATGCATTGCTACAGACTAGGGACTGAGTGGCTAGGCAGCAGTTCTGCAGAAAAGGACCTAGGGGTTACAGTGGACGAGAAGCTGGATATGAGTCAACAGGGTGCCCTTGTTGCCAAGAAGGCTAAAGGCATTTTGGGGTGTATAAGCAGGGGTATTGCCAGCAGATTGAGGGACATGATCATTCCCCTCTATTCGGCATTGGTGAGGCCTCATCTGAAGTACTGTGTCCAATTTTGGGCCCCACACTACAAGAAGGATGTGGAAAAATTGGAGCGAGTCCAGCGGAGGGCAATAAAAATGATTAGGGGGCTGGAGCACATGACTTATGAAGAGAGGCTGAGGGAACTGGGATTATTTAGTCTGCAGAAGAGAAGAATGAGGGGGGATTTGATAGCTGCTTTCAACTACCTGAAAGGGGGTTCCAAAGAGGATGGATCTAGACTGTTCTCAGTGGTGGCAGATGACAGAATAAGGAGTAATGGTCTCAAGTTGCAGTGGGGGTGATTTAGGTTGGATATTTGCAAAAACTTTTTCACTAGGAGGGTGGTAAAGTACTGGAATGGGTTACCTAGGGAGGTGGTCGAATCTCCTTCCTTCGAGGTTTTTAAGGTCAGGCTTGACAAAGTCCTGGCTGGGATGATTTAGTTGGGGATTGGTCCCGCTTTGAGCAGGGGTTTGGAGTAGATGACCTCCTGAGGTCCCTTTCAACCCTGATATTCTATGATTCTATGAACTGAAATTGTGCCTCTATACTGTGCTTATGACTTTACAATCCAGATCTGCAAGTTGCTCAATTCACAACAATTGTTTTTCCTACAAAATGGTGCACGTTTCCCAAAATTTAAAACCAATTTTATATATATATCCAAAGATTGTAGTCCTGGACAGTTCTATGTTATTTGGGTACTTGGGAAGCAGGAGTCATGGCAACTGAAAGAAAAACATCTCCAGAAGCCACAAGCTTAGGAAGCAGTATCTAGTGGGCTCCTGCAGGGATCTGTCCTGGTTCCAGTACTGTTCAATATTTTATTAACGATTTGGATAATGGAGTGGAGAGTACATAACATTTGTGGACAACAGCAGGCTGCTAGCACTTTGGAGAAGAGGATGATAATTCAAAATGAATAATTGGTCTGAAATCAACAAGATGAAATTCAGTAAAGACAAGTGCAAAATACTACACTTAGGAAGGAAACATTAAATGGGCAACTAGAAAATGGAAAATAACTAGGGCTGTTGATTAATTGCAGTTAACTCATGTGATTAACTCAAAAAAATTAATGACAATTAATTGCAGTTGTAATTGCACTGTTAAATAATAGAATACCAATTGAAATGTATTAAATATTTTGGATGTTTTTCTACCTTTTCAAATATATTGATTTCAGTTACAACACAAAGTACAAAGGGTACCCTGCTCACTTTATATTATTTTTTATTTCAAATATTTGCACTGTAAAAATGATAAACAAAAGAAACAGTATTTTTCAATTCAACTCATACAATACCATAATGCAATCTCTTTATCATGAAAGTGAAACTTACAAATGTAGATTTTTTTGTTACATAACTGCACTCAAAAACAAAAGAGTGTAAAACTTTAGACCCTCCAAGTCCACTCAGTCCTACTTCTTATTCAGCCAATCGCTAAGACAAACAAGTTCGTTTATATTTAAGGGAGATAATGCTGCCCACTTCTTATTTATAATGTCACCAGAAAGTGAGAACAGGCATTCACATGGCACTTTTGTAGCTGGCATTACAAGGTATTTATGTGAAAGATATGCTAAACATACATATGCCCCTTCCATGCTTCGGCCACCATTCCAGAGGACATGCTTCCATGCTGATGATGCTCATTAAAAAAATAATGCTTTAATTAAATTTGTGACTGAACTCCTTGGGGGAGAATTGTATGTCTCTGGCTCTATTTTACCCACATTCTGCCATATATTTCATGTTATAGTAGTCTTGGATGATGACTCAGCACATGTTGTTCATTGTAAGAACACTTTCACTGCAGATGTGCCAAAATGCAAAGAAGGCACCAATGTGAGATTTCTAAAGATAGCTACAGCACTCAACCCAAGGTTTAAGAATCTGAAGTGCCTTCCAAAATCTGAGAGGGATGAGGTGTGGAGCTGGCTTTCAGAAGTCTTAAAAGAGCAACACTCCAATGCAGAAACTACAGAACCCGAACCACCAAAATAGAAAATCAACCTTCTGCTGGTGGCATCTGACTCAGATGATGAAAATGAACATGCGTCGGTCCACCTGCTTTGGATTGTTATTGAGCAGAACCCGTCATCAGCATGGACGCATGTCCTTTGGAATGGTGGTTGAAGCATGAAGGGACATATGAATCTTTAGTGCATCTGACATGTAAATATCTTGGAACGCTGGCTACAACAGTGCCATGTGAACACCTGTTCTCACTTTCAGGTGACATTGTGAACAAGAAGCAGGCAGCATTATCTCCTGCAAATGTAAACAAACTTATTTGTCTGAGCGATTGGCTGAACAAGAAATAGCACTGAGTGGACTTGTAGGCTCTAAAGTTTTACATTGTTTTATTTTTGAATGCAGTTATTTTTTGTACATAATTCTACATTTGTAAGTTCAACTTTCATGATAAAGAGATTGCACTACAGTACGTGTATTACGTGAATTGAAAAACACTATTTCTTTTGTTTTTTACAGTGCAAATATTTGTAATAAAATAAATATAAAGTGAGCACTATACACTTTGTATTCTGTGTTATAATTGAAATCGACATATTTGAAAATGTGGAAAACATCCAAAAATATTTAAATAAATGGTATTATATTATTTTTTAACAGTGAGATTAATCACGATTAATTTTTTTAATTACTTGACAGCCCTAAGAATAACTGAAAATTATCAAGGCATTATAGTGGATCACAAATTGAATATAAGACAACAATGTGATGCCACTGCAAAAAAGCTAACATCTTTCTGGGGTGTATTAACAAAGGAGCAGTGTATTTAAGACACAGAAGTTGTTGTCCCTCTCTACTCAGCATTGGTGAGATGTCAGCTGGAGTATTGTGTCCAATTCTGGGTGCCACACTTTAGGGAAGACATGGATCAATTGGAGGGAGTCCAGAGAAGAGCAACAAAAATTATGAAAGTTTTAGAAAACCTGACCTTTGAGGAAAGATTTAAAAAAACTGGACATGTTTAGTCTTGAGAAAAGCAGACTGAGTGGGACCTGATATCAGTCTTCAAATATGTAAGGACTATTATAAAGAAGATGGTGATCAGTTAGTTGTTTTCTGTGTCCACTGAAAGTAGGACAAGAAGTAAAGGGCTCAATCTGCAGTAAGGGAGATTTAGGTTAGATGTTAGGAAAAACTTTCTAACTATAAAGATAGTTAAGCACTGGAATAGGCTTCCAAGGGAAGTTGTGGAACCCCCATCACTGGAGGTTTTTAAGAACAGGTTAGACAAGCACTTGTGAGGGAAGGTCTAGATTTACTTGGTTTTGCTTTAGTGCAGAGGGCTGAACAAGATGACCTCACAATGTCCCTTCCAGCCCTAGATTTATATGATCCTCCATGCCTGGAGATTCTGAATTGCCATTACAAAAAAATTCTCCCCTGTATTTTTGTCCTTGCAGCAGCCTTCTGAAGCTTCCATGAATCCTCGCAACTCACCCGCTTCTCAACTGCAAACACTGTCTTAAAGGTGAATAGATTAAAAATGCAAGAGATGAGAAAACCAGGGAAGTTTTCTAAAAGGCATGATACTCACTAGGAGTCTGATCTAAAGACCGTCAGGGTCTGAGACTCTTTCCATTTGCTTCACTGGGCTTTGGTCCAGGCTCTCAGGGCCCCCAAAAATCCAATTAAGTTCCCAACTTCTTTCTCATTTCTTAAAAGCAGGCTCCAAAGCAGCCACAAACAAGCTCACCATCATGTTTTCTGGCACCATCTGTCTGTTGCAAGACTTCTCTAGTGACAGCCATAGCCAGAGATACAATGGAGTAAAGGTGATGCACTACCATTTATTCAAACAAATAGCACATAAAACAGCCTAAAAGGGTCCTTTGTGACCCAGCAGCACCTGAAGACTAAATCAATTTTCAGTCTTGAAACTTGTGTGTTATAACTGTTTTTGTTTGTCCTGTAACAATCACCATTTTATCTAGCTCAGTGGTCCCCAATCATTTTGTGGAACTATACCAGTTTACCAGCTTCAGAGCTCAGGTTTTCCCTCAGACATTCCTATCCAATCCCATTTACTTGAATAGCTCAGCTATAAGCAACGAAGAATTGGAGCCCATAAACCTAATTATTCCAGCCATTGCTAAAATACTTACCAATTCAGTTCATATGCTCAGCCCTAATAGAATGTGTGCTTCTCCAAGCCCAGGTTTCAGTTACTTTATACTCTATTATAGAAGACAGTGGAAACACAAAGATGACATGGTGGGAACACGAGTGCCTGGGAGCCAGGACAGAGACTCATTAAATAAGGGAGTGAGGGAAGCTAGAGTAAGATAAGAGAATGAAGTACAAGTACTAGTGCCCTTACAAGTGGAGGAGAAGCACTAATCTGCTATACTTTCCCAGTCTCCTTTATGGGTCCATATACCTATCAATGTTATCTGAATACCTTACTTTTATAAGCCTCTCCAAATGCATGACACTTTTCTTGCCAAACACTAGAGTGCCAAGGGATTTGACTGGCAACTCTTAGCCCATGTATAGCAGCTTTTAAAAAAAGAAAACAGAGAGAAAGAAAAAGGTTCCTCTTATATATTGGAAAGCTCTTGTTTCTTTGAAGTTTCTCTGGCCCATTGTTTTGTTTTGTTTTTTAATGTTAGATGCCCAATTAATTACTTGGGGTTTTGTGTGATTCTGCTTAACAAACAACACTATTTTCTTTGTAGGGCACATCCCATTAGTGATTGATCGTAAGAGCCTAGGAAATGAAGCTCTAAGTACTTTATCAGCTTCCTGCCCTTCCTTTGAATGACAGCCCATAATCATTAAAAAAACACACCCCTGGCATTAAAATGATTTATTTTAATCTAAACAGCTATTACTTTAATTAAACACACTTTACTCCTCTTGAAAGTGACAAAGTACTTCTCTGAAGCCCTCTATCGCTCTATTTATCAAACAATTACAATGGAACAGCACATCCGTTCTCCCAGACCACTTTGCCATGGAATTTCAGTTTCGCTCTGAAGACAAAAATGTGCAGGGGAAACAATAAGTGGCCAGAATAATCTCAGATGGAACTGCAGGAATGTCAGTGGAGTTCCACCTGAGGTGAGCCTGGATCATTGGTTTGAAATAGGAAACAAACCCAAACAGCAAAGCGTGGATCCAAATCTACGTGTAAGCTTTCTCAAAGCTCAGAAATATTCAAATCCAAGGTTTTGGCTTAGATGAAATCTCTTCATCATAGGTGGGTGAGGAATCTAAACCTCACTATTGCTATTATATAACATTTGTATTGCACTAGTGCCTAGAGGCCTGCCAGACCCCATTGTTCAAGGCACTGTACAAACATGTAGTAAATGACAGTCCCTGCTCCAAATAACTTACAATCTAAGAGGAATCCTAATACGTGGAAAAGACAAACAAGCATGTTGAGAAAGACAGGGTAACAAAAGTAACAGGATGTGAGCAATGGAGGAAACCCGTTCAGCTAACTTAAGAACTAAATATCAAAACTAACTTTTTTTTGAAATTCAAAGAAGTCCATTAGATTTTGACTTTTACAGATACACAATTCTGTAATTGCTGATTTTGACAGGGTCTCCAAACACAAATATTGTAAGAATGGCAATTATCATAATATTCCCAACCAAGCTGAAACCAGCTAGTACAGAAAGTCCAATTCTCCTCTCACTTATTCCTGGACAAATAAAGAATAACTCCACTGCAGTCCATGGAGATAATCTGTAAAATACCAGGATTTTACAGATGCTAGAATAGAATAATTGCCAGAAAACCTCACCACCACACCTTTCAATACATTTGCTTGTTTTGTAGAAATAAAGACACTTTAGCATTTTCAAAATATTCAGTTCACTCCTTTTTCCATTATCATGAGTCAGTATTTTTGGGGTTTGATTCAGGACCAAAACTGCGAGGTGTCAGAAGGAAGGTTATTGAATAGTACTTTTAGACCAGCATGCAACAGAGAAGACTACACATCTCATAAGAAAAACAGATTTTGTCATATTATCAGCCTAATTTACAGGTTGGAAGAGTTTGGTTAAACCTGACAAGCATCCAAACTATTGTGTAGCTGGCCTAATCAAATCAGAATGCCAGACATTTGAGCTTCACCCATTCGAAGTCTCATGGGAAAGTCTGTTCTCATGAAAATTCTACCCCAGTTGTCTGGATAGCTGTCTGAGTTTTTCAATGCTTTATAGAACAGAACCTTTTCAGGTTCACCTTTCATTTATTATTTATTTAGCAGTATTTACACACAGTTGAAGTTGGCTATAGCATTAATATGTGAATATAGAGAGGAGAGAGAGAGAGAAACAAGTATAGACAATATTATATTGTACTATTTATCAGAGGACCATAAAATGAGAGTACAATTCCTATGTAGGAGGACACAGCTATGAGTCACACTTGTTTAAAAAGTTCAGGTGGTTCCTAAAATGGCTCCAGTTATCCTTACCTACTCACGTATATGGTACACAATTTATTATCCTTGAATTGTCTACTGTAATACACATTTCCACCAAAGATCAGCACCAGTGAACATTCTTCCTGGGGGGAGTGAGGGCTGTTAAGGTTTCTTCTTGGCTCAGAGCTACTTTTATGTCCTGCGATATATACCATAGAAGCTTTCGATATACATTTTGTCTCCAGTTAAGAATATAAGAACAGCCATAATGTGTCAGACCAATGGTCCATCTAGCCCAGTACTGTATTCCAACAGTGGCCAATGCCAGGTGCTTCAGAGGGAATGAACAGGACAATTATCAAGTGATCCATCCCATATTGTCCGTTCAGAGGCTAGAGACACCCAGAGCATAGGGTTGCATTCCTGACCATCCTGACTAATAGCCATTGATGGACTTATCCTCCATGAACTTATCTAATTCATTTTTGAACTCTGTTATAGTTTTGTGAGATCCCTTTTAACTCTTTATAGTCTGCTTTGGACTTAACTATCTTAAGTAGTTTTGTATCATCTGCAAATTTTGCCTCCTCACTGTTCATTTATGAATATGTTGAACAGTACTGGTCCCAGTACAGAGCCCTGGGGAACATCACTATTTACCTCTCTCCATTCTGAAAACTGATAATTTATTCCTACCCTTTGTTTCCTATCTTTTAACCAGTCACTGATCCATGAGAGAACCTTCCCTCTTATCCCATGACAGCTTACTTTGCTTAAGAGCTGTCATGTGATACTATAAGAAAGGAAAACTGTCTATCTATGGCATTTATAGGACAATGTAAGAAAGATCCCAACAGAAAAAAAAGGAAAACCAAGCTAAAAATAGTTCAAACTGCTATATCCAGTTTAAATACATAAAAACACTAAGGGCAGGTCTACACTACGGGGCTAAGTCAACCTAAGTTACGCAACTCCAGCTATGTGACTAACGTAGCTGGAGTTGACGTAGCTTAGGTCGACCTTTTGAGGTATCTACACTGTGCCGGGTTGATGGGAGAAACTTTTCCATCAACTTACCTTAGGGTTCTCCTTCCGGTGGAGTACCGGCGTCGACGGGAGAGTGATCGGCAGTCGATTTAGCGGGTCTTCACTAGACCCACTAAATCAACCCCCTGTTGGATCAATCACTGTGTGTAAATCCCCCGGTAAGTGGAGACAAACCCTAATAGAGCTGCTTGTCCAAGCAATGGTTATATTCCAATTGGGGGGAAAAAAGTTCACATTTTATAAATTGTTACTTTGAACAAATGACATGGTATAGCCATGTTTAACTACTATTATATGCTGGACAATGATACTTAGAACCGTAAGAAATCCCAAATTTTTATTTTGCATGTTTCTCATGGCAAAAAGCTGAGACTTCAGGCAAAAACAACAAGTTTAGCTGAAAGAAAAATTTTAGATTTTTAATATGGAAGACTGAGTTTTAGTACTGAATGCACTATGCAAGGCTTGGGCCTACGCCCAAGGATATCACAAGATAGGAGGACTTCATGACCTTAAGGATAATACCCCATTACTATAGGTTCTACCTTGACCTTTTTTATTATCTCCCTAGTTAGACTAATAAAGCATCCCACACTGTATGGGTGAGTGAACTTGTTTGAGTATAATATAAACCACCTGAAACATACTCCCATCCTTTACTTCAGGCTTCTTTGGAGGTTTGGAAAAATTAGGTGAGAACTCCCTTTCCTCTCCACCATCATCATCTCCCTTCCTCTCAGAGTAACTGGAAGGAAGTGCAACTATTTTCACCAGGCTGAGAAAGTGCCCATTTGAAATGGCCACAGGAGCACCTACAGGAGTATTTTCAGGTCCCACTGCAGAAGAACTGAGGCAGTTTTGGGGAAAGCCCTCAAAGAAGTGGGAGATTCCAGGTAGTTTACAGCTCCCAGACAACTGAAGGGGGAGACAAGGGGAGAGAAAGTGCCAGATGATCACCCCCTCAAGTTGTGGGAAGAGTTAACAGATGCTGGGCCTCACTGTCCAAAGGCAACACAAGGAAAGAAGAGAGGCTCTGCCTGTTGGAAAAGAGGACTCCTATGGGGAGGAAGTAAGGATTTTCTGACCTGTGGGGTGGAGGGTGATTCATTTTGAGATTTGAAGGGGCACTAGATATGCTGATATTGCAGACAACCATGTTCTGAATATATTTAGTTCTGTTTTCATGGTTTGCTATTCTTCTCATCAGATATATCTCAGGCACTAGGAAGTGATAGCTTTTTTTTATTATTGCTCTTTCAACTTCTCTAATTTCTTACCACACTGGACACCAATTCAGAATTCATTGTGCAGAATTTATTCATATTTTGTAGCAAAGTGACTTATCCTTTGGGGGAAAAAGAGAGGAGGAAGGGAAGTAAAGATTTTTTTTGATGTAAGTCTTCCCTGTAGGCTTATTAACCATGGATTTAATTTCACTTCTATCATCTGAACTAGCCAATATAACCCTGTCATTCAGTCTTTCAAACATTTATTTTATCTTTTTGTGATCCAGTTCCACTGTTAATGAAATAGCATGTAATAAGAGCCATTGAGATAACAAAAACTATTAATATATCTCAATATGAGTTAGTGACTTGGCAAACATGATCTGACACAAAAGTCATCAAAAATCAAAACCAATTTCTGTAGGACTTTTCCACTGGGAGGCGCTTTCAGATCTCTTCCTAGTGGGCACATAATACCTCATATAAACCATCACAATTGGCACCTTTGTTGTCAGTCTCAGCAGAAGCACAAAGGATTAATTGGGTCAGAAACAATGAATTAACTTCTTACTCCTAGAGGTAGTCTTTCCAGAAAATTTGAAGTTCACTAATGGAGCAGAGCAGGGGAAACTTGCATTGTGCTGTTCACTTTATACCTCAACTATAGATAAATGGGATTTAGGTCATCAAGGCTTTCAATTTCACACCTTTCTATGAACACTAATTTCAGTTTAAAGAAGATTGACTAAGAGTCTCAGAAAGGGCAAACTTGTCCACTGCCACTCATGTTAAAGTTGGCAAGGCAGGCAGCTCAACATAGAGGATGCACAGTACTAGAGCACTATAAAAGGTCCAGTTAGACTAGCCTTCCATGGATTTTTGTTTGCCAAAACTGAAATTGAGAAACCAAGGATGGAAAAAACAAGAAAGAAAAATGCTTAAAGTGGTAAAGCAACAAGATTTGCTTCAGGGCAAAATCTGGAGAGCCCCACATATGTGTGTTATCAATAACTGTGCCAACAGAGCAGACACATACACACATTTATGTGCCCTTGTTGAAAAAGTATGACACTCAAAAGAATATGGGAAATCTAAACTCAGAGATTGTTAAACTTATAGCAAAGGACCTTGGAAACCTGCACTGATGGCCTTAAGACACCAAACAGTGAGAATTGATTCAGCAAAAATTTGGAACTCAAGGGAACAGCCACCTTAAAAACTTATAAGCACCTGTAATGAAAAAAACAATGCTCAGGCTTTTCAACTGCTTGATGAAGTGGACCACTTTAACTGTTTCAGACAATTCCCCCCACCCCCACCCCCCCCAGCAACTATAGTTAATCCTTAATGTAACTCTGAAACGAGATGTCATTGTGATCTTGCAAGACTTTAATGCACACATAGGAAAGGATAATGACACCTGGGCAAGAACACTCAGGAAGTTTTTTGTCAGGCAGAAGAACGGAAATGGGCAGTGACTGCTGGAAAGTGCTTGCTGACTCACTCTTCTGCCACCCAAAGATTCACAAGCCCAGTGTAGCCCAGATGGTTTAATTAAAACAGTGATTGATCATGATCACTAACAACCGTTAACAAGGACAATAGTCATGGATGTACAAGTTTGCAGAAGTGCTGAACTTGACACTGATTATCAGCTTCTGCAGACAAAAGTCTTCAAAGACGGACAGTTAACGGACCAAAATTAGTCCTGTTCAACCAAAGGTTCTTATTACAAACACACTATCAGACAGCATTGTGTTTGGAACTGCTTTAGGCCACTGAAGCACTAGAGACTGAAGTCTCAGTCCCTGTATCATCTGATGAGGCATGGCGCTGTTTCAAGTCCTCAGTGCTGACTACTGCCAGCTCAGTGCAGGGGCTGCAGCCCTTCAAACGTCATCCACAGATCAGCGAGCAGACACTCACTGGAGTTGGAGCTAAGGAAAAAAAGCAAGGCTACAATTTGAGTCTTTAAAGAAACGTCTGCATTACTGGGAAGATAGAGTCATGGATAGAAGAACTATATAATGGAATGGAAACCAGCGTTTGAGTCAATGGCAGGTACATGGCACGGTTTCCTAACTCCATGGGAGTTCAGCAAGGCTGCGTTCTGTCATCACTGTTATTCCACATCGGCACTGATTTGTTGATGGATAAGCTGATGAGGCATCTGTTGGTGGTGATAAGCAGAATGTCATTCCGCTTCGACATCTCAAATATGCTGATGACATTGTCTTGTTGGCTGAGTTTCGTGAATCGCTACAGCTCATGACTGATCTGGTTGGGCAACAAGCAATGTGTGTTGGTCTGGTTATTAGTCCAGATAAAAGTGAGTTCCTGGCCATTACCACCAAGTAGCCTCCAGCTCCAGATTATAGCCATCTCAGCATTAACCTGTCCAGATGGGACACTGAGCATGGGACAACTATCAAATATTTGGGCAGCATTAGAGACAGTGCTAGAAGATGTTTGAAAGATGTGGATACTTATATAGCAATAGCGGTTGCCATCTGTCAGGCTTTATAGTGGCCTCTGTGGGGACATCATGACAAACTGGCTACGAAGCTGTGGCTCTAAAGAACCAGAGTTATACCTACTCTTTTGTAGAGCAGTGAAACATGGGAAGGCTGATGAACAACTGCATTACATTTTTTGAATCTTGTTGTCTTCATCAGCTGCTCCATAACAAGTGGCAGGACAAGATCAGAAATGAAGATATTTGAAGCCGAACCCAGCAACAGCACTGGCTTGGTTTTGAAGGCTTTCTTGGTATAGGCATATTATTAGACAGTAGAACAGTGACTTCTGAAGTGGCTGTGTACCAAGGCATGCTGCTACATGGCTGGTGTTCAGGTGGATGCCAAAAGCTATAGTGGCACCATAAGATTGCCAATGACAGACATAACTTGAACAGCCAGCCAGCCCACTTTAAGGACTAATACAAAGACTAATCCAGGTGGTGATCGGTCTGCAAGGAGGCCATGTCCCTTTGGGATTTGCCCTCATGATGAGGATGATGATAATGAAAAAAACCATAAGATTTGAGGTTTGAGCTAGAAATAGTAAAAAGCCAACTTAAAAAACAAAAACAATATGATTCAAAAATATCAGAGTGGTAATGCCAACTCAAGGGATAGGAACTCCCATCTTGAGAGCTTTTACTGAGAAATGGCTATGGAAGGACATTAAGCTGGATGACAACAAATGCTTCTACAGAACTCTAAAAGACTCAACCATTTTCATTTAGAGAAAGAAAAATGTTTTTTCCATAACAATGATGTAGAGAAACCAGACTATTGAATGCAATAGTAAGAATTTCTGAACAAAGAACTCTTTAATCTGAGATAAAAATCAGCCGAGAAACACAGGCCAAGAGACAGTTACCCAGATTTTGTTGTGAGACCTTGTCTACATTTGAAGTGGCACCACTTTAATTAAAGGTGTAATTTTAAACTGATTTAGCTAAAGTGATACAAAACCCAGTGTGGACACTCATAAGTCAGGTTTAAACTGAATTAAGAGGTGGCACACAGGATTTTCAACTATTTTATTAAATCAGTTTTTAAACTGATTAAAAATGCACTGGTTTATAGAGAAGGCCTCAGTTACACAAGTATAAATCCAGAGTGACTCCCGTTGACCTCTGGTCATGTAATAACTCCATTGAGCTATTTACTGCAGTGGAGACAGCTCAGTATCTATAAGGTACAGATACTAAATCTACCTTGTTTACATTTTGGCCAGTGTTGCTGAGTGAGGTTCTGGAAATGTTGTGGGTACTCCTGGACATGGACTGCAGGTGACAACTACATCCTTCATTATTGATGAAGGTCAGCAGCGAGTATTGGATCTGTTGGCTGAGCAAGTCAACATTGCCCCAAGGTAAGCGATTGCTGGGGTGGGAGCCTCAAAGATGCAGGTGCTCTTAACAAATTTGCTGTGGGGCCTCTGCACATGAGATGACTGTCTCTTGATTTTGGTAGTCTTGCTAACTGTTCCAGTTGTTTCTCGTCTCCTGGTTTTGGAAAAGATCAGAGAGAATGTCTTGACTGTGCAGCTCTAGTAGTTCCAATTTTTCTTAATCCTGATCGATTATCTCTTGTAAGCAATGGACCAAATGCCTATGATCATAAGGGTCTTCTTTTATTTATCACCTGATTGATTATTTTTTTACTACCACTAACCACAAGATTTTACCAACACATTTGCAATCACTTTCAAGCATAAACATATTTGCTTTAAGTGACCACATTCTTGTCTTTCCAAGAGGTCCCAGAGGGTAGTGCCACAAGGGACCTCTCCCATGGGGTGCTGCAGGAGTCCATTTTGTCACCCTTGCTATTCAACTTTAATGAAGATATCAGAAGAGTTAGTGTGGGGAGACAGACTGCTGTGTATTCAAGAGCCTCCTGACACCCAGTGCTACATATCTTATGTCTGATCCAGCCAATACAGTGGCACAAACCATTTCTGAGAGACTGGAGACATATATAAGGGTTAGTGGGCCATAGCTCAATCCAGATGAACAGAGATAACATTGGTAGGTTGTGGGAAGTTGCCAGAAAAGTTGGAGTATGTCTGTAATTGCTACTTTAGTTCAAAATCTGGGAATTTTATTAGATCCTGGTTTATTCCTGGGTGAGTAGTAGGTATCAGCAGTAGCTAACAGTGCACTTTTTCCATCTGCAGTTAACTAGAAGAATTTGACTTGCCCTTTCAGATGGTCTCAATTAGCCATGTGTTAGACATTTCAAGATACTATAGTGCACTTTACATAGGGCTACAAGAGGAAACATTTGAAGCTTAAACTTGTGCAGAATACATCTGCGGGTGTTTCACACAGGGAAAATATTACACTTGTGCTCTGGGATCTGCACTGGTTCTCAGTTTTTCAGTCAGCATTCAAGGTATTAGTTTCAACTCTTGGGAGACTAAATGGTTTTGAACCTGGTTACCTGACAGACTGCCTCCCTCCTGTGGTGCACTGAAAACCATGTTATAATTACAACCTATCACTTTGTTTGTAAGGGGTTTCCTGGTCCTGTTTGCAGGCTAAGGGGCTCAGTAGGGAAGTGTGCAATCTGGACTTAGCATTGGTCAGTCTGCAAAGGGTCAGCCCAGATCAAGGTGGGATGAGTTGTGCCTCTCTGCCTTAGGTAGTACCCTGCTTTTGTCTCTGTGGTTTTGATTCGTGTGTGTTAGGGTTCTGGATTTTAAGAAATAAAGTACTGTAGTGTTACTTTGCAACCTTCCAGAAAGAGCATTCTATGTTTTTAATCTATTTTTTTTCTGTTTGTATGCCATGAAATATAAAAAACATCTTCCTTTTTAGTGCCACCATGGTTATGGTTAATGGAGGCAATAAACCCCAAAACTAAACCCGGCATTTGTTCAAATAATCTGAATAACATCTGCATTGCCAATAGAGCTAAGAAAGTTACAGTGGGCTTACACGGGTACAAAAACACTTCTAGCATAATTGGCAGCATTTTACACTGGGTCTGCACAAGTGTAAGTGGGTACATAAAGTGCAAGGCAGTGGGGAATTGGGCCCAATGTCTATAAATCCTCATGTTCTAGATCATAAACTGCATCACAAGGTGCCAGGGAGATGTCTTACCCGCATTGTACAAGGGGTTAAAACCAGCCTTATATTCCCTTGCTCTTGCACAGGTAAGAAGCAGGTAGGAGCATGCCTGTGAGAAGACAGGGCTTCATGTGAAGGTGCTGAGTGAACCCCAGGTTGGGGAATCTCTGTGTATGTTTTGCTAATGGTAACTTGTTTTAATGCTGATGATCATTGCTGTCTTATTTTGGCAGCGCCACCCTGATGTGGCACACCGGGAGTGTTTTGTGCTTTTCTCTGAGGCATCTGGCATTAGGTAACATTGGAGACAAAGTATCAGACTAGATGGATCATGTGGTTGGTTCCATTATGGCAGTTCCTGTGAAATGGTGTAAACATGTAGTAATAGTTCTTACTAACTGGCAGTGTCAGTTAGGAATGAGGGAGCAAATAAGCCATATAGGAATTGGTTCAACCCTTCATTCATCTTACAAAGTAAACTGAAACCCTTTTTGTACTAAGGAAAAAATTCCCTTTCCTTAGTGGTCTTTGCTGATCCTCTCTGGCATCATTTAAATGTGACAAGCTTCTGTGTTATGCTGTCTCTGGTGCTTCTATCTCATTATCTGAACTTCTTCACTAATGGAGAAGACACAATGGGAAACTGAAACTCTCTTGGTACACTAGCTGAGCCTATGACAGGAGAAAATACTCAAATGATCCTTGAGGGCCTCCAAAATGGTACCAGTTGTGTTTGCTTCTCCACCATACCTATTGTCATTCTGAGCTGCTTGGCCATACTGCCTTTGTTTTCATAGTTTCATTTTACCAGAGGCTGTTTTTCCCCTTAAAGGGGTGATTCACTGCTGATATTCCCATATGTCCATCATCTTTCTCTCAGCTGACGTTTTACGTAGCAGATGGTTTACATAGTTGCTGCATGCATGTACCAGATTTCTGGCTACTTTACATTAGCAGTGGATGGCTAGTAAGAGATGATGATCTTGGATTATAATTGAAATTGAATTTTCAATGACCTTTGCAGTGACTCTGGTGTGTATCTAACCTCCAAGTTTTTTTTTCTTTGACACTTAGTTCAGTGTCCCTTTTCAGCAGTTGTACTAGATATTTAGAAATGGATTTTTCAGTTAGCATTTTCCCTAACTCTGAAAGAAGATCAGATTTTTTTTACTCTTCTTCACAAGAATGAAATATGGTACTGGATGGAATTAAGACGGTAGGCATCATCACACTAAGGGGCTTGACACTTCTTTTCCCTTTAGTTCTCTTCATTGATCATTTGATATAATCCTATTAATAGAAATTGATGATGGTGCACAAATATAGTTTTCTCAGGTTAGTTTATAGTACAGGAGCAGAACTCTGTCTAGGTCCTTACATGGCTTCCATCGGCATAGTATTTGAGCATCTGGAGAAGGACCTATGGCTGTGCTCAGTAGTACTATGAATGTTTCATAATGGGTACTGACTGGAGATCTGAACACTTCCAAACTTCGGAAACTTTAGATCTGACTATGAACTCTAGGGCTGTTTCCATCTCAATAATGGGATCATCCAAAAGTCTGAATCCCAAAACTTTGAGTAAGTCTAGGTGTGGATCCACACTTTGTATAGGCTCCTATCTGTGAAGCTAACTGAACCAAATTCCTAGATCCAAGCACCCTGAAATTTGGAAGAGTTCAGAACAGGATCCAATTTTTGTCTTATGCCATCTCTAATCTTGACACTGTTTCTTTTTTTTCCCTTCAAAAGATGGTCTTCTGATGAATGGTATCCAGGGTAGAGGTGCTGGATAGACCTGGTCTGTTGTGTGGGAAACTCCATGAACTACTGGCTTGGTTCCAAATTGAGATGAAAAATCAAAATCTCTGAATTTTTCACAAAGTGAAATATTTTGAAATATTGTTCCGTCAGAAAATTTTTGACCGACCCTAATGCTGGTTTGCTCATTTAACTTAGACTTTATTTGTAGATCGGAAGCTGCAAGGCTCATTAGAGAGTGTCAGATTCAGACATTTCTGTCTCTCTATATTTATTTTATCTATGAAAATTATGTTGACCTCTGTAGATATGTATAATTTTGCTAATTACTGTTATGGAATGGCCTGCTAAACAAGTATTGTCTCTATTTTTTTTAAACTTAATGGCAAATATATTTAAAAAGAGACAGTTAACTATAGAACAGAAAGTGTCATAGGTTCTATTCAAATAGCAAGAGTTTTATGAATGATTTTCTGTTTAACATACCCCTTAAGGCAGTAGCCAACATATTTAGAAACATTATAAAATAAAACTTAAAGATTGGCATGCCAATAGAATTGCACCAAAAATCCATTATACTCAGTAGGATTGCACTAGAGTTGATTTTGACCCTGTAGTAATAATTTGAAAGCTTCTTGAAATTCAAACCAGATTAAGCACAGCGAGAGGAGCCAATATTATTTCTCAAATATGACTATAGAGTGAACTCAAGAAAAAAAAATCACAGAGCTTTAGCTTGTCCAACAACTTCCATACATTTCTTGGGGATGAAAGCTGGTGTATAAGAACACACAAATTACTGCTAGGATCCTCTCTGTCTTCATACATGGACTGTGCATTAAAGAATCTTCTGCACCCTCTGGAGTTCTTCCACTTGTTCTAATGCTGGTGCCCAATAAGCACCTCCGCCAACTTTTCATAGGAGTCCTGATAAGAATATTTTCATTAGCTGGCATTGGTACTCAGGACAGTGTCCACGCAACCATTACCAACTGTTTGAGCTTCCCTTTCTGCTTTCAGAGGGATTGGCTAGGGTCCAGGTGTATTTAGTAGAGAGACAAATTTATAAGAGTGGTATATAAATATACGTTTTGAAAAATATTTCTTTACATCAGTATTGTAGCAGTTATATAAAGTCAGCATTGTCCAATCTGTAACTTCAATAGGATGTTGGCTTTGGGTTTGATGAAATCATATTAGGATCAGGCGCTCATACAGAGAGTGGGTTATTTAGGATCTGCAGGAGAAGTCGATATTTTGGACCATACTTAACACCCATTTAATCAGTAGGATCTTTCTCAAGATCAGAGTCTCTTGCTGGGTCCACTGCTATATTCAAAATTTTGTCCAGCATTCCCTCCTATGGTACCTACATTTTTCAGGTTACAAAACCTTGAGATCTGTTCCAGGCTACTTGAAGACAAAAGTTCGTGGACCAGTTGTATAGATGTAAATCTGAAGTAATTAAAATCTGAAATAATTAGGTTAGCGTGTTTAAAGATTTAACACTTCTAGTCCTATATACTAGGTGCTTTAAATACTTGCAATATTTAATGCAACTAATCAAAATTTTGCCTTTACTATATTAACACAAATAAACTTAATTATATTAAGTTTTTCAGATTATCAACCTACTCCCTCCTCCATTTGCCTGGAGAAGAAGGTAAGCTTTGCAGTGTGCCTGGAAAGTTAGTAAATTCAAGTTCTAAGGTGCCTAGGGGAAAGCCAATTCCAAAATCAAGGGGCCTTCACAGAAAATGTCCAACAGCTCCTTCTGTTTTAATCCTACAAAGACTTTGTCTCTCATCCTGTGAGCAAGAAACCATTTCCTTTCATCCCTTTTATCTATGTCACCTTAATTTCTTCAATGGAAGTAGTGGTTAGCAACTGAAAACATAATTCTGGTATCCTCAATCTGCCTTGCTCAGCTTTGGCCTCCAAGAACCTGAAGTGCTGCTAATAGAGTTGCACCCAAACGTAAGACTTCCATTGTTGCATGTAGTGTAATTGTAGCTGTATCAGTCCCAGGATATTAGAGAGACAAGGTGGTAATTTTTTGGCCTTTTGCTGTGTTTGAGCTTGGAGGAATTCACACAGCTCTGCTATAAAATAATAATTTGTACTATAGAATAATTTGCCTTTCAAAACTCTTTAAAAACATGTATTAAACCTCACAAAGAGCCTGATATTGCAAGGTGTTGAAATCAACAAGTATTAAGGTTTCTCAACACCTCACAGACAGTTCTCAGTAGTACCTATAAGGCATGGGTCCAAAATATCATGACACCCCTTTTCCAAAGCAGACTCAAAGACTTTCTCTGGATCACACAGCAAGTCATTTGCAGTAAGGTACTTAAGCATGTGCCTAACATTATCCACAAGAAGTCTCTGATTGGCGTCAATGAGACAACTAGTCTTTTTAAAGTTAAGCTTGTGCTTAAGCAGCTAGCTGAATTGGGCCCAGAACTAGTGACTATTCCCCATTCTGTGATCTAATCATTAGACACATCTGACATTAGAGTCAGAAGGAACCTGCTTATCAATGCTACAGTGTATGGCACTTCACTTAAAGAAAAATAAACGGGAAAAATGAGTCTGGCAAACTACTCAGATTATTATACATCTTTCCTTCCAACTTACACCCCACAGGTTGAAGGAACAGGAGGGGAGCAAGAACAATTAAAATTTATCATAGTGGGTAGACCTTACTTTTTGGTCTCAGACCATTTCCTCTCCCTTTCCAAAATACAGGAATAAATATTACACACACACACACACACACACACACACACACACACACACCTTGACTGAAGCAAATACACAAATCAAACACCCGTCTTGTCTATCATCACGGACGCAGAGCTGCATCTATGCTACCGTCCGTTTAGCTGCACGCTATGCTTCATGTCAGTTACTTGACTAGGCGGGGGTTTCATTACAGAGAAAGGTGACCTGAGGCAGTCACTTGAGAGAGATTATTTCATCATGAACCAAACACTGGAGCTGTACTGGTTTCAATGCTAGAATAGTTGGTGTAAAGCCTGATTCCCCACTCTGGCACTTCGAGTGCAGAAGTAGGGGCCCACAAGGATTTTTAAAATTAATACTGGCCACTCCAGGCTTGTATTAAACTCCCAAGGTTACAGCTTCTCTCTGACTTTGGTTGGGTAGATGCTGCCACCACCCAAGTGCAAAAAACCCCTTTGAACCCAGGAAGGAGCACTTGGGAATTCCTCCCTGTGGGGTACCCTCAAGCCTTTTCACCCCGCCCCCTTCCAGGGAATTGCTGAGAAAGAAAGCAAAGGAATCAGCTGTTGCCACCAGCTAATTAAGGAACATATGCACAAACCTCTTAGGACACCAAAAATCTAATCCTGTTCTTAAAAAAGGTAAATTTTATTAAAACCAAAAAGAAAGAAAATACATTTGGAACTTAGGCTTTTGCTAGATTTAAAAAACCCACTTACAAAATTTAAACATCAAGAATATCCTTCTTGAGGTCCATCTTAAAGATTACAAGCAAAACAAAAGCATTTGGGATTAGCACAGAGGAGTCCACAAGCCAATAAGAAATAAACAAAAATAAACCTAATCTTGTCTTTCTAAACATTACTAATCTACTTACATATCTGGGTTGTTAAATAAGTATTTCTAGATATCATCTGATGATTTTCATATCTGGCCTTCAGCTTCTTACAGCATAATTGCTTCCTGTTCCCCTCTTTCCCGGAGAACCACAACACACAGACAAAGGGAAGTTTTTTCTCAATTTTAAAAAGTTATAGCTCTCCCATTGGCTCTTTTAGTCAGGTGCCCACTCGTTTCCTTTTACCTGTGGGCTTGTTAACCCTTTACAGGTAAAGAATTAGAGAACAGCTACTAAGGGGAATTCTATAGTTAACTGGCTGGCTGGGTGTCCACAAAAGAGAGCTACCCCCCAACCTCATTTATCACAGTTGGGTTACCCCCTTTGCTGACAGGTGTGTTAAAAGGCTGTGCACATACTGCATATCAAGTTCCGGTTTTGATTTAGGGGGTTTGAGGTTGCTCTTGATTTCCATTCTCTCAACCATCCCTGGATCCCTTCACCCTTTCCTCTCCCTGTTGTAGCCTCCCATCAGGCTCTTGGCTTCCTGTCTCCCACCCTGTGACCTTTCTGCCTCTGTGTGACCTCTCTCTGGGACGTAGACTCATTTCTGGCAGTATTGCTGTAGCTCTGCACTGGGCTCTTTTATTAAAGTTGTGATAAATGAAGGGAAGGGGGGGTAGCTCCCTGTTATGGACACCCAGACAGCCAGTTAGCTATAAAATCCCTCTTAGTAGCTGTTCTCTACTTGCTTTACCTGTAAAAGGTTAAAAAGTACCACTGCAGTGCACAGATAAAAGGAGTGGGCACCTGACCAAAAGAACCAATGGGAAGGCTAGAACTTTTTAAAATTGAAACAAGACTCCCCTTTTGTCTGTCTGTTATTCTCAGGGAGAAGCAGAGACAGGGCTGGAACTATGCTATAAGAAGCTTGGGGCCAGGTATGAAAAATCATCTGAATCATACCTGGAAACTACTCGCTTGAAACCCCCAGAGATGTAAGTAGATCAGAAAATGTCTAGGAAGACGCGATTAGGTTTATTTTTTATTTCTTTATGGCTTGTGGATTCCTCCATGCTAACCCCAAATGCTTTTGTTTTGCTTGTAACCTTTAAGCTTGACCTCAGGAAGGTTATACTTGATGCTTAATTCTTGTAAGTGTTTTTTTTTTAATCTAGCAAGAGCCTGAGTTTTCAAATGTATTTTCTTTCTTTTTGTTTTTAATAAAATTTCCCTGTTGAAGAACAGGATTGGATTTTGTGTCCTAAGAGGTTTATGAACATGTTGTTTAATTAGCTGGTGGCAACAGCTGAATTCTTTTGTTTTCTTTCTCAGCTCTTCCCTGGAGGGGGGGTGAAAGGGCTTGAGGATACCCCACAGGAAAGAATTCCCAAATGTGCCTTCCTGGATTCTCAAAGGGGTTTTTGCACTTGGGTGGTGGCAGCATCTAACATCAGAGAGAAGCTGTAACCTTGGGAGTTTAATATAAGCCTGGAGTGGCCAGTATTAATTTTTAGAATCCTTGTGGGCCCCCCACCTTCTGCACTCAAAGTGCCAGAGTGGGGAATCAGACTTGGCAAAAGTCATGGACTCTCTAGCATTCAGTGGATACCTGAATGTTCCTCAGTGGCAAAGCTCTAGGTAGTTCAACTATAACAGCCATCATCTTAGCTGCCACCAAGGACTGAACGGGGAACTTTCAGAGTTAAAGCATGAGTCTCTACAGCTTGAGCTAATCAGCCAGGCTCTCGAGCTAAGGGCTCTAACAGACACACATTTCCAGTGGATTGGGTACAAAGGGGGACATGGAATGCAGCTGACCAGTGAGTTTCACATTTTCAGCCTAGAAGACCAGGGCCAATGTAGAATGACAGACAGGGTGCTAGGACAATATTCATGGGATCATCATGGGGTCTGTGCAGATTGCAGGGTGAAATGGGGCCTGAAGGAGAATTCTAGCTCCCAAGTTGTGGGGAGAGGAGATGGAAGCATAATAGGAGGTTGTGGGATGCAGGGAAAGAAAAGAAAATTGCCAGACCTAAACTATTCTATTTTAATTTTTTAAAACACGTCCCAATAGCATGAAATTTAAGCTATTTGCATTTCATTAACCATATTCATGATCGCTAATATTTAAATAGGACCTCAAGCAGGATGGGTTATTCAAATATCCACCCAATTTTAATTGCAATAAGTTTTCAAAAGAGATGTATTTTTCTAGAGAGATTGACTTGTCAGCTCTATCTCAGAGCTAATAATACCAGTGCTATTATTGTGCTCTCAGCCAGAGAGCTACCGTGATGCTATGTAACCCTCTATTGTGTTCTTCCACTTAGTCAAAGAAGTAATTCATATAAAATTAATATATTTGTATTG
Organism: Natator depressus; assembly: GCF_965152275.1. Lineage (NCBI taxonomy): Eukaryota > Metazoa > Chordata > Testudines > Cheloniidae > Natator > Natator depressus. The sequence continues at coordinate 124,840,560 of NC_134236.1, forward strand.
AGGTAGCACTTGAAAACTCCAGTAAGACTCCAGGTCCCACTGTACAAATATGTACTAAAATATAGTCCTTGCCCCAAAGCACTTACAACCTAATCAAACATGCAAAAATATATGTACAAATTGAGTTCCCAATCCAACAAAGACATACACATGCCTAACTCTGTGTTCAGAGTGAGTTCAATGGGCTACTCACATGCATAAAATTAAGGGTGGCACAAAAATTTAAGGATGACACAAGTGGGCTTCTAGTAGTTTTCAGACCTTGTCCTTACACACACCTTTTCCCCCCAGGTTGACTTGATTAAGGAGACACAGGAACCTCTTGTGAAAATATATCTATGGCCCACGAGGCTCCTTAAATACCATAAACAGAGTGTAAGCTTTATTGATTATGTCCAGAGCCCCAGTTATTCAATGATTCTGTAACCACACTACAGAAACACAACAGTTCAGCACAGAAGATGAAGTGTAACTAATGTGAATGGTTCTACAGCTTTTGTATAATGTTGACTTCTTCATACCAGAGAGATTCCCTCCAACACACCACCTCGTCTCCCAGTCCCCTAAAGCATGGCTCTCAAATGGTTAAATTCTGCACACTGCCAGACAAGGCTCCATGGAACAGAATTTGAGAACTGCTGCCTAGCCATTTATAACTACAGGGAAATGTCTTCAGAGGCAGAATATAACTGTCTAACTGGAATTTAGCCAGGACTCCTGGACTCTCAGTCCTCCCTAGATGTGTAAAAGCACCACAAGCATTTTTAATGGCCATATGTCATCCTCAAGAAATAGGTGTGCTAAATTCAAAATTTAACGCGAGTCAAAAGCAAACTCAGATCAGAGCTGGCACAGCCATTGCAAAAATAATGACAGGGATAAATAGCTAGCAAGTTGAAACAAAATGCAGGAATAAATGCCTTCAGCAACTTGGAGAGATCCACAAGAAATTAAATCATAGTCCATTAATTTAGTCAAAAGTTATCTGACAATGTCATGATATATGATTGGAATGCGTGGGTTTGGGGAAGGCCTGGTGGAACAGAATACTGATAATCTCATTGGTACTATGCAGATGAAAAGATTAATATGGCTGCTGCCTCCTTATCTAGAGAGGGCTTCAAATATTAATGACACTTTTAGAAATGGTCTGATTTGATCGATACAGTTTGTGTTAATGAAAGAAGAAATGAGTTAATCATAATATTGACTTTCATTAAAAGAGGTGATTTTTTTAAAATGTTCTGGTATTGAAACCTAGCAAGTACTCCCTCACCCCTGCTTGCTTTTTTAGAAAAAATAAAAAGACATGTGACTACAGCATGGCAAGCCCTGTGAAGTGTGTGGAGGAGAGACAACGGATTGTGCGATATGCTGTAACTAGGATGAGAGCTACAATGGATTTCTTATCTGTGGAAGCCATATGACAAATCATCCTGCAACAAAACCTTATTGTGCCTTATTCATTTTCTTGTGACCCAAATTGTGTGTCATTCCTGATTGATATGCTGGGGGTTTTTTATTGTGGAACTGTGGGACCACATTGACAAAGATATAAGCTGGGACCCAGAGAGCAGGTCTTTTTGTGCCCATTCTGAATTCATTCCAAGGTCCCTGGAGGGCACACATACACAAAGCCGTGAATTTGTCCACTGGGCCTCCAGCTCTCTTGATGCTTTGCATTAGTAAGACAAATGGCTAATTCACTGCAGCCAAATGTTCCACATTTCATGATTAAACACAAGCCTCCTCAGACTTGGCTTCATTTGTTTCCCCTGCAATGAAATATGTGCAGGTTTATATTTTTTCATTACTACATAAATACATGCAGTTTATAAAACACTGGAGGAATTATCAAAGTTAAATCTCTCACTCATAGCATGGAAATGGGGGTTTGACAGTATTTTTGTAAGTATCTGCTCCCATATATTTATTTAGTAGGAATATTTAATTATCTTTAAATTAAAAATTTTCATTGTCTCAGGAATTCAATTGGATCTCACCTCAGGTCTCTAGACATTAAGGGGCAGTGTGAAATCTTGCTGTTTCAACTGGCCCTAGTTATTAGAATGTATATATTGCTTTTAAGTATGAGTAGAATTGGTAGCACCTCTGTCACATTCTGGGATGCAGTCCAGACCAGTGAAGAGTTGTGTTACCTCTTACCCTGTCACCCTGAGTACCTCACAGCACCTTGCTACTGTAGCTCTCTTACTGGGATGCCCAAAGTCAGCACCAGGCATGCGCTCAGTGTTGATGTATTGGGGAGCCCCGGTCCGTGCTTTGGATCCTTTGGATACCTGCCTGCAATACCACAGAGTTCCATTACTCTCCTTGGTTAGCAACTGGTAAAGTGGCTCCACGCTCTTCCCAGCCCCAAATTTCCCCCAAAACATGTGTTCTGAAGTGTCCCAGTCCTGTCCTGGAACAGCCAGAGGAAAGTAAAGGGTTATTGCTCCTTTAAAGAGTCACCATCCAACAGTTTGTTACTTTAATTGGAGTTACCAAGCAGTTCAGTTCAAACACTGCACTGCATTGGTTTAGATTAAAAATAAAGCAAGTTTATTTCACTCCAAAGAGATGGATTTTAAGTGAGTACAAGCATAAGGATTAAAGCCAGAAAAGGTTACAAGGGAAAAAGATAAAACACTTTCTAGTAACTAAAACTTAACAAGCTAGACTTGCTTCAAGGTAAAATCCTCAGCACATTTCCATCAAAATGGCTGACCCAACTTCTGGGTCAGGATCGATTCCCCAAAGTCAAAGGGCTGGTACCTTTGTCTTCTTAGAAGAAAGTGTTTTGGCAGTACTTTTTGTAAGTGTCTGCTACCATACAATTATTTAATGGAGATATTTAGTTATGTTTAAAGAATGACAATTTTCATTGCCTCAGGAATTCAGTTGAATCTCACCTCAGGTCTCAAGACATCAAAGAGCAGTCTGAAATCTTGCTGTTTCAACTGGTCCTAGTTATTAGGATTTATATATTGCTGTTAAGCATCAGTAGAATTCATAGCCCCTTATACAGTTTTCAGTAGAGTAATCAAAGTAATTAGCAAAGCTAACTATAAGCACAGCTAACTACTATATGCCATGCTTGATACACGATAAAGAGTATGTGCTTTAAATACTCAGTGCTTATTGTCTGGTATTGTCAGTACTATATGGCACCTGTGTATGATGTGTGCCTCATGAACTCTGATCCCTGGAACAAACAACTGATGCAAAAATCTGGTACAGGATTGTGTAGCAAGGATTGACTTTCTGTATTTTTACCCCTCTCTCCATTAGAAATAGAGGCTCTCAGACCCTCCTAAAAGCATGCACTACAGCCTGATTGTTCATCAATTAAGGGTTATTCTGCTGAATAGAAGCTTGATGTAATCATGACTCAGATGGGAAATCACAGCTGCTATCTCCGATTTGAAACTCCAACTCTTCTTACAGCAATCTAACACTTTGGCTCCCCACATGGAATGAACGCAACCTCTTCCATCACCACCTATCCTTGCTAGGTCTTGTTTACACCAGGGATTAGCCCCAATTTCAGCAATCGCTGGCCAATAACCAATTGTAGACAAGGAAATCCCCAGTTTACACTGATCTATTTTTACCCCTTTTCAAGCAAAATTAAGCTCTACTGGTGCAAACAGTGGCTTTGCCTGTCTGTACAAGGGATTTGCACCAGTGCAGCTACACTGATTGCTGGCCACTGATTGCTGAAATTGCTAATCCCCCATACCAATGGGTAGAAGCACATGGCAACAGGAGATCAGGACACATCTCATGCTTATCCTATTCTGTCTGTCGCCCCCTTTGCACTTAGTTCAGTTTCAGGTGTACTGGGTGACTCAGGGTGCTCCCGGGTCTCAGGGGCACCACATGGAGAAACATAGCTCATATTTGTAGCGTAGCTGAGAAAGGCACAAAAGACAAGCCCGTTAGGTAAGATTATATTTCCTAGTTTTCTAAACTAGCCTAATTCCTGCATGACTATTGGTATTGTCTGAAAAACATTGTACCGTCATCTGCATAACGGGAGTTCACACAACAGAACTGCTTGTTGCCAGCTGAATCAGGTGATCATTTTCTAATGCATTTTTCACCAGCAACTGGGCCATCTCCTCTTGGGAAGATCGTATTGGTATCTGCTGCTCTGTGTCTCAGTTTCTCTACCCCAACTCCAAAGTACCCTTCGTCTCCTGCCCTTGGATAGGTCATTTCCAGCATTTCTGGATAATTTAGTCAAATCATGAAATCCTCCCTCACCACTTTCTGGGGATAAACAAAAAGTTCAACACCACAAAAAGTCTTTCAACCATTCACGCTGGGCTCAGGATTCCTCAAAGCCTTTTGGCCCTCCTCCAAGGTTCACTCTTGTATCAGACCTTCACAAGTCCAGTTGATCCCTTTTTCAGGATTTCTCAGTCACCCGTACAACAGGATTCAGGCAAACTTCTCTTGGCTCCCCATTTCCTTCTGAACTGGGGAGCTCTGCTAGTTCTACTCTGGACTCAGGCCTTTTTGGAGAAGCCTTCCCTTTGTGGTCTCTGGTCTCCCCCTCACTCCTTTCTGGCTGTTTCCTAAGCCTTCTTCCTGGCCCACTTCAGACAGCTTCATAGCACTTCCTCTCAGCCACCTGGGCTTTACTGTAGGAAGCCTTCCTCATGTGTCTGCCTTCCTCTGTCTAAGAAGGCTCCCTCTTACATCAAGCACCACCCCCAAGATACTGTCATTGAGGCTTAGTTACCTGACCCAGCCACCAGCCCAAGTCTGTACCCATAACATAAGAATGGCCATACTGGGTCAGACCAAAGGTACATCCAGCTCAGTATCCCCTCTACCGACAGTGGCCAATGCCAGGTGCCCCAGAGGGAGTGAATCTAACAGGTAATAATCAAGTGACCTCTCTCCTGTCATCCATCTCCACCATCTGACAAACAGAGGGACACCATTCCTTACCCATCCTGGCTAATAGCCATTAATGGACTTAACCTCCATGAATGTATCCAGTTCTCTTTTAAACCCTGTTACAGTAATAGCCTTCACAACCTCCTCAGGCAAGGAGTTCCACAGATTGACTGTGTGCTGAGTGAAGAAGAACTTCCTTTTATTTGTTTTAAACCTGCTGCCCATTAATTTCATTTGGTGGCCCCTAGTTCTTATATTATGGGAAGAAGTAAATAACTTTTCCTTATTCACTTTCTCCACACCACTCATGATTTTATATACTTCTATCATATCCCCCCTTAATCTCCTCTTTTCCAAGCTGAAAAGTCCTAGCCTCTTTAAACTCTCCTCATACGGGACCCATTCCAAACCCCTAATCATTTTAGTTGCCCTTTTCTGAACCTTTTCTAATGCCAGTATATCCTTTTTGAGATGAGGGGACCACATTTGTATGCAGTATTCAAGATGTGGGCATACCATAGATTTATAGAAGGGCAATAAGATATTCTTTGTCTTACTCTCTATCCCTTTTTTAATGATTCCTTATATCCCGTTTGCTTTTTTGACTGCCGCTGAACACTGCATGGACGTCTTCAGAGAACTATCGACGATGACTCCAAGATCTTTCTCCTGATTAGTTATAGCTAAATTAGCCCCCATCATATTGTATGTATAGTTGGGGTTATTTTTTCCAGTGTGCATTACTTTACATTTATCCACATTAAATTTCATTTGCCATTTTGTTGTCCAATCACTTAGTTTTGTGAGATCTTTTTGAAGTTCTTCACAGTCTGCTTTGGTCTTAACTATCTTGAGCAGTTTAGTATCATCTGCAAACTTGGCCACCTTGCTGTTTACCCCTTTCTCCAGATCATTTATGAATAGGTTGAATAGGATTGGTCCTAGGACTGACCCTTGGGGAACACCACTAGTTACCCCTCTCCATGCTGAAAATTTACCATTTATTCCTACCCTTTGTTCCCTGTCTTTTAACCAGTTCTCAATCCATGAAAGGATCTTCTCTCTTATCCCATGACAACTTAATTTACATAAGAGCCTTTGGTGAGGGACCTTGTCAAAGGCTTTCTGGAAATCTAAGTATACTATGTCCACTGGATCCTCCTTGTTCACATGTTTGTTGACCCCCTCAAAGAACTCTAATAGATTAGTAAGACATGATCTCCCTTTACAGAAACTATGTTGACTTTTGCACAACAATTTATGTTCTTCTATGTGTCTGACAATTTTATTCTTTACTATTGTTTCAACTAATTTGCCCTGTACGGACGTTAGACTTACTCATCCGTAATTGCCAGGATCACCTCTAGAGCCCTTCCTAACTATTGGCGTTACATTAGCTATGTTCCAGTCATTGGGTACAGTAGCTGATTTAAAGGACAGCTTACAAACCATAGTTAATAGTTCCGCAATTTCACATTTGAGTTCTTTCAGAACTCTTGGGTGAATGCCATCTGGTCCCGGTGACTTGTTACTGTTAAGTTTCTCAATTAATTCCAAAACCTCCTCTAGTTTCACTTCAATCTGTGACAATTCCTCAGATTTGCCACCTATAAAAGACGGCTCAGGTTTGGGAATCTCCCTAACATCCTCAGCCGTGAAAGCAAAGAATTCATTTAGTTTCTCCACAATAACTTTAAGTGCTCCTTTTGGATCTCGATCGTCCAGGGGCCCCACTGGTTGTTTAACAGGCTTCCTGCTTCTGATGTACTTAAAAAAACCTTTTGTTATTACCTTTTGAGTTTTTGGCTAGCTTTTCTTCAGACTCCTTTTTGGCTTTTCTTATTAGATTTTTGCATTTAATTTGGCAGTGTTTATGCTCCTTTCTATTTACCTCACTAGGATTTGACTTCCACTTCTTAAAAGATGCCTTTTTATCTCTCACTGCTTCTTTTACATGGTTGTTAAGCCACGGTCGCTCTTTTGTAGTTCTTTTACTGTGTTTTTTAATTTGGGGTATACATTTAAGGTGAGCCTCTATTATTGTGTCTTTGAAAAGTGTCCATGCAGCTTGCAGAGATTTCACTCTAGTCACTGTTCCTTTTAATTTCTGTTTAACTAACCTCCTCATTTTTGCATAGTTCCCCTTTCTGAAATTAAATGCCACAGTGTTGGGCTGTTGAGGTGTTCTTCCCACCACAGGAATGTTAAATGTTATTATATTATGGTCACTATTTCCAAGCAGTTCTATTATAGTTATCTCTTGGACCAGATCCTGCGCTCCACTCAGGACTAGATCAAGAGTTGCCTCTCCCCTTCTGGGTTCCTGTACCTGCTGCTCCAAGAAGCAGTCATTTAAAGTATGAAGAAATTTTGTCTCTGTATTTGTCCTGAGGTGACATGTACCTGGTCAATATGGGGATAATTGAAATCACCCACTATTATTGAGTTTTTTATTTTGATTAGCCTCTCTAATCTCCCTTAAGCATTTCATCGTCACTATCACTGTCTTGGTCAGGTGGTCGACAATAGATCCCTACTGTTATATTCTTATTAGAGCACGGAATTACTATCCATAAAGATTCTGTGGAACATGTGGATTCATTTAAGATTTTTATTTCATTTGATTTTACATTTTCTTTCACATATAGTGCCACTCCCCCCCACTGCACGACCTGTTCTGTCCTTCCGATATATTTTGTACTCCGGAATGATTGTGTCCCATTGATTGTCCTCACTCCACCAGGTTTCTGTGATGCCTATTATAGCAATATCCTCCTTTAACACGAGGCACTCTAGTTCACCCATCTTATTATTTAGATTTCTAGCATTTCTGTACAAGCACTTTAAAAACTTGTCATTGTTTATTTGTCTGCCCTTTTCTGATGTGTCAGATTCTTTATGTGAATGTTTCTCGTCTGATCTGGCCCATACTTTGTCCTCTTTTATCCCCTCCTCCTGACTAAAATCTAGAGAATCTCTATGAATAGACTCTCCTCTAAGAGAAGTCTCTGTCTGATCCACGTGCACCTCTGCAGCAATCGGCTTTCCCCCATCTCTTAGTCTGTAACCTTTTTAATGTTAAGTGCCAACAGTCTGGATCCACTTTGGTTTAGGCGGAGCCCATCCTTCCTGTATAGGCTCCCCCATCCCAAAAGTTTCCCCACTTCCTAATAAATCTGAACCCCTCCTCTCTACACCATCGTCTCATCCATGCATTGAGACTCTGAAGCTCTGCCTGCCTACCTGGCCCTGTGCGTGGAACTGGTAGCATTTCTGAGAATGCCACCATAGAGGTCCTGGATTTCAGTCTCTTTCCTAGCAGCCTAAATTTGGCCTCCAGGACTTCTCTCCTACCCTTCCCTACATCACTGGTACCTACATGTACTACAACCACCGGCTCCTCCCCAGCGCTACACATAAGTTTATCTAGATGCCTCGAGAGATCTGCAACCTTCACACCAGGCGGGCAAGTCACCTTCTCCCGGTCATCACAAACCCAGCTATCTATGTTTCTAATGATCGAATCTCCCATTACTAACACCTGCCTTTTCCTAATGACTGGAGTTCCCTCTCCTGGAAAGGTACCTCAGTGCGAAAGGATACCCCAAGATCATCTGGAAGGAGGGTTCCAACTATGGGAAGGTTTCCCTCTGTTCCCGTTGACTGCTCTCCTTCTCTGGGCCTTTCACCCTCCTTAACAGCACAGGGACTGTCTGACCAGCGGTGGGACAAAATCTACAGTGTCCTGGAAAGCCTCATCAACATACCTCTCTGCCTCCCTTAGCTCCTCCAGTTCTGCCACCCTGGCATCCAAAGCCCATACATGGTCTCTGAGGCCCAGGAGCTCATTGCACAAAATGCACACATACGCCACCCACCCACAGGGCTGGTAATGATACAGGCTACACTGAGCGCAATAAACAGGATAGTCCCCGCGCTGCTGCTGGGCTTCTGCCAGGATGTTCTCCTACAGTTACCTACAGTTATCAGTTAATGATAGGGCTTTTGTTTAAACCAAGATGTTTTGATTATAGTTTAGTGCAAAGGTTTTAAAGAATGGCAAGTGTACCTTGACCCCTTCCCATTCCCCTTCCAAACTCCCTCTAGAAGCTCCCTGTTAGCAGCCCCTGTTCACAGAGCTCCCTGGTCGCTTGCTCGCTGCTTTATAAAGCCCTGGCCTCCTTGATAGCCCCACCCCCTGCCTAAGGCTCAGCCAATGAACAGAGGATTCTAGGTTTCAAACCTTGTTTAGAAGGTCACAGCTTCCAACTGCCGGCCACAGCACATGGTCCTACAAACAGACAAACACAAGCTCAGCACACAGCACGTAACCCCCAAACACAAACACACACTACAGACAGCCACTTACCCCAAGGGTCCTGTATTTGCTCCTCCTTCACCTGGAGAACTGCCTCTTGAAACTCCCTGTTAGCGGCCCCTGTTTGCAAAGCTGTACTTTTTCCAATGCCAATATATCATTTTTGAGATGGGGCGACCACATCTGCACAGAGTATTCAAGATGTGGGCGTACCATGGATTTATGTAGAGTCAATATGATACTTTCTGTCTTAGTGTCTAAACCTTTCTTAATGATTCCCAATATTCTGTTTATTTTTTTGACTGCCACTGCACATTGAGTGGATGTATTCAGAGAACTATCCACAGTGACTGCAAGATCTCTTTCTTGAGTGGTAACACCTAATTTAGACCCCATCATTTTATATGTATAGTTAGGATGATGTTTTCCAATGTGCATTACTTTGCATTTATCAACATTGAATGTCATCTGCCATTTTGTTGCTCAGTCACACCGTTTTGTGAGATCCTTGTGTAGCTCTTCGCAGTCTTCTTGGGACTTAATTATCTTGAGTAGTTTTGTATCATCTGCAAATTTTGCCACCTCACTGTTTACCCCTTTTTCCAGATCATTTATGAATATGTTGAATAGGACTGGTCCCAGTACAGATCCCTGGGGGACACCATTATTTACCTCTCTACATTCTGAAAACTGACCATTTATTCCTACCCTTTGTTTCCTATCTTTTAGCCAGTTATCAATCCATGAGAGGACCTTCCTTCTTATCCCATGACAGCTTACTTTGCTTAAGAGCCTTTAGTGAGGGACTTGTCAAAGGCTTTCTGAAAATCTAAGTACAGTATATCCACCGGATCCCCCTTGTCCAAATGCTTGTTGACCCCAACAAAGAATTCTAATAGATTGGTGAGGCATTATTTCCCTTTACAAAAACCATGTTGACTCTTCCCCAACAAATTATGTTCATCTATACATCTGACAATTTTGTTCAATAGTTTCAACCATTTTGACCGGTACTGGCAGACAGATAACTAGGCACAGGAGGAAATGAGTCCAATGCTTCTTACAGGGCCAACACACCCTGGAACACTCCCCAAAAGTTTTTTCAACTTCTAAGGGGATAGTGAGGCTCCCTCTGCCAACCTCAGCCAATCTCCTAAACCCCATACCCCAGTGAAGGAGATAGCAGAAGTAGAACCTCAAACAGACATTGCTACTTTGGTCCCAGTGATGACACAAACACACACTGAGAGTATAATACTATTAGAAGAACTCGGGCCCAACGACGTCACTGCAAAGATTCCTATTAACTCAATGTGGTTTGGATCAGGCATTTGCTATCATAACCAGATCTTATTGGACTGATAAAGAGCTACTATCAAGGGGCTCATCACCAAGTTATGGTTGGTCACATCCACTACAGCTTCAGCACACAGTCATTCTCGGTACTGTACAAACATACAGCAGTGCTCACAGGTTGGGAGTTTCCATTTCTAATGTCATTCTTGGTAAATAATTTTCTTTTTAAGAGAAACACAATCTGGCATTATTGTTTGTTTGTTATATAGGTACCTACTAAATTTTACATTTTAATAAAATTGTCCTGTGTTATGTGTCACTCTGTTCAGGAGACTAATAGCAAGAAATAACCATGGCAACACAGTAATAACTGGTACCTTTTGAATATCTTTAAATAATTTTTGAATAACTTCTTGACAGTAACTGTAGCCAAAATATGTATGTATTTTTCACAAAATATGTGTTATATTATTGTCACTGTAAGCAACAGAGATAGATTATAGGTAATTTCTACTTTTAACTCCTGTTACTATGGTAATATGAGCAATTGCCATTACTTCAGAGCTTGTTACCATGGTTATTTCAGGTAATTTCAGGTTATTAATGTCCTTAAACCTAAAGTGATACTCCCTTGTCCCCCACCCCAATGATGTTGAGTGAAATCACAGTTCATATTTAGGGGGAAACACAGCTCTCCTGGAAGAGGAGAAGAGACAAAAGCAATTATACATCCTTTGACGTCTGCATGAAAAGCTCATTTCCTCATCCTGCGGGCAACTCTCTCTCACACATGCACAAACACACAGTCTGCAGATGAGCAGTGGAGCTTGCTTCACTTGGTAGTGAAGAGCAGCTATAACCATCCTCGGCTGAAAGGAAGAGCTGTGAACTTCCAAATGCCCTCTGGTCTTATGGAACCTCGTTATACGGGACTGATTTACCCACTTCTTACAAGTGCTGGCTGAGAGGTTTGCTTATTCTGAAGCAGGCTGTCCCCACACTTCCCTAGCAATAGTTATTTGGGAGCCTGTTCCTGCTCACACTGAAGGCATATAGAGTTCTGTCATTAATTAAATAGGGCTCTGATTGAGTCCTATATCAGGATCATCTCACTTAGCATAATCAAATGAAAAAGTTGAGGCAGGCCCACATGATCAGTCAGCAGTGTGCCCTTGTTGCCAAGAAGGCCAATGGCATTTTGGGATGTATAAGTAGGGGCATAGCGAGCAGACTGAGGGACGTGATCGTTCCCCTCTATTCGACATTGGTGAGGCCTCATCTGGAGTACTGTGTCCAGTTTTGGGCCCCACACTACAAGAAGGATGTGGATAAATTGGAGAGAGTCCAGCGAAGGGCAACAAAAATGATTAGGGGTCTGGAACACATGACTTATGAGGAGAGGCTGAGGGAACTGGGATTGTTTAGTCTGCAGAAGAGAAGAATGAGGGGGGATTTGATAGCTGCTTTCAACTACCTGAGAGGTGGTTCCAGAGAGGATGGTTCTAGACTATTCTCAGTGGTAGAAGAGGACAGGACAAGGAGTAATGGTCTCAAGTTGCAGTGGGGGAGGTTTAGGTTGGATATTAGGAAAAACTTTTTCACTAGGAGGGTGGTGAAACACTGGAATGCGTTACCTAGGGAGGTGGTAGAATCTCCTTCCTTAGAAGTTTTTAAGGTCAGGCTTGACAAAGCCCTGGCTGGGATGATTTGATTGGGGATTGGTCCTGCTTTGAGCAGGGGGTTGGACTAGATGACCTCCTGAGGTCCCTTCCAACCCTGATATTCTATGATTCTATGATGATTCTATGATCTTTAATCATTATACAGTAGGACACCAGGCTCTCCCCTGAGGAACCGCTGCAAGTTCCTGAGTTTTTAAAGCTGGTTACGATGATTGGATTCAGAGCCTTCCCCAGGGAGGAAGGATAGGTACCATGAAAGGGTAACACCATCAGAAGACACCATGCCTGTGAAACTAAACTGGCTCTTTATTACTAGAACTATTTACAGAAGTGCTGCAATTGCAACTACCATTCCAGGCAAATGTACACACACTAACTTCCTGGTACCTATTCCAAACTTTTCTCTTCAGGACCCTCTGCTCCTCCCTCCAAGTTCCATGCAGGTTGCTGCATCTTTCCTTTCAACATTTTCTGTTGTTGTGTCTTTCATGCATTTGTTGACTTACTGGGGCCAGAGGTTACAAGTACACAGCCCACTGCAGGGAGATGGCCTTTACTGTTAACCCATTGTGGTCTCTTAGGCCTCATAGTCCTTCAAGTATGCAGGTCTTTGTACCGACCTCCCATTTCTTGTCTGTGTTATTGCTGTTGGAAGGAAACTTATTGTCACACTGTGGCTGCCTTCATTCTGTCGGGTGGAGTCCTGTTGGTCCTCAGTGTGACTCACATACCTCGTTTCTGACACTACCTACAAATGGCCAGCTGATGGTTGAGGCTTTATGTCTTCCTGGTCCTGGTCCTGGTCCTGTCTGTCCCGGTGGGCCATCCGTCTGTCGCTACACTGCAGTCATCTTCAGTTTAGCTCCGCAGCTATTGTGAGTATAATGTATGTCCGCCTGTTGCCCTTTGCCATTGCTTTGTGTGGCTGTTTGATGGTCAAACCCAAACCTGTTCATCTGTGCATCGTGGCCTCAGGTCCTCGGCTCCTTTCTTACAGTGGGCTGCCTCCTTAGCTTGGTGTTCTCTTAGCTTGCTCTGTATGCTATTGTGACTTCAGTGGGCTGCAACAGACTATCCATTAAGGGAAGTAGAGCCTTGGTTCTCCAGATCATCATCTGGGCTACTATCTAGTCCCTGGGAGAGTATAGAAGAGATGGTCTAGCATTGCCAGGTTGGGATCCCTTTTGGTCTGTTTTGCCTTTTCCATTATTCTCTTGGCTATTTTTATAGCTGTGTTTTGGGGCTGGAAGGTTGTGGAAATTTTCTACAATTCTAGTTTTTGTTCTGATGCAGGACAAAAATGTTGGAACTTCAACATTTTTCTCAAAGCAGAATTCCTGTTTTCCAGTCAGCTCCACACACAATGGCTGAAAATCTTTTGTTTTCCCTTGGAGTTCACAAAGTCCTTCCTTTCAGGAAATGATGTTTGTTTCACAACTTTCCTTGAGTTGCTTCAAGCCCCTAAGTGCAAAACTCTTTTGACATAGTTTAGATCAGAGTTACTCGTCTTTCAAGCAGATACATTCTTTCTCATCTAAGATGAGAACATCTGTAGATAGTAATCATATAAATGGCATCTAAAGCTATTTACACCAACCCACTCTAGAGTGCCATTATAGCTAGTGGAAGGGCACCAACCTAACCGAATAATTGCGGAGACATTTTCCAGTACACAGCTCTTATTTGCAGGCTTGCAGCACAAAAGTCAAAGAGGCTCTCTCAATCTCCCTAACCCCCCTTTTCGCTCTTCTGACCTAGGAAGGTCAAGACACCGAGGCTCCTCATAAACTTGAGAGCGTAGAAAGCAACACTACTCTGTCCAGACTGCTTCTTATCTAAGAAATGTGGCCCTTTCCTTTCTAAAGTGTAGCTATCAGCATGTAAAAGGACATCTTAATTTTTATCCTTTTGAATTAGTGGCTCACAGCTCTTTCACTTAGCTATATTGTTCCTTTTAATTTCCCTTTTCTAAGCAGCACTGGACTATACTATGGCAAACTCCTGGCATTTTATTATTCCGATATGAGCTCAGTCAGGGTGGGAATATGCAGCACTGAGAATTGCTCTGGACCCCTCCTGTGCATCCCAGCTGTGCTCTTTCCACAAGTGCTGCTTCTAAGGTTTGTTATGCTCTTAATCTCATGCCTCTTTTGTGCCTCACAACACCACCTGTGTATTTGCTTTTCAGTCTGCCAAAATAGTCTCTGACCTGGACAGATTATGAATAGGATAAATGGGGAGGGCACCACTATCTGCTTTGTATATGTGCTTCCAATATTCCTTACTCTGAATTTTGAAAACTGAAAAAAACAAAAAACAAACAAAAACAAAAACTACAACAACAAAAAATCCAACCACTCTTTACTCTTCCTCCCCCTCCAACATTTCAGTCAGTGCTCATTTCAGCCTAATTACAGAAAGCCAAATCTGGGAAGCTAAGCTGCTCCCAGAGTAAGAACCTAGCCACAAAATCTATTCATTTGCATGACAGTAATTACCACTTTGCAGTCATCTGGAAGCTCCTTCTCTCAAGAAGATTCTCCCCACCTCCGATATCATCCTCTGAATTGGATTTTTTTTCTTTTTCCTAATTTCCTCAACTTTGGCACAGAGTACTCAGGGAGCTGATATGGAAAATACAAATTTTGGTCCATTGCTCTTAACCTTGGATACTGAGTTGCATTCTCCCTTGCCAGGGAAACAACTCCTGAAGCGAGCTTTTCAAAGCAAGCTACAGCACTTAGAAACATCCCTTCCATTAAAGTTAATGGAAGATGTGTCTCTAAATCCTTTAGGCTGCTTTGAAATGCTCAGCCTAGAAGGTTAAGACATCCCTTTCAAAAAGGCATCTCTTCTTAGAGAGGTGGAATTTATTCATACAGGCTACTGAAGTCCCTTGGGAGAAACTTGTCTTTTTACTGAGAAATCCAGGGAACTTATAAGACAGTGTTGTAATTTCTTTTCTCACAGCCAAAAAATAAACAAATCCCAGTACTCAGGAGATGAGCAGCCTTATTGCCTGTGCCTTCCATTTTTTATCATCATTAATGCCTGTGCACAGGGAGTATAAAATTGCACCAGAGTAGGACAGTAGCATTTTACACACACTTTGCAAGGGTGGGAGGCAGGACTTTGTGATCACATGGCTCTAGCAGCCTCCTTCCCTTCCAGGAGCACCAGATGGGCTGAAGTCCTCCACAGAATTTCTCAGGAGCAGTGGCCCTTTAAAAGGCAGCCCCAGCATTGTTCAAGAAGGAAAGAGTCAGCAAGCAGGAGCATCAGGCCCAAGTGCCTAGCTGAGCTCCCGCAGGCCTTCAGAAGAGCTAGGGCTTTGGAGACACTTGCCATCAACAGCCCTTCTTCCCTCCCAGCAGTTCAAGGGTGCCTCAAGGATGTTTCTTGGCAGTTTTGTGTGAATGGGAGATTGACTGTGTGGGTGGGGTAGGTTTGGGAAATATAGAGTAACTGAGCAGTGGACTCAGTGATGGGCAGGAACCAGAGGCACGGGGACAACCCTGGGTCACAGTGACACAGAGCAAGTGCTTCATAACTGAGCAACAGGCCCTCTTGTACCTGATGCCTGCCAAGGTTTACCCCTGGCTCGCTGTACAGCAGCAGTGTGGGGAGAGCCCTTAACTGGGCAAACATCTCCTGCATTCTCCAAATCTATTCACATTTTTCAAATGTGGGAGTGCCTCAATGAGCTTAAATAAAAGATTTCAGATGGGCGCTGCAAGTGCTCAGCACTTCTGAAAGCCAGGTCACTTCTTTAGGAGCTGAAATGTGGATTTAGGTGGCTAATTTTAGTCACCCATCTTTGAAGATTTTGGACCCAGAGCTGACCCCCGCCCCTTCACCTCCCCCACTTCCATCCTGGAGTTTTTCATCTGTTGTACATGTTTTTTCTTTAAAAAGTGACAATTGTCAGTGGAATTCTTTTCTGATTCTAAGTGGATGCTGCTGCTAACGAGGCATACAACCTTTGTGTCCATTATTATTTCTCATATAAGGGACAAAGCAACTTTTTATTATAAATCAATCCCTGAGAATCACCACTATCTGAAAAATGTTAACAATTAAACAATAATTCAGGGATTTTGAAATTAATTACCCTGTGTGTGAACAGATTAAGAGAATATTGTCTACGTAATTCAGGAGAAAACTAATTAAGCCTACCATCTAATGAGCAATGATGCTTTCTCACATCTGCCAACAAAACCAGTCACCAACCTCTATTACAGACTGATATGTTTTCTATTCAGTACACTGTAGGGATAGCTTTAGCACCATAAATTATGTAACCATAATCAACAAACGCTAAAATAATGTAAGAAGCCATAGTTCTCCTCGTGCTCAGAATCAGTTGTGTCAAAAACAGAACTCTTACTTTTGAGTTTGTTACCTGTCCAGCACAATTAAATCAAATCAACAATCCTTCCAAAATGACCCGAAAGGTATCAGAGAGTCTTCATTTGTTGCCATTCCTTTGCACTTCAAGGGTTTGATCACAAGCCCATTGAAGTAGAGTGGAGTCTTCCCATGAGCATCAGTGAGCTGTGGATCAGGTTTTTAATCATCATTTTTTGTAGGTTATAGTATAAAAAAGTTGTAGCCAAACTGTTTCTGTGATATTTGTCAGGATTCTATTATTAATGAGCCATCTTTTCTTATTTTGCAAAGTCGATCCAAAGATTAAGATCTTATTTATAATCCTCCCACCACGAAAACTCACTTTGTCATCAATATAAGGTAACATTTTGATATGTTTAATGAAAGATGGCAATTGCTTAATAAAATGTTGAATAATCATGAATTGACAGTTGGCAGCTGGCAAAAACAACCTAAATTCAGAGAACTCTGATGTTTGCTAGACAAATAAACTAGACTAATTCCTGGAGTAATGCCATTGAAGTCAAGAGATTAAAACCAAGGGTGAACTTGGTCCATAATCAATTAATCAGATGCACACCTAAAACCAGAAGCTCAATAATCTCCGTGTAACAATTGTGATGGAATTATTCACTAAATCCAAAGCTTAACTATGGTCCATGTAACCTTTGGTTAAGATTCCCTCATGGAACAGAACAAATCATCTTTAAAACAAACCAATGAAGCTGTTGTACTATATCCATCAAATACTATGCTGACAGATACCCAAAACTCATTCTCCTTTTTAAAATTTCACTTTCTAGGATTATAGTAAGTTAATTTTTCAAGTCTTGTCAACCTCAGTTCAAATCCTGTTTTGCAATCCTGGTGAAAATGGGCCAAAGTCATGGTGAGTCTAGGGAAGTCTGAAATGGTATAGTTTATACACTGATAGGATCAGAAGAAGGGGCCAGTTCACCAGTTTATTCTGACTCACCTCTGAATTTGAGCCAAATTTGTTGTGTGTTCATCATGAAGACACTGGGCTCAATCTTGAACCCTGCTCCAACTACTTTTGCACTGTTCCATAATCCCTGAACTTTTTAGCGACACACTCAAACCCAACTGCTTTTGACAGAGGCCACCAGAAACCAGAAGACTTTAAAGCCAATTAGTAGAAGAGCTCAGAACAGAAATCAGATTCCATGCAGGTGCTCCTTCCCCAATTGAGGTGAAGGGAGTATTTTGATGGGGAAATAAAGCAGGAAGTTCCTTTTTACCCAGTCTCATATTTCTGTGTGACATTTTGAAAGGGATCCTGACCAGGCTGGAATAATTCAAGGGTCCAAAGAATTAAATTCAAGTTTGACTCATTAGCTACATAGTGTGACAGGGTCGGGCCAGATGGCTATAGGAGAGTAATAGAAGGCAGACATATTAGCCCCAGGCTAAGTAGGTCCCTTTTCCCTGGGTAAGGTAACAGGGAAGGTTCGAGAACAATCAGGAACCTTCTGGAGACAATTAAGACAGGCTGATTAGAACACCTGCAGCCAATCAAGAAGCTGCTAGAATCAATTAAGGCAGGCTAATCAGGGCACCTGGGTTTCAAAAAGGAGCTCACTTCAGTTTGTGGTGTGTGTGTGAGGAGCTGGGAGCAAGAAGCACTAGGAGCTGAGAGTGAGAAAGTGGACTGTTGGAGGACTGAGGTGTACAAGCATTATCAGACACCAGGAGGAAGGTCCTATGGTGAGGATAAAGAAGGTGTTGTGAGGAGGCCATGGGGAAGTAGCCCAGGGAGTTGTAGCTATCGCACAGCTGTTCCAGGAGGCACTCGACAGCTGCATTCCACAGGGCCCCAGGCTGGAACCCGGAGTAGAGGGCGGGCCCAGGTTCCCCCCAAACCTCCCAACTCCTGGTCAGACACAGGAGGAGTTGACCTGGTCTGTGGGTTCAGAAAAACGGCCAAGCTGAGGGCTGCTGTGAAGCTCCAAGGCGAGCAAATCTGCCAATAAGTGCAAGACCCACCAAGGGAGAGCAGGAACTTTGTCACAAGTGTGACTTTTCTTAGCTTCTCACTAAACATGGAAAATTTCAGGATGAAGAGAGAAAGTTTCAGAAAGTTATTAGTGCCTGAAAACAGGAGACTGTAGTGGAAACTATTTCGCAACCTTATCTAAAGTAGGTTGCGACCAACACTCCACTATAATACACACAGAAAGACAGAGATATCCTCATATAATAGGAAATAGCTTACATATTATCCAGAAAACAAAATACTTTTAGTGCTTCAAGTCCTCATGAAAGGGAGACATTGAGAAATAGCAAGATTACTAAATAATTAGGCCCACAAAACCATCCTCATTTTTCCTTCTGACAGAATCTTCATTTCTTGTGAGTAACACATGGTCATTATTCATTAGTCTGATTATTGGATGTAACCTGGAAATGAATTACAGAACTTGAAAAATGTTATTTTGTCAAGACCCACACATCCAAGAGCACTCAAGCAGTGCCTGATTAAACTACTAATAGACCACTACCACTGTATGAAACAAGCATCTCTGCAGTGGTCCATCACTCTAAGGATTATTCATCTTCAGTGAATAACCACTGATGGGATCTTACTTTTTTTTAGATGTAAGACTTGTATGCATATTACATTATATGAGCTCTCACACGTCCCTATTCTAACTAAGTACATATAGTATGGCTTCCTTCCTGTGAAAATCTGTAGCTGCTGTAAGCATTTAAAAAAAATCAAATTTTGCAGTTTTCCTCTTGCTTTTCTCCCTCTCTTGCTCTGTTTCTGTATGTGTCCCACTAATTTTAAGAATGGTATCTCCTCACCCCCAGGAAAGCCTCCCAAAAGATTATGAGTTTCAATTCTGAAGTTGCTTGTCATCATTGCATTGTGGGGAGGGGAGGTTTGCAACCTTCATCTACACTTCTCTCTCTTCCCTCCCCCACTACTGCACAGTGGGCAGAGAATTAGCCCCCTAAACCAGCAGATGTGCTGTGATCTACACAGATCAATACACCTGTGAAGGCCCAATATTTCCCTACCACTACTTCCCTGCTCCCTGCCTACCATTGGCTGTTTCCTCTTCCTGGTTGCCCAGGGTGAACCACATGTAGAGAATGCTCTTAGGAACAGCATTAACTCCTGATTCAACTAGATAGTCACAGGATCTGTAGGGGAGCATGCCACGGAGTGAGGCCCCTTCCTGGCTTTACCTCACCTTTCTTGCCTCTGAATCCAAGCAGAGGCCAGAATTTATGGAGAAGCTTCTACTGGGACCTGTTCAGGGGGAGAGGAAGTGACCATGCCAAAGAAACAGAACCTTTTATGCTGCCATCACCCTTTCCCCTACCCACCAGCTTTTAGCAGGTTTGGCTACCTTCTGCTTCAGAATATGGAAAGCAGAACAAATCCCAAAGTATACTGAAGAAGAACTGTTTATTTAATTCTATGCCTTGATTATCTATTGCTACCATTAGAACTTGACAGGAACTTGGGGCTGGCAGTACATTACACACCATATTTCTTTGTATTTAACCTTGAGCAGCTGCTCAGCTCCCTGACTTTGACATCATCCCTCCCTTTGTGTACGCTCAGAATTTTCTTCTGGAGAGCTCATAGAATCAAGTTTTTAAGACCAAATAGATGAACGTGATCACAAAAGCTCCACATCATCGAATCTGCAAAGCGCAGTCTCCGCTCTCACCTACATTAGGAACGCCATAAAAAAATGGATTTCCAGAACTACTAACACACAATTCTTGTTTCCAGTTGTCATAAGTTTTCCCATTTTATACCATGTTACAAACCTGCTGGAGCTGCTCCTTGGGTTAAGGTATTATTAAACATGGAATTTCACAGAAATTAAAATGAAAAGAATCCCTGCTCTAAAGGGCACATAGCGTTCTTGAAATCATTGTTATTTAGCAACAGCAAAAAACAGCTAACAATAGTCTACAGTATAGTTCAAATATAAACTTTCCATTGTTGATACCAGTTGCTCACCCTAGTTAAGCAAGCCAAATATATTTGGATTTAAAATGTATAGGGTCTATATATTGCGTCTCTGAAGGATGTAGGCCTCATGAGATAGAGCACTCATCTTCTCTTTACAACTAAATGCTTCATTGGGATAACTGATTAATGTTCAGGTATTACACATTTAACATGGTTTGCACATACATTTAAAATAAAGTGTGTATGACAATGTAAATATTCTATGACTGGATAATACAATGGCCTAATTCCTATGGCCCCATTAAAATGAACTACCATCAATTTCAGAAAGATGAAGATTTGGCCAAAAGACTACACCATAATAATTAGTTAATAAGGGTTCCCAAGTGTCTGACAGGAGGGATCCTGTTACACAATACTTGTGACAGAATCACACAGGTATTCAAGTGTCCAGCAAAGTAAAAATAAATTTCAGATCTGATCCTTTTCAAATTACTTTCTTTAAAAATGTTGGGACTAGATTGTATCTATTAGGCCCAGCTGTGCATTGGCAATGGTGCACTGCCCCAAGGAGAGACAATCAAAGGAATTTATTTTATAGTGTCACAGACAAATCAGCAGAGCACTTATGCATGTGCCTAAACTTATGCACTTAAGTCCCTGTGATGCCCTGTCTGCCACACTAGCCCATAAAGGGTTAATAGAACCCTAAGGAGGCTGCATAACAGCCAATTGGGAAGGACCCGAGGGAGACTGTGCAGGAGACAGTCAATCAGGGCTGGGCAGGCCCATACAAGAAGAGCTGCAGGGCAGAACAGGGCAGTCATTCCCTGGAGCTAGGAGAGGGAGGAGGACTGGCTGCCTTGCAGGCAGAGGGCAGCTAGCACCTTGGACAGAGCAGTGTTGGGCAGGATCCTGGAGCGAGAGTGAGCTCCTGGCTGACTGCTGACAAGATGCAGCCCTGAGACAAGGGCAGAGAAGGTACTGGGGCTATGGGGAAGTGGCCCAGGGAAGTAGACTGCGGGGTTGGAGGGTACGCAGCACATGGCTGCCATCTATCTACAGGGTCCCTGGGCCAGGACCTAGAATAGTGGGAGGGTCTGGGTCCCCCCCTGCTCCCACTCGACACTGTGGCTGGACAGTGGACTGCTGTTCCCCCAGAAGGGCAGGAGAACCAAGTGACACATAGCTGGAGGGCTGTGTCCTGAAGAGGATGCTGTGTTCTTTGGGACAACATGCTTCCTGGAGCAGATGTCACCAGGCAAGGGTGCACTGGCAAACTAAGCAATTCCCAGGGCAGCCAGTAGGAGGTGCCATAGTGGTGAATCGAGCCCTGTTACAGTCCTATTGAAGTCAATGAGACTTGAGCATGCGCTGCTTATGTCCTTTGATGAACAGAGAGAACTTTAAGTACATGCTTAAATCTAAGCAAGTCCTTAAGAGTTTTGCTGACTCAGAGACAGCACTTAAAATCCTTTCCATATATAAATAATGGAAGCAAAGAACTTTGTACAAGTCTCTTGACTCTTGAAAACCATGACTCTTTTCTTTGCATATTAAGCACTCCAGGCAGCAGATTTCAGTTTTCAGAAGGGAGAGAGGTAAATAGCAGTGTCCCCCAGGGACCTGTACTTGGACCAGTCCTATTCAACATATTCATAAGTGATCTGGAAAAAGGGGTAAACAGTGAGGGGGCAAAATTTACACATGATACAAAACTACTCAAGAGAGCTAAGTCCAAAGCAGACTGCAAAGAGCTACACAAGGATCTCCCAAAACTGGAAAACATAATGCCAACTATACATATAAAATGATGGGGTCTAAATTAGCTGTTACCACTCAAGAAAGAGGTCTTGGAGTCACTGTGGATAGTTCTCTGAAAACATCCACTCAATGTGCAGCAGCAGTCAAAAAAGCTAACAGAATGTTGGGAATCATTAGGAAAGGGACAGACAATAAGACAGAAATATCATATTGCCTCTATATAAATCCATGGTACGCCCATCTTGACTACTGCATGCAGATATGGCTGCCCCATCTCAAAAAAGATATACTGGAATTGGAAAAGGTACAGAAAAGGGCAACAGAAATTATTAGGGGTATGGAATACCTTCCATGTGAGGCGAGATTAATAAGACTGGGACTTTCCAGCTTGGAAAAGAGATGACTAAGGGGGGATATGATAGAAGTCTATAAAATCATGACTGGTGTGAAAAAAGTAAATAAAGAAGTGTTATTTACTTCTCATAACACAAGAACTAGGGGTCACCAAATGAAATTGATAGATTTAAAAACAAACAAAAGGAAGCATTTATTCACATAATGCACAGTCAACCTGTGGAACTCCTTGCCAGAGGATGCTGTGAAGGCCAAGACCATAACAGTGTTTACAAAATGAACTAGACAAATTCATGGAGGATAGGTCCATCAATGGCTATTAGCCAGCATTGGCAGGGATGGTGTCCCTAGCTTCTGTTTGCCAGAAGCTGGGAATGAACTACAGGGGATGGATCATTTGATGATTACCTGTTCTGTTCATTTGTTCAGAAGCACCTGGCATTGGCCACTGACAAAAGACAGAATACTGGGCTAGAGGGACCTTTGGTTTGACCCAGTATGGCTGTTCTGATGTAAACCCACTTCCTATCCTGAGGTTAAGGTTTCTCAGCAAGTGTGAGACAAGTACTGGAACTGTCTCTAGACTCATTCTGACAGGTAACCCATTTTCTTATAATCAGTACCTACAAAAGAGGCTGCTTTGTGTTAAAATTCCTAAATGCTTCTACAGCACATATTGCATTTACTTCAAATACTGTTTTTTGAAATATGAACATGTGAGGGGGGTGGGGAAAGAAATATATATACCCATAACATAAAAAGATACCATTTCTCCTGACATTCTGAGATCTGCAGGAGAAAGCTCTAAGTCGTGTAGTCAGTGTCAAGTGGCAGATGCTAGCAGATTAATTCTCAGCTGCAGTATGCAGTTTATGGTAAGTGAATACATTAGTATGTAATTGTATGAATGCATATTGACAAATGACTGATTCTTTGTAGTCCTTCTGAATAGAAAAGGCTGTCATAACAAATTACTACTGTTCAGGAACAGGTATCTAGAAAATGCTGATACAAAGAACTCCAGTGATTCTTGGCCAATGCTTTACATAATAGGGGCAAATCATTATTGTTTCCCTTAGTATTCATGGTTCTGCCATCCATCATGAGAATTCTTTTGGCATTCATGTGTATTTCCATAGGAATTCCACTGAAATTTAGAATTACCATCAATTAATGTCCATTTACCATGAAGCAGTTTTGATTTATGGACAGTTGCACTACTGAGGTCCAGTGCAGCTGTCACTGGAAAGTGAAACTATTATACCCCAAGGCAGTGGCAGCTTTGATTTTTCTGTGTGAAAAAGGATCTCCAACAGAGGGTCACATTTAACTTCTCCCATATTGCTGAGAAGAACTTTGACCTTGATCTGTACTAGCTCAACAGAAATGTCATACTTAAGTTATTGAGAGGGAATCAGTGTATTCAGTGTTTAATGTGAAATTTCACAAAAATTGTATTCTCATTTCTTATTTCAGAAGAGTAGAGAGAAAGATTTGATACTAGTTAATCAAAAAGGAACATTGTTGTTTATAGGTACAATATATTCATAATTATAATTTATACTATATCTCCTTGTAGCTGAAGGTGACCACCAAAAGAACTTCATGTTAAGTCAATTAAACTGTGTAACAACTTATTAAAAATAAAGTAAACTTTCATCCATTGTTTAAGTTCCTTTCCTAGCAGTGGTCTCCGTTCAGGTATAATTCCAAGATCCATTATTCTGGCCAAGGACCCTCATATGGGCTTTAGTGGCTGAGATACTTCATAGGTATGATACTTATTTAAGATCAGCAACGAGCTGCATGTATTTGCATCAGCAATGGAGCTCAGTCTTTTACCTTTAGTTACATGAAGGAAGCCCCTCCCCCCGCCCTCCTCCACCCCTTTTTTTTTAAAGACATTCAGGTGACAATTCTGGAGAAGTTATAGTGCAGTGGAGGACAATTAATCCAATTAATATGGTAAATATGCATAGGAGGTTTTGTTTGTACAGTACTTTAGTATTGCAGAAAAAAATCCACAATGCTAACAAACCTATGCTTATTTACCACGAGGTAGCCAATCCGATATAAGGCCAAATGCTGTAGTCTTTTTCTGAGTAAGAATTACAAGCTTGTAGGTATGGTATTGGGATAGTGACACTTTCTGCAAATTAATCAAATGTTTCTTATTTGAGGAAACAATCAGTTGCTCGGGACATTGGAGGTATATTTTCAGGTAGTATTTTTTCAGCAGTAAATCTGAGGTATATTTTCCAGCAGTAAGTGTGCCTGCTAATTCCCTATCGCACCAGGTACACTGTATCCTCGGACTACATAATATCCTCCATATGGCTCTGATTCAGCAAGCTACTTAAGGGCATGCCTAACTTTAAGCACATGAATACTACTGACTTAAATTGGAATATTTATGTGCTTAAATATAAGCACATGCTTCAGTGTTTGTCTGAATTGGTACCTCAAAATGGGCAAATGCTACAAAAGTATGTGCAAACTGTCATTTAAATAAAACTATACATTCATTTGGTTCCACAAACATTCATACAACCAATGTTTTTTGTTCAGAAGATTGTTCACACAAATAAAAACCTTGCAAATATTCATGAAATTGTGTTCACACACTGATATAAGCCAAAAGCATTCAAGAGTTCATGTTGAAATCTGATCTCCCTCCTCCTCTGAGTACGTTTCAGTCAGTTAAGAAGCAGAAGTGTATATTCACAAGGCCAGTTGGTCATCATGAACAACTTGATGACAATCAAAGCGAGTAGTTTACAAAAAAAAAAAAAAAAAACAGCCATCCAACCATAGGCTAAAATACATTTGTATAAAGTGTTCTAACAATATAGAAGAATGTGTAAAGCTCAAATATGTTCTGTGATAATTTACAAACCGAAAAGTTAAATTTGTCAAATACGTCATTCACTATGAACAGCCACCTATTAATTGGCATTTATTTCTTATTTGATATTCTTTGGATACACACAAGTCTATACATTTGTATATGATAAAGCAGTGACAAACATGCAATAACTATATTTATAATTAAAGCATTTTAGTGTTTGTGGTCCCAGATTAGATCAAACTGATTTTTAAATATATTTTATATTCCTCATGATTCCCGCACCCCCTCAACACATATACACTCCCTTTCTTAATGTCACTAAGGGCAGAGCTAAAGTTGTTTGGGTGCCATACATGTCCATTTGTATACTTTAACATGTTTGGATTTCTTTTAAATTTAACCTTTACTCTTAATTTCCTGTGTTTGTCACACTTGGTTTGGGAATAATTACACTATAATTATATTTTTAAAATATTTTTACCCTAAATATATTAACCTACTTTTTACCCTTCATTACTGATAATTGGCCTTAAATTACTGATCTGTACGTTCAATCTTACCTCCATTTTAATGTAGCCTTCATTTGGAAATATCCTATATGAAAAACAAATAAGCAATGCAAACAATGCTACCATGTGATATTTATAATTTGAAAATATAAAGCATCGACCTTAAATAATTCTTTAAAATTTAATTTATAAGGCCAGAACCACCAGTATATTTTTCTCCTTTGGTCATTCCAGAGCAGTGCAAACCAGCTGCAACCAGCCAGTTCAGCTGGGTTGACAGCAGCTTTGTTTTGCCAAAGTAGTACAAATCAGGAGTGTACTCCCCAGCTTATACCTCTTTCCAGTCCTACGCATTCCCCTGCATGGAAACATGCACACAATTTTCCCCCTTCACTCCTGTACACCCTTTATGTCCCTCTGCAACTCCCACAGTAGTTTCCCTCTCCCTCTGACTCTCTCCACCCACATTCTCCAACATGTGCATGTACACACACACACAAAAGTTCCCCCCTCCAGACTGTTTTCTCTATTGAGCAGCTCTCGTGCTACAAGGACCCTTTAACATTTAGGATTAATGGTCATTTATTGTAGCTTTTCACAACCAAAAGTTGACTCATCAGTGGAGGCTAATGCATAAAATCTTTTTTTAGAGAAATTCACAAATCCTGAATTTCAAAGTGACAATCTCCCATTGTTCTCATTGGGACTAAGGGAATAGGTTCTTTCACCCTGGTCATCACCATTGTTTTAGATAAGAGCGAATCCAGAAAAGGAAGTAGCTCCCCATGCTGCCAGAAGGTGGAGAGGAGTGCTCTGTCCTTTTGTGAACAATAGGAAATAGCCATTTTGAGAATGGCATCTACCCGAAGGCAGCCTGTTTCTTCATCCCATTAAGAACAGTGTAAGATGGCAACCATTTCTTCAGAGATATGAAATGTAATCTCACTAGTTAAGGGAATAGCTTTGTAACAGGCCAGAGGGGAAGATATGTCATTGATTTTTTTCCACATTTCTATTCACTCCTTCTTCCAGGCCAATGGCACAACTAGTTTTAGTATGGGTCCCTGGGACACCCCACACTCTCTTTCCATGATGAGCATTAGCCACTTACATGTATTCTCTGCTTCCTTGCTTTCAGCCACTTTAAAATCCAATACTGATCTTTATCTAAAGCTACTGAAGGTCTAAATAAATTATATTCCATGCTTCTTTTTATCAATTAATTTATTATCTAATAGTATTTCAAAAAATAACTAAGAAAAGAAATAACTCTGTAGATAGTATCCTAACTACAGCAATGCTAATGCTTAAGGTAACATTAAGGTAAAAAAAAAAAACATTAAGCAACATTAAGGTAAAAAAAGGGAAAGGTTTAAAGATTTACTTTGAAAACTTGAAGTGGTTTTGGCCGGGAGTATCTATTTTAATATGAAAACACTTCTGCACATATACATGTATAATTTTTCCTGCATGGAGAAAAGTAGCACAATCTTCAATAGGAAAATAGCATCTGACTTGCAGACCCTAGGGCCCTTTTCAATTTAAGGGGGGAAAAGGAGCTACTTATATAGTTGGATCAAGTGAGCTGTAGCTCACGAAAGCTTATGCTCAAATAAATGTGTTAGTCTCTAAGGTGCTACAAGTCCTCCTTTTCTTTTTTTGTTTGTCAGCCATTTCATGTACGACTTGGGAGAAGGAAAGGGTTTCTGTGGGTTAATCATATGGGTCTGATCCAAACCCTTAAGTCATTGGAGAAAACTGACTACAGGGGACTTTGGATCATGTCCATTAAAACGAACCTGTATATTGCCAGTTCACATTACCAACATTATTCTGAATGTGCTTCAGAGGAAACCCCCCCCCCTTTTTATCATAACCATGCTTTCCCCTTTCTATCTGTAGTATTCAATCATATTTTAATTTGTGTTTAAACATCAAAAAATGAAAGAGCTGAAAATGGTTAATGAGGATTTTTTTGTTAAAACCCAAGCTTGTTGACATATGTTTTCCACTGTACTGTAGGAAAGCCCTGCAGTCTTTTTGGATCTAGTACCTACTATGTACTTCCCTTTAGAAATGTGTTTGGTATATAAGGGCTTGTCTACGTGAACATTTAGTTTGCAACAAACTGGGATGGAAATCTACCCCACACTGGCCCGCCATGCACCAGGGGTTTGTCTGAACAGCAAAGAAAAACCTGTGGCTGTCCCGTGCCAGCCGACTCGGGCCCACGGGGCTCAGGCTGTAGGGTTTTTTTCATTGCTGTGTATACTTCTGGGTTCGGGCTGGAGCCCAAGCTCTGGGACCCTCAAACAGTCCCAGAGCCCAGGCTCCAGCCCGAGCCTGCAAGTCTACACAGCAATGAAACAGCCCCACAAGCCTGAGTTGGCAGACATACCTTAAGTGGTCATGTGGAGCCTGCTGCGGCACACTAATGGTTCCATAATGCACATTGACCAACACCGCTTTGAAATGGGAGTAGACCAAAGTGCACTAAGGAACTGTTAGTGCCCAGTAGCAGGGTCCACACAGACACCTCATGTTTGACAGGCTAGTGTGAGTAGATTCACATCCCAGGTTGCCCTGAACTAAATGTTCGAGTAGACAGGCCCTAAGAAGGAGGAGAGCTGATAATATCGAAGCTGTCTAGGGAGCTGCAAGGACCAGACAAGAAAGGTGTTCAGTAGTTAGAGCAGGGGACTTTGAGACAGGATTCATGAGCTGTTTTTACAGCTATGAGAATGACTTCCTGTGTGACAATGGGCAGTTAACTTAACCTTTCTGGGCCTCGTTTTACTCATCAGTAAAACAAATTATCTTGTCTCTCAGGTGCATTACAGGGTGTTGAGGGTTAATTATTTTCCAGTTTATAAAGATGCCCACTGTGCCCCCTATATGTATTATGACAAAGCTCTGTCCTTGCCTCCATGGGTCCCGCGTTTCCTGGCGGATTTCACTAGCCTCAGAGGCTCACTGTGACCCTCCACATAACCCTTCTTTCTCTAGAGACAAGGGTCACAGTCTACTGAGCCATTTTCATCATAAGCCAGCAAGGGAGGTGAGGAGAAGTTATCCTTCCTTGCACAGTCTCTGTCTCCCAGTCTCAGTGATTAATCAGAGGCAAAGGTGTGGGGGGGAGCCCGGGCTCACCCTCTACTCCGGGCTCCAGCCCAGGGATCCTAATAGTATCAGCTGTGGTAGCTGACCTTTTAGAAACATGACATGCACAATTCCCTGGGCTACTTCCCACACAGCAGCCCTCACTTCCTCAAGCTCCACTTCACCCTTACCTCAGGGCCTCCTTCCTTGTGCCTGATATGGTGTGTACTACTCAGTCTCTCCAACAGCGCAACTTCCTCCCACAGCTCCTGACATGCCCACCCACCTGACTGGCAGGCTTTTAACTAGTTTCAGCCAGCCCTGGTTCGCTTCAGATGTTCCAATCAACCTAGCATTCTCCCTGCCTTCTGGAAAGTTCTTAATTGGCCCCAGGTGTCTTAAATTGACCTGGAGCAGCTTCCATTTCACTTAACCTGGTACCAGGGATTTGTTTAGCTTGGAGCTAATATAGCTATCTCCCACTACTTTTCTATAGCCATCTGGCCTTGCCCCGTCACAGTATGTACAAAATAATATATATTTTACACACACTTTAATATAACTTTATAGAGAAATAAAAGAGATGTAAGTTAACACAGACCTCCCATTACCCCTTAAAGTCCTCAGACCCAGATCTCAAACCAAAAATGAGGAAACAGATCCCAAGCACAGTAATGGAGCCTAATCAACCTGAGCTCTGTGGGAGCAATGGGTCAGTGGGATGGAGTCAAAAATCTTCCAACCCCCTAGACAAACAAATCTAGGGAATCCCTGCCAGAGAGCCCCAGCTTAACTCAGCTACCAGCTTTGTGTGATGCTGTGAGATCCATAAATGAAAAGTGGGATATATATTTGCAGTATTAGCATTAAAAGTACCTAAGGCATCTCGACTGTCCTATCCTGGTAAAACCACTTCCCCTTAGCCTTAGAATTATGTAGTGTGGCAGTTACCATGGAAACTAGTTTTATTTTTTTAAAATACTTTGTCAATAAGTGCACACACTATATTACATGTCTCAGCTGCCAGAGTGAATTATGCCCCCTTTGCTTCAACATGAATTCCTGTATTTATGCAGAAGTGTGAAGTCTGCTTCTTTCTTGTATGACTGACACTGCCCCTTTCACAGCTCAATATGCTCTTGTGTATAGTCAGATGAAAACCCACTTATCTGCACAATAATAAATTAGCTTACATGTCTCAGGAGGAGTGGAGTGAGAAGGGATGGGTGACATTAAAGTTTTGTGCAATTCCAGTGAAACTCAAGATGCATCATTACACACACACACACACACACACACACACACACACACACACAGTATTAGGAGGAGGATCTTAAATGCCAGAGGTATTTTAAAAAAAAAGTAAAACCCTGATTGACCTTTGGTTATCTAAAGAAATGAAGACTGAACATCTGCACTGATGTATCGTTTCTAGATAGAGGACAGCCTCAAACATGCCAGCACACATTTTCTATGCAAGCCTTCACTAATGTTAAAATAAACGTAAAGGCAGTATGCTTAGGCTTGTGTCATTGTATTACCGACAAGCTGTGTGAACAAGTGACCTGCCACCATGGTAGAAGCCATAGTACTCACACACTAGAGATTCAAGAGCAAATATTTCTAATATAGTATAGAATTCAGAAAAGGCCTTCTGTATATAAAAATGAAATTGGGTTTTATTCTTACACTGCTGAAATGCATAAGGACCTACATTCAGAGCTATTAATGTAATATAAAGGAGGCCTGAATAACCAGGCATGGTGGAATATGGCTGTCAATATAAGAAGCTTTAATACAGTATATAATGAAGTTTAAGTGTGGAGCTAGAGATAGGTACTGTATAATGTGTACCTTCCTCTGGTAATGATAGAATTTGATAGAGAGAATATCTTGTATGAGGAGATCAATTTATATCTCAAAGGGGTTCAGATAGTAAACATACATTAAAAAAGACTATTTATGTGGAACTTCATTTATTTGAATTTAGTATTTGTGACAACCAGATAGAAAACCTGGGAGACTGAAGTCCTAACAGGTATTGCAATGATTGTAACAGTGCCCACTTCCTCCCACTGCCCTGTATAAGATGCTCCTAAGTCCTATGCCAGAAGGCCAAGAGAATGGTTGAGTTTCTGTGCTTACTATCTATGGCCTTTGAATTATAATGGTGGCTCTTACAACATGGGCATCTGTCTGTGAGGAAATGAATTCTCGTAGACCTCTGAACAGTTGTTAGATAGTAACAATCTTCACTAGTATATAGGGGTGCAAATAGATTTTAACTCTTACCGGTACAGTACTGACCCGCGACCCCAGCCCCCGCCCCCTTCACAAAAAATGTCCCGTGACTAGAGCCCTGCGCAGATACAAATTTATACCCGCAGATGCAGAAATCGATATCTGCTGAACCGCAGCGGTGAAAGGCGCAAAATGTGAGGCTGCTGCTCCCAGGAGCCAGCACCCCACACCAGCAGCTCCTCTGGCACCACAGTACTGTCTCCCGCCCTGCCCGAAGCCCTGTCCTCCAGCAGGGTGGTACAGAGCCCCAGACAAGAGACGCAGCCGCATGGAAGGGATGGGGGCGGTACAGCTGTGGGGGAGGAGCTGCCAGCATAGGGCGCTGGGTCCTGGGAGCAGCGGTCCCACATTCTGCTCCTTTTGCCACTGCAGTTCCCAGGAGAGCCCTGCGGTTCAGCAGATACCGATTTCTATCTGCGGGTATAAATTTGTATCCGCGCAGAGCTCTACAACTCATTCTTGAAAATGTGTCTTTCCGGTACGGCATACCAGCAATATATGTCTTACTGGTACGGCATTCCTGAGCATACCGGCTTACTTGCACCACTGCTGGTATATAACTTTTTCATTACTAACCAAGATTTGATATGCAAGTGAACTCTGACCTACTCTCTAGGCTCAGAAATGCAAGATGAACAACACCTTTCTACAACAGAACAATTTTTCTGTAGTACATAAATATTGTACCAAAAAATCATTCTGCTTAGGAGAGGCTTTAATTATCCAATTTCTCTCAATAAAAGACAGAAGCATGGCTGCCCAAATTCTGTTCTCAGTTACACACAAATAAGTAAATCTCCATCAAATGATGTGGAGTTACATCTGTGTAAATCTAGTATAACAGCAGAATTGGGCCAAAATAGTTCTCTTTTCTGCATATGGTACATATTGGAAAAACAAAGGATAGATATACAATGACTAAGCCTGCCCCCGTGCCCCAAAAATTAATCTGTTGGCTGATGAAACATATCAGCAAGATACTATCCATCTCCTTCAACACCCTCCCATTACACAAGGCGGGCTAAAAGGGGATGGTTAGGGGAGCATTTGCAGTCTGTCATCTGCACAAATGTCTATATGGCACTGCTAGATTATGGGTAAACTTCTGAAAGCTTTACATTGCATTTAAATACCTAAAAGATTGCATTTTAGCACCTGGTCCCTGAACAGTGTTGCACTACTTGTCTGTCCATTTGGGGAATGATGTATTTGTTTTGTTCCATTCTTGATTTTACAGAACTTCAAAGAGGCACCACAAAGATCACTGCTGGATTCTGTCTCACAATATTTAATATGAGAACTAGATCTTGAGTGGTGTTGATCATGCAGGTCAGTGTGCACTAATCCACAATTAGTGTTTCCACAGTTACAACTAGTTGCCTGTAATCCCACTCCCAAATCAGAGTGTTGTCCATCTGTTTCCTTTCCAGTCTACTAAAGATCAGATAGACTTAAACATTGAGCAGACAGAACTAGTGCAATCTAATCTTCCCAAATATTTCTGCCCTAGGAAGACAATACAGAGGAGATAAAATTCTTGCTTCCAAACATTACTATAACATTGCAAAGTGTCTGATGTCCTTCATGCACCACATGCTGTTATCCCACTGACTCTGCTCAACTTTGGTGACCCAAAGATGTCACTGCTGCTCCTGTCAGCCTTCAATTTCTGTTTCCCAGTATTGTCTGAAGTTCTCTTTACATACTTCACAGAAAGAATAGACCAGGATTTGAAGTGGGGAAAGGGAAGGGAGGGGGGAAATCTGATGGAGCTACACTCATGCCCAACTAACCCTTGCTCTCTTTCCTGGTGGTTCCCCACCTGCCCTTTCCCTTCTCCCTCAGTGGCTGCTTCTGCCTCTCCTTCCAGCCAAGTGTATGGTGACTCTTTCTTTATTCCCCATTTTATGGGGCTGAATTTTAGACCTGGGTATAAGTAATGGGATGGAGAAAAACAGCAAGGAAAATTTACCCCGGAATAGAGTAACATTTCTAACTGATGAGGTCTATTAGGCTGTGAAATGGTCTCCCGTGGTGGATACTGCCATTCCCTGAGTCATTTATAACTGGTTTATACACAGTATTAGACAACATATTGAAGGAAACAATCCTGCCCTGGCAGGGGGATGGATTGGACTACAGGCCTTTCCATCTCTAGTGTTTGCTGTATCCATTCCCAGTGAAGCACAATAGCTGGATAGGTCTGCAAAAATGAACAGTGATGAAAGTTAACACTGACACTAAATCATAATCAGGCGTGAATTAAACACCCAATTAAGTAGAATGGGACATTTGACACTTCTCTTAGAGCTACTGTTTCAGGCTCCTGACAGACCCAGGAAGACAAGTTAACATTCTCAAGGTTCTCTCCCAACTGGAAAGGCATGGAAAGGCTTTAAAAAAAATAACAACACACTTTACCAAAACAACTTACCTTCTGAAGAAACTGAAGAGCATACACATCTAAGGTTCACCCTTGCTCACTTTGAACCCTGAAATATACAGACAGTAAGTCAAGGGTAACTGTCAAAATGGCTGAATTTAGACAAAAGTATTAGTATATATGAAGACATGAAGGTGGGGGTGAGTAAGATTTTCAAAAGCACCCAAGTAATATTAGTCAATGGGATTTAGGCAGCCATGTTGGTAAGGTACTTTTGAAAATGTTACTGAGCATCTCTTTCCAGAATAAGCAGTATTAAATATCCTCACTTCTTTCTCATGACCTTTCCTAAGTGATTTTCCTCAACCCACTCCTGCTGTGTCTTATGCCAGTGACAGAGTGCAAGAATCTTTTCTCCAACCTGGATAAAGTGGCATGGTCAGATTCCTTCTTTCAACAGGACCACGCAGCACTCTAGAGAGTTTGACAACCATCTCTGCATGAATAGTCCAGTTTCTTGTGGATTAAAACTTGGCTTCCTAACCATGGCAAAAGGGAATGTCTGGAGGGAAAGTGGGACTTTGTGTCTCAAGTTGCTGACAGTGTTTCCTGTAGTTGTCAACAGTATCTTCTGAGAGTGGAGACAGCTACTTTTTGAGGAGCTGCTCTGGGAGCTTTACAGAAAGAGGTTGTGAAAGCTACAAGAATTAATTCCCTGACTGGGAGAGATCCTATTGTGAAACCCCACAGTAAATGTGTGATTTGTGTCTCCTTTACATTGCCAGTTTCATGTTAATAAATTAATGAATAAAATGGTATGGAATATAGTCTCCTCTAGACTATGAGGGGGTTAACTCAGGAAAATAAGATTTAAACTGTAGTAAAATTAAGTATTATAAATTCTTCAGTGGGCTCTGACTCTCCTAGGGACATTTTTGTTTGTTTTTATGGAGAGTAAATATACTGAACATAACAAGGAATTTTATTAATCTACTCCAGGGATTTGAACTGTAAAAAAAGACTCATAATTTACATTTGATTTAAGTAGTAGATTAAATATTTTGGACAGACATTTGAAAATTGTGCCAAGAATATGCAAATATATAATTTTAAAGCTATGGTAACTAAACTCTAAATCACAGGTATGGGTCTTGGGCATACATTGCCTGTTTGGTGTAAATTGCTGAAGAATTCTTGTTCCTGTAGGCAGCCATTACTCACAAGAAATCAATGGGATCAGCTATGTGAGGGACAGCTGCTTGACTGGCTCTAGTGTGTGCAAAAATCTAGGTTTTTTGCTTTTTGATATTGGTAACCCAGTGACGAGAAATGAGCATGATGTTTGGGAAAACAATTGTATCAGTCTGAATCTTAGCCCCTTTTTCCAAGTGTAGATGACTCTTCCCTTCCATCTTCTCACCTGGACAGTCTTCCTTTACTGGTTTTCCAACTGTGGAGGTTCAGGTCTGTAGTCCCTTTCACTAGGCTTGACTAGTTGTTCTGTTCAAATAGGTATGGTCCTGTCAGAGGCACGTACCACATTTTAGGGCACACTATACCAGAGAGATAGCAAACCTATTGGACCCTGGGATGGGATTTGTGACCAAGAGGGGAAAAGATAACCAGGAGGTGCTCAACCCAACTGGAAATATCAAACCTTTATGGGATACTCAGTGACTCATCTACCAAGGAACCTGTCTGTGGAGGAATAAATCAGAAAGCTACAAGGGACATACGTGGTGGTTTTCCTCGCAGTATGACGCGAGCAGCTACCAAAAGAGGTCCTTCAAGCATCCTAGAAAGACAAACAATAGCACTGGTGTCTCCATATTAAGAATGGATGGAGAATTCAGCAAAGGACACAAGAACAGGACAGTGTGCTGTCTCCCTGGAGCAAAAATTGGATGTCAACTGCAAGGTTTGGTGGGATTAGGATGTTGGCTGGCAAGTCTCCAGAGACAATGATACCCATTGGAACCAATGACACAATGTCAACAAGGGTGCCTGCCCTGTAGCACCACCAGCTGAGCAAGTGTGGCTCTGCTAAGGTCTGCTTCAGTTTCCCCTTCACTCAGGGCCCCTTAGGAAGTCCACATAGTCTAGATGGTCAAAACAAGCCCTTTGAGGTCCAATTTATTAAATCCTGCACAAAGTCTTTCAAAATAGGACTCTAACCTACAGAATCTTTATCCCAGTTTCAGCTGCTCTCAGCCCCATCCTGTCCTCTCTTTATACTTCATTTATTTTGCCCCAGTCTCGAGCTGGGCATAACCTCTGCTCCTTGAAGGTCTGCCATCCCTTCAAAGTTCAAACACACTTGGCATTCCACTCTCCACCCTGAGGGTCTGTCTTTCTGTTCTTCCAGCACCTGTTGCCTGGAGTTTGGCCTTTTCCACAGACTTTCCCTCACTGGTGACTTTCCCCTGCTGACTGAAGGTCCTACAGTAGCAGTGTTACTTTCTGCAGTGTTGGCAGGCATCTGCCAACACCCACCTGCAGCTGCCTCCCGCTTTAAGGCCAAAATACCTTCCCTGAAACACAATTGGGCAGCAGTTAATCAGTCAGGCTTACTGGATTTCATTCTCTTAAAGGGGCCAGTCACCCTATAACACACAGCTACGCAGATTATAGAAGACTTCAGGGATCTTGGAAGAGAGCTGAAGAAGAGAAGTTCAAGTGATCTTCTTGGAAATCCTTCCAGGTCCCATGAGCGAGATAAAGCAGAATGTATGTGAGGTGAACAGTTGGCTGTGCGGCTGGTGTGAAACCGAAGGTTTTGGAACACTGGGTCATATTTCAGTGTCAGAGTGGGCTGTACAAACAGAACAGCCTACAGAGCAGGGGTGCATGTGTGTGTGTGTAGGTGTAGGGGGGAGTTAATCTTCTTGGTTGGAAAATAGCTGGAGCAGCCAGGAGGACACTCAACTAGCAATGCAAGGAGAGGGTGCTAAAATAGCATATGTTGTACAAACTCAAACACAGCATGTGACACAGAAATTTAACTGAAGTGGCAAGAAATATGAAGAGAAGAAATGTTTCAATTGCTTATATACCAATGATAGGAGTGTGGGTAGCAAGCTAAAAGCACTGGAAATTCTCACTGATGAGTAGAAATGTGAAATTCAGCATTACTGAAACCTGATGGGATAATTCACATGGTTAGAATGTTAAAACCTTTTTTAGGAAGGATAGTGTGGGTAGGAAAGGTGGGGGTTGGCTCTCTCTGTTAGAGACATTACCTATTAAGTGTTAACTCAGAAGCACAAGATTTTTGAATGCCTATTGATCAGTGTGCTAACTAAGCCCAGAAAGCAGTACAAGTATGAGTCCATTTCACACCACTGAATCAAACCAGAGATTAGGATGAGCTAATCCTTAAACACTTGTGTAAT
This sequence comes from Natator depressus, assembly GCF_965152275.1. NCBI lineage: Eukaryota > Metazoa > Chordata > Testudines > Cheloniidae > Natator > Natator depressus. The sequence goes on from NC_134236.1 coordinate 124,877,761, forward strand.
ATATGGAAAGAAAAACTATTATGGGGAACTTCAGTTTTGGAGATATGCTGGAGGTCTCATGTATCCAATATTAAAACATCATTTGAGTTTCTAAAAATTATAAATTTTCTAACAAAGTGTCAGTGCACCAACACAAGGTAACTCTATGGTGGATCTCATTAATTCATCTTGAAATGTCATAATCATTGGTCTGGAAGTTGGTGGTTGCCTAGGGACTAGTGATCATGACCTGATTGCATTCCGTATGAGCACACAGAAGATAGTCTGGATGCTGAGGAAAAATATGAGCAAAATTGACAGGGAAGAAAAATGTAGACACAAATTGAATGAAAATTGTAAATTCTTTAAGAAGAACTCGTGAGATGGCCAAAAAGCCACGATTCCACAATCAAGAAAGAGGACAATTTTTGCTGAAAGCCAATCCTAGTTCAGTGGCAAAGTGGAGGTAGCATTTAAAAACAAGCAATATGCCAAATGAAAAAAGGGGGAAATAGCAATAAATATAAATTCAAGTTCAGAAGTGCAGAAAATTGATAAGGGAAGCTAAAGACATCAGGAAAAATCCATGGTGGAGAGGACTAAGGACAATAAGGACTTTTTAAAGTACATTAGGAACAAAAGAAATCCTAGTAATGGCATAAGCCCATTGCTAGATGGAGATTGTAAAACTGTTAATAATGATGCAGAAAAGACAGAAGTGTTCAGTAAATATTTCTGTTCTGTTATTGTGTTTGGAAAGAAGCAGGATTATTTGCTTCTATTACATGAGTATGTTGAAATATTTTCTAGTTCATTAGTAACGAAGATGTTAAACATCTATTAGAGATAAAGATCAGACAGAAATATACAAGATGTTGTTTATACTAAAAAATGAAACCTACATCTTAAGATTTGTCTACTAACAATTTTCTTATTGTCTGAGTCACACTATGTCCCAGGTTTGGACTTCAGGAGCCAGAGACAGACATTTTACTTTTTTCCCCCAAAAAAATCTTTATGTTCAGACCCCCTTGAGGTTCAATATTTGTTCACCCGACTATTCACAAGTATTTGTTTAGACAAATGCTTAAGGAAGGGCTGTTCATACAAATATCTGTCCATGCATAAGAAACAAACAAACAAAGATTCATTACCTGCTATTTGACATTCACTATTCTCCTGTTTAAAAAAAAAATCAGATGTCCTATCATGGAGCAGAATACCCTGTGACACAGATGATCAATCCCATAGTCTAACTATTGAATGGTGAATTGTTCAAAGGATCAGCAAAAATCCATAGGCTGAAAATTGTTCATAAATATTTACTGAATAGTTTGGATGAACAGCCTATGCGTTACAAGTGTCAGGAATGTTTGCAAATCATTTCTGAACAAAAACAATAGCTAATTTTCAATGTATATTATTTGCTAATTCAACCAGCATTACTACTAAAAAGATAGTTAGACAGTAGCCAGCCAATATTTCAGCTACTAAAATTTCTTTTGGAGACTATATCAGTCTGGAAGTGATCTAGCGGAAAATGATAATTCAACAAGATATAGTAATTTGAGGACATACTTTCAAGTATAGAGTGTTTAAGGAAGATATTTAAACCCACACACAATTCAAAGATACACTTCAGTGTCTGAAAAATGTTGAGTTATTAAGGTTTGCCTCATAAGTGTTACAATGTCGATAAGCACTGACAGTTTATCATCAATTCTTCCATTTTGTCTGGTTGGAATTGAAGTGTGTTGTTTCATCAGGAGGATTATTGTTTTGGGATGATCTCCAGAACATTAAAGCTTTACATTTAACCTCTGTTACAGTCCGGAATTGAATTAACCTCTCATATAAAAGCAGCTAATTTTCTTTTCATGTAAAATGTGAATGTCCTTAGAAAAATTCAACGAAAATACAGCTCGTAAAATTTCAATGCCATCAGTTAGAACACAAAATTATAAGAAAATTCGTTTTTTCATCTGTTTTTTCTGAAACTTAGAAAAACAAATGCTGTCATGTTACACATTTGTTAAAATTTCAATCAATATTTTAGTGAATAAATCAGGGCATGTATAGATTATGTACAGTATTGTACAGGAATATCTTGAAGATTGCTTTCTACAACATAAAATAATCAGACAGAATTGTGTTTTATGAAATATCTAGAAATATGTTCTCTTAATAAACTAGAAGTTTAGCGGGACCAGGTGGGTGAGGTAATATATCTTTATGTGGACCAACTTCCAGTGGTCCAGTAAAACTCTCACCAACAGAAGTTGGTCCAATAAAAAATATTACCTCTAAAAATCTCATCCTGGATACTTGGCATTTTTATTAGGGCACTCTTAGAATTTTACTTGCTGATTGGATCTCTTTCTCATTTTCCACATCTTTCTCAAATATTATTATTTTATGTTTAGAGTCTTGCAGAGGACAGAAGTTCCATTTGACAAAGGATTTTAAGATTTTGAAATTTGGCTTCATTCCAAATTGGAACCAAACCAAAACATTTCAAAAATTTTCCACAAAGGAAAATTTCACATACAAAAAATTGTTTCGGGCCTACCAAAATATTGTTTTGATGTCAGCTTTTAAAAATATTTTGTTTTATAACATATACAATAAAAAGTATTAACATAAAGTCTTTTCAAAATGAAAAATTGAAACATAATGTTCCAAAATGTTGAAACGGGTCATTGCAATACTGTCAGAACCTTTTTCTTTTTCCAATTTTCTGCCAAAATGAAAACCCTGCTTCAATATTTAAAAAGTGTCATTAGGCCAGAGAGTGAAAGTGAGAATGACTCTATGGCCTGGTGATGGGAGACCCAGGGTCCAGGCTCCCTTCTCCAATGACTTCTTAATTATTGATACACAGTGGAGTCACTGAGAGACCACCACCTTTTTCTCTTAGAGTCATAGAGTTTAAGGCTAGAAGAGACCACCGGATCAGCGGGTAGCAATCGATATATTGGGGGTCAATTTAGCACGTCTAGTCCCCGAGCACTCTCCTGTCGACTCCGGAACTCCAGCGCTGCGAGAGGCACAAGCACAGTCGATGGGGGAGCAGCGGCAGTCGACTCACCACCGTGAAAACACCATGGTAAGTTGATCTAGGTATGTCGACTTCAGCTACACTGTTCTCGTAGCTGAAGTTGCGTACCTTACATTGACTCCCCCGGCCCCAAGTGTAGACCAGGGCTATGTGGTACAAAAACAAATTTTGAAATGTTTGAAATCGTTAGAGGATGAAAATTCCATTCTCCAGCAAGCTCTGACCCACTTCATACACAGCCTCACCAGATAATGAGAGAAAGAGGTGACCCTGCACCACTAAAGACAAGGATAATTTTCCCATTGTTTATAATAGGAGCAGAAGCAGGCCCTAACACAGTATTAGATGAGATCATATCCAGTTGACAGTCAACACACAAAGCCATACACGAGATCCGAGGAAACTAGGCCTTTCATACATTGGCTTGTGCTGCCTCGTGCACTAGGGGTTGCATTTTTATTAGCGGCCACACCCATGTCAGGCACCTCCATGAACAACTGAGTTTAAAAATCTTAATGATGGACTACAGAGACCATGTTCAAGTGAGGATGTAACATACCCCTGAAAAGATGGTGGCAAAGAAAGACACAAGTTATGGAAATATAACGACAGTTATTCAGCATAGGCATATATACAACAACCTGGGTTCAGAGTAATTTGGGAGAGAAAATTCACATATTGGAGAAAGAAGAAAACATTTTTGTTACAAGATCTTTTACAAAATAAAATAACGGAGGGATGGAGGTTGTTTTAAAGTTGGTCAGAGGTTTGGACTAGCCAGGGTAGAAGAGGATTAATGGGCTGAGAGCAGGCAAGACCGTCAAAGGAACAAACTAAATGCAATTTATCACATGGCCACAGATATAAACTAATTAGAATGATATTATTATTACAGAGGAAGGAGAGTAGAGACATCCTTTCATTATCTGCTGGATTAATAGAACCAACAATAACATATTTTCTTCCATCCTTTTAGCTTTACTTCATAAATCAAAATTTGACTCTCACTGTTCTAAGAGGACTTTAAACCAGAAAGAGTTTCAAGGTTTTTTGCTTTTTTTTCCTCAAATGGACCTTTTCCCCTTGTTTTCAGTCAGCCATTGGAGGTATCTTTCAATTACAAACACAGGTTCAGACCCTTGTATAGGCAGACTTTACACTGCCCATAAATCCTAGATGCTCACAGCCATCAGACAGACTCTGTAAAAGCTTTTATGAGAAAATATGGTTTAGGACACAGACAGCAGGTATTTAAATTATCCAAGTGAGAGAAATTACTCTTATTCATTCACCAGATGCTTTATTCATATATAGATTTTTAAATGAATAATTCCATATAGTTAAAACTATGTAATTCTAAAATCCACACGGTTTTGCTCACTGACCTTAACAAATTTTGACATCTTTTTCATTTCTTCCAAATAGTACAGCACACTTGCCAACTCCCATTTTGATTAAATATTGTAATGGATGAAGAATAAAAGTCAGTGTTCACAGACAAGTTGAGAAGAGTTCAGCAGAACGTTATTTCTGTGCAGAGCCAAATGTAAGGTGATGAGCCACTCTTGTTCTGGGCTCCAGCCAATCCACAAGCCAGGAACTGGTCTGGTGAGTCCCAGGGCAGGCAGGTATAAAAGCCCCCCAGCAGGAGCAGCATCTCAGTCTGTTCAACATCACTCCAGGGCTTGGAACACTTTCCTGCCTGATGGTGGTAATAGACTGCCCAAGGCTGAGCTTGTTCCAGCACTGCTGTTGCTCCCACCGTATTCCTCATCCTGCTCCAGTCTCTCTTCAATCCTGCTGTGGAATCCTGATTCCAGCTCTGAACCCTGGCTCCACCCACTAGGCCCAACTGCTACCACTCCACGTAGTAGGCCTGACCATCCCCATCAAGGTTTGACAGACACCTAGGTTCAGAATATTTCAGAAAGAAAAATACCATCAAGTCACATGCAGTACGCACACCCCTTTTTCTCCAACTGGGCTGCAATACATCAAAGCTCATCACATGAAAGCTAGAGAGATATTTAGAGAGAAAAATAAGATTCAGTATTAAAGCACAATTGAAAACTATGCCAATGCGAAGGAAAGATATGAAGAATAATAAGGGACCAATATCACTCAATCAGGAGCTCTTTAATCACCTGAAGTCAACAAGGAATCTACAAAAATGTGGAAACATGGAGGAATTGCTAAGGAGAAGTAGCGCAGGCATGTAGGGGCAAAATCAGAAAGGTTAAGACACAAAATGAGTTACACCTAGCAGGAGACATAAGAAAATAAAAAGAGGCTCTTTAAATACTTTAGAAGCATGAGTAAGATGAAGAAAAAGTGCAAGTCCAGTACTTAGCAGGGAAGGGGAGCTCATAACTCATGATATCAAGAAGGCTGAGGTGTTTAATACCTATTTTGCCTCAGTCTTCACTAAAAATGTCAACGGTGATAAGATATTCAACACAATTAATCTTAACAACAAGGGGGAAGGAGCACAAATCAAAATAGGGATAGAACAGGTTAATGAATATTTAGATAAGTTAGATGTATTCAAGTTGGCAGGACTTAATGAAATTTATCCAAGGAACTATCTGAAGCAATCTCATAATTAGCAACTCTCTTTGAGAACTCATGGAGGGTGGGTAAGATCCCAGAGGACTGGAAAAGGGCAAACATAGTATCTGTCATGCTGTCTTGCATAGTTCATGACCATGACTGCCAACCTCAGGGCAGATTGTCAAAAAGCAGTGCAGACACTCCAAACTGGTGGTATGTTTTATAATTAGATTTTACCAACCCAGTAACAAATGTGCACTCCTGGATCACTGTAACTGTCTTTCCATGGAGTCACAGGTAGTCCCCTTGGACACTCCAGTCTACCTTACCACTATTTAGTGATAAATAGTCACTTACACCAAAAACTGCAAAATATTCAGGTTGCTCCCAGGCCCAAGAGACCAGTCACTTACCCCAGTTCAATTTGTATCTCACATCTCAGACCAAAGAGAACACTGGTAGCCAATTCTATTGCAAACTAACTAAGGATTTATTAACTAGGAAAAAGTAACGAGAGAGAGAGAGAGAGTTATTTACAGGTTAAAACATGCAACATAAGCACAAACAAGACTCAGTCTGTGGTTTCAAAAGGTGACAGAAATGTAATAATCTGTCTTTTACGGTTGACCTTGGGAGCAGGGAGGGAGGGGGAGATATCTCTCCTTTTGTTTCTTAGCTCCAGACCTAGTAAGAGTCCAAACACTGAAGAGATGTGATTATCTTTATATGCCCTTCCCCCAGAATTCAAACTGATGGGACAAGAGCCCCTGCACATAACTTTTTATGAGTGGTAGGAGCAATCAACAAAGTTTTTGCCCTACAGTGGCCCATTTAGTCTTGATTAGTCTTTCTTGATGGGCAGTGGAATTACTCTTCCTGCCGAATTTCACAAGTTCAGAACAGGCATTTTTACAATTGTAAAGTAAAGCTTACATATTGCCTTATAGCACGGGATACAGACATTACAAGTAAGATTAATGACTGCATCAGCGTAAAAGCATTTTATAGAGTCCAAACACTAAACATATTCTTACAAGTCTGGCACCTATCTTGAACAATACTATATAGGTGAGCTGGTCTGGTTTCCAGCTATAAATTTGTCAGTGTTCAGCTGACACCTACACATTTGGCAAGAGCTGGCACCTGGTTTATCACTGCCACAGTACCTATCTTTAAAAAGGGAAAGAAAGAGGCACAGAGAATTATAAACTAGTCAAAAACAATGAGGAGTCCGGTGGCACCTTAAAGACTAACAGATTTATTTGGGCATAAGCTTTTGTGGGTACAAACCCCACTTCTGACTCCATGCATCTGAAGAAGTGCGTTTTTTACCCATGAAAGCTAATGCCCAAATAAATCTGTTAGTCTTTAAAGTGCCACCAGACTAGTCGTCGTTTTTGTGGATACAGACTAACATGGCTACCCCTCTGATAATAAACTAGTCAGCCTAACTTCATTATCTGGAAAGATGCTGGAACAAATTAGTAAACAATCAATTTGTAAGCACCTAGTAGATAAGGAATAGCCAGTATGGACTTGTCAAGAACAAACCATGCCAAACCAGTCTAATTTCCTTCTTGGACAGGGATACTGGTCTACTGGATGAGAGGAAGCTGCAGATGTAATATATCTTGATTTTAGTAATGCTTTTGATAGTCCCACACAGGGCTGTCCCTAGGAGGTGTGTGGGGCACCAGGACAGAAGTGACGAATCTTTCACTTCTGGAACCGACCTGTCACTTCCGGGACCAATCTGGTCAATCGCACCAGCCCGTGGGACACCCCAAAGCACAGGGCCAGAGCAGTTGCCCCAATTCACCTTACCCAAGGGACGGCTCTGGTCCCACATGACAGTGTCATAAGCAACCTAGGGAAATGTGGTTAGATGAAGGTACTATAAGGTGGGTGCAAAACTGATTGAAAAGTCATACTCAAACAGTACTTATCAATGATTCACTGTCAAACTGGGTGGATGTATTTAGTGGGTTCCCAGAGGGATTTGTCCTGAGTCTGGTACTAATCAATATTTTTATAAATTACTTGGATAATGGAGTGGAAAGTATGCTTATAAAATTTGTGGATGACACCAACATGGCAGGGGTTGCTAGCACTTTGGAGGAGAGGATTAGAATTTAAACCAACTTGACAAATTAGAGAATTGGTCTGAAATCAACATGATGAAATTCAGTAAAGGCAAGTGCAAAGTACTACACTTAAGAAGCAAAAAAAAAAATCAAACGAACAACTACAAAACAGGGAACAACTGGCTAGGCTGTAGTATTGCTGAAAAAGATCTGGTGGTTTAGGATCACAAATTGAATATGAGTCAACAATGCAATGCAGTTGTGAAACAGACTAATATTCTGGGATGTATTAACAGGAGTGTCATATTTAAGACATGGGAGATAATTGTTCTACTTGGCACTGGTTAGGCCTCAGCTGGACTACTGTGTCCAATTCTGGGACCCACAATTTAGGAAGGATTTGAAGAAATTGGAGAGAGTCCAGAGGAGAGCAACAAAAATGATAAAAGGTTTAGAAAACCTGACCTATAAGGAAAGGTTAAAAAACTGGGCCTGTTTAGTCTTGAGAAAAGAAGACTGAAGGGGGACCTGATAAAAGTCTTCAAATATGTTAAGGGCTATTATAAACAGGACAGTGATCAATTGTTCTCCATTACCACTGGAGGTAGGACAAGAAGTAAGGGCTTACTCTGCAGCAAGGGAGATTTAGGTTAGATATGAGGAAAAACTTTACAATAATAAGGGTAGCTAAATTTTGGAATAGGCTTCCAAGGGAGGTTTTGGAATCCCTATCATTGGAGGTTTTTAAGCACAGGTTAGACAAACACCCCTCAGGGATGGTCTAGGTTTACTTGGTCCTGCCTCAGCTCAGAGGGCTAAACTTGGTGTCCTCGAGGTCCCTTCCAGCCTTATATTTCTACAATTCTCCGATTTCAGTTTACTGAAACACAGTGGACTAGGCAAGGATTTGAGGAAAACAGAATGGGGAAAGGAAAACTAGTTTGCGAAAACATTACAGATAGTCACTCAAGTAACTGGCATTTGTGATGTACAGTAGTACATACTGTGACTGGGCTTGTTTTCTATCATGGAAGGTCTGTAAAAGAAATGTAATACACCCGAGTTACTGAAATTCAGCACTCAAGCTCATTCAAGAAAATAAAATGAGGGAGGGTTAAGGTCATTTCTTTATCTCAGTCTATCTTATTGCTTCTCTCTCTCTCTCCCCAACAGCCCTAAAAATTTTCCTTTCCATTTCTCCTGCCTAAATACTTGTCCCTTAGTGATCTTTTATCTTGACCCCTGCAACCTCCTCCTTTCACACATAGTAATAGCAGCAGGAGACATGCGAGTTCTAATCTCTGCTAATGTTGACTCCATCTCTGGCCTTGGTCAAGCCAGCTAATCTTCTTCCCCACCACAACTAAAATGAGGCTAACAATACTTACCTCGCTCATTCAGAGAAGAAGTTGTGATAATCAAATAGTGAATGTGTGCTAAGCTTCACCAGAAAACTGAGCCAAAAACTCCAGGAGTTGGGGGCCTCGCAAACCAAAGCGCCCCAAGTCATTTGGCGAATGCTTCCCTGAAAATCTTTTAAGCTACTGGCAACTAAGCACAGATCCCACAAAACAGCTGCATTCCACTTCTGCAGCAGAAGTCCCAGGGGAGAAGTGAACCCAACTTTGTATTAAAATTAGTCAGTTGAGCTTAGGATGGGTCCCCAAAATCATCTCACTTAACCTTCTGCACAACATTCTGGCTGGTGCTATCTATAGTGCAGAGATCATGGTAAACAGGGGTCAGTTACATTTTGGTGGGGGAGAAAGACTAGTCAGGCCCATTCAAAAACACTTAGGCTAGGTTTACTGTACAGAAAGGGAGTTACCCTCAAACACGTCACTTCCAACTTCCCAAATCTCCAATTAAAGCTTGTGACAATTTTTTTACTTTTGAAATTGATTTTTTTTTAAGGTGGAACATTTCCCTCCCTTCCCATCACTCCTTTCCAAATGTAGGTATTTTTTTCTGATCAACTCCACCTCCAATACAGTATGAATCCAAAACTACTCCTTAACTGTATCAATCTGATTGTTCCAATGTCACTGCATAAAGAAGTCCATTCACATTTTAGCACATTCATATATTGCAGTGTTCCCCAAACTGTGGGCTGCAAGCAGGTTCTAGATGGGTCACAGGGCCCTAGGCAAACATACACTTCTCCCTCCATGTGGAGGGGAGGGATTGGAGAGCAAGCTCACCCAGCAGTCACCCATCATCAGCACCAATTCTCCACTCCAGATGTTGCGACCTGGTGCATGGGATCACAGCACCATTGAGGTTAGCCTGGCTGCTAGGTTGCAATGCCTGGAGCGGGGAGCCAGGCCCGGACCCACAGGACAGGAGCCATTACTGTCAGGTGAATGCAGGGCAGGCTCCATCTCCCCTCTCTGTCCCTGAGGCTGGGGTTAGAGTTGTGACACCAGGGAGGAGGATGCATAAATGTAATGGTGGGTCACAAGGGAAAAAAAAAAGACAAAACGCAGTTAGTGGGTCACCTTAGTAACAAGTTTGGGAACAACTCATCTATTTTAATAAGTCTTTTCATGTGCGGCAGGCTGCTAAGGGCCATATCCACTGCCAAAACTCACCAGTAGAATATCTAGGGACAAGACAGTGCATCAACTGAAGAATTACATCATTAGAATAAGCTGTAATTGGCTGATCATAAACTGAGGTCATGACAATGCAGCAGCTTCAGAAATCTGCCATTGTCAAATTAACTTTTCCCATGTTTGTCACAAATAAAGGGCTATATTAATATAGCAGAGGTATGGGGAAACACAGCATGAGCCACAAGAACACACACGGTTGAGTAATAGGAAGTCCTGCATTCAGTCCTCAGCTCTGAAACTGACCAGGTATGTGGCCTTCAGCAAATCACTTCATTCCTCTGCTCCAGTTTTCCCACTTGTAATACAGAAAACATTTATATAAGCCACAAAAGTGTCATGAAGATCAGTTAATATCTACATAATTATCTGAACATTTTAAGTGCTATGTAAGTCCTACCAATTAATTAAGATCTGAGTTTATTGATATTTGTGTGGTTTGCAGTGTCCTAAACATTGTTTCCAGATATAACAGCTCATAAGTATTCTCTCAAGAAAGACCCTGTTACTGCCATGCCAGGTTACACATTTCCTGGGTTGAGATATACTACTTTAGGGCCTGATCTAAGCCCACTGAAGTCAATGCAAGTCTTACTATTGACTTCATTGAGTTTTGGATCAGACCACTAGAGATCTGTAAAAACATTTCTAGTTTTACCTGGAGCTCTTTTTTTGTGTGACAAAGAATTAGATCAATGCTATTATTATAGCAGTAGTGACTTTCATTCTTTGAATAAAAAAGTAAAGACTTAGCCCTCTGCAATGATCACTGCTCTATTACTTTGGTTCAATATACACCTCAAAATTATTACTACAGCTTTAGCAGTCGGGTGCAAAAAGATGATCTCTGATCTGATACTCCTGAATCAGGCTGCTTTATGCACAGTGGAAATAGTCTGCACATAATAAAAGGCAGAAATAATAGCTCTGTAGCAATGGTTTCCTTAGATGATATGGTAGGCTGGACTGTTCTATACAGTGCTTTGGGAGAACTCTGAATTTTGACATGACAAAGCCAAGTTTCATTATTTTCATTGGTGTATCCCAATTATCACTAATTGCAAGTGTGGACTCTCTCTGCCTCTAAACTTCACCATAATCTGGGACGGGGTGGGGGTGGGAGGAAGCAGAGAGGAGAAGTGTTTAGCTTTATGACCACAAACCCCATTAATGTTACACTTTACTCTCCATTCTTGATAATACTTAAAATATATTCTTTGCCTCTTAAATTTGTTCTGTTCTCTGTGTCAGATACCAATTGTTGTATTTACTGAATGGGATTTCATTGTTCTCTTTGTTTAGCAGAGACATCAATTTGTGTGGTAGAGCCCCAGTGGTCTGGGGACTCACAGATGTCTCTCTTGCTCCATCAACTGTGTATGTGTGTGTGTGAGAGAGAGAGAGAGAAAACTTGTGTGTGTCTGTCACAAATGTACTTTTCTATAGCTGCTCTCATCCCAAAAGATCTCACAAGCTACACACAAACAGCCATACTGAAATGCATGCAGTTTGCTATGTGGTAGGATGGAGAGATCCAGGCGAATAAAGGATACACAGCTACAAAATATTGGGTTGGGGATTTTTTTCTCATTAATGAGCAGAACCCCTGACATGGGGGCAGACACTTATACTGCTTAAAAGTTCCCTAGGGTCTTTGCTAAAGCAGAGCTGACAGGATCTTGGAGCTAGATCTGCTGTAAACTGATGCAGTTCCACTGAAGTCAACAGAATCATGCAGATTTACACCAACTAAGGATCTGGCTCTTAGTTTTCAAGACTCTCCTTAAACATATATCAGATTCATTTCAACTAGTTTTCTCTCTCTCTCTCTCTCTTTTTTTTTTTTTTTTGTGCAGCCCTACACAAGTCTGTAGGCTTGTTGGCAGGACACTTGCAGAGACACACCAGCAACATCCCAGTGACTTGGAAAATAATTCATATTAATCTGTTGTATCTCAAATACTTTTAGTTGTCATCAAGCTTGTATCTTAGAGCTCACATAGGTTCCAATCCAGCAAACCACTTAGAATGTGCTTAATGACACCTACCTGGGTTTGTATGGTCTGTCCTTTCATCTTTGCTTTTGAATCTAAGGCTTGAAACATGCAGGTATCGAGCATAATTTCATACCTTTTCATGCTCATTGCTTACATATATTTTTGGCCCGTGTGATATTCCAGATACACACTGAACCTATACTAGGAAAATATTTAACATTAGCTCTGTATATGTATGATCAGGAGGCAGTTCATCCCATAAGGAATGCAGATTACATGTAATTATGTCTTCAACAGCCACATGAATGATTATTTGTTACTCTGGAGCTTTTCAACAAATTAAGACTCTACTCTGCTCTTCTATTAACTACTCTGCATATCACCAATTATGCTTCTCTTGCAATTCTGCTAAAAAACTCTCACATTGCAAAAAGAGATTGAGACACAAAGAATAAATCTCTTTATATAGATAAGCAACCTGTTTTAATTCAATGGGTTGTAAGGAATGCCATCATAAATACAAATATGATGATATATACAATAATTAAGGTGTTAATTCATCATGATCTCTAGGTTGAATTAATGACTCTCCATTTCTTTTGAAAGCTTGACTTGCTATTGAATTCACTGAAATTGTTATTAGCCCCTCATGGGCAACAGAATACTGTAGACTTGTGTTTGGCATCTGGAAGTTGCAACTGCTTCTAATGCAGTAAATAGAGATGATCATAAGATTTTTGGGGCCAAGGCTGAAGTTGTAGATGTTCATGGGAAAGGAAGATGCTAGTTTCTATAATCTCCAGTTTAACCACCTAACCATGGCCTATCATGCTGTAAAGTCATTTAGAAATTCAATATGGTGAGGGACATGCATAGATGATGGTGTAACCCATGTGCCTAATAGGGAGATATCTCTTAAAGAGATCTATGGGGGCAGCGTAGGAATGAGTCGTATCTGGGTGACTGTTACTAGGCAGATGCACAATTAGCACTCCTGTAATGGCATGGCACCCACCTCTCACGAGTGCCTCCTTCCAGTCAGGTGTGTCTACACTCTTTAAACAGTCCCGGCCCTGGTATCCACAGCTTCCTCACTGGAAACAATGGTGTCATCCTCTCAGAGTCCTTCTGGCCCCAACTTTCCAGCTGGGCCACTAAGTAGTTCAGATCCCCTTCTGGAGGTTTATCACTGTTCAATTGCAGGCCTATTGGGGGAGGGGACCCAGGCCTGCCCACTACTCCGGGTCCCAGACCAGGGACCCTAAGAATAGTGCCACACCCCACCATGTCCCTTTACCAAAACTGCTTTCAGTTCCCTGGGCCATTTCCCTGCAGCCCCAGCCTCTACGAATGCTCCACCTCATCTCCAGGCTCTTCCATGTTCTGGCTGGCTGCTGGGCCTAAAGCTCTTTCTCACTTCTCCCAATCCCTGCAGGCACTGAGCTGCCCATGGTGCTGCAGTTCCCTTTGGCCAGCGAGGAGCACCATCTACATTCCTCTGGCTCCAGCAAAGAACTGACTCTGGTCTGCACTGCAGCTCCTTTTATACTAGCTTGCAACCCTCTGATTGTCTAGCTCCTTGCAGCCTCCCCCGATTGACTACTTTCCTGCACAGTCTCTCTAGCAAGGAAAAGGAGAACTTAGCTCCACTGCTCCTTTCCTGGGATGGATGTGGCAGGACCCTGAAGCCTTCTGCAGGGAGAGCACGTCAACCCAGTCACACCTCCATACCCAGAAGTTTCTGGAATTGGGTGTGGTAGTTTGGGGCATAAGTCCCTGTAGTTGGACTCAGAGTCCATTGAGGGCAAGTTGTCTGGGCAGTTGCTTTGCAAAAGGCCATGTGACCTATATGGGTTGGGAGAAGATGAGCCACGGAAGCAGTCTGGTTTTTCCCTAAATCTGAAGCATTTTGTAGCTGATTAGTGATATTGCGAATTCTCTCACAGGGAAGCCCTGGCAGTGTTCATTATAGAACGGGAAGATTGGGAGGGAAAACTAATTTCTTTTATTGTAATTGTATACTTTGAATGTTATTTGGTGTAGCCAAACTGTTTTAGTTAAACTGTCTCAACCAATATGACTCGCCAACTCTTCTTTTATTTAAATGGGATGATGAGGAAAGAGTCATTTATATTTTGCTATTCTCAGTTTATTTTTCTTGTAACAGGGTTGTTTTTATTTTTATATTTAATCTGAGTGGTTGGTTAATCAGGTAGCTGAGTGATTTCAGCAGAGGAGGAGGAAGAATTTGCATGGATGCCAGGGAGGTTTCTGCAAGCAAGAGAGAAGATATTGTTGCAGTGCTTTCAACTCAACAGACTGTATAGATTTTGGTGATCAAAGACTGTTACTGAGACTCAGGTGAACTCAACCTAAATTTGGAAACTCTGCAGACATTCTCCACTACAATGCATTGGTGTAGACTTCCAAATTTTTAAGTACTGGCTGCTGCCAACAGCAGTTTTATGTATAGTCTAGGTCACTACAAGATCACTTCAACTAGGTTTGTGCCTCTTTTGCATTCACTGCCTATGAATTCTCTAGCAAATGAGCTTACTGACAAGAGTTTTCTAAAAAAAAAAGTTTTAAAGAAATACATTTAGAATGACTCAGCCTGGAAACCATATTCTAAGGGCATCCATCCAGTCAGGAATCATAAAATATGTGGTATGATCAATGTGTCCAATCAAAACTGCTTGAATGTCAAATATCAAAACACTGATGATGACCTGCTACAGACCAAGAATTATTCAGTGAATCATTCTGAAAAGTGAATGCATTTGAGAAGTCATGATCTGTTGTGGATAATTCATGAACAACAACAAAAAAGGCAAAATTCATCAAATAAATCGTTTATTATAAATTATTCATGCAACTCTTCTTTGGGGCTATGAAGTCTAAACAAAGCGGCAAGCTTTGCTTAAATGAGGAACTGAATATAAAGTATATAGAATATGATTCAACAGACTCTAATGAGTTAACTGGTTTTGGAGGGAAGGCAACAATTTTTTTTTGTTTCTTTTCCCTTGCTACTTGATTCTTTGTTTGAACAGGAGGATCCTGAAGATGCTGAGTCCACACAGCTCTCAGTGGGAGCTGCTCAGCACATTTCAGTATGGGGCTCATAAAGTGCTATATGTAAAGTGCTAAGTTTTATTATTATTGATGAGAAAAGTTAATCATTAAATTGAAAAGTCAGTGACGAGTGACTGAAAACTGGACTGGAAATCTCTCAAGCACTCACTCTCTCATGACATTTCTGCTTCTAATAACACTAGAGACACCATGAGAACAACCTCGCTGACTGCATCATGTTTTTGCAAGTGCACAAATATTTTTCTTTTTGATGATCCACATTTTTTCTAACCTGAAAAATATTTTTTTTCCCACATACAACAGGGACTTTAGCATTTTAGTGACTTTTTGAGATTAGAAGGAAACAATCTGCCTCTTTTGGAATTGATAAAGTTTCTGAAATTTGATTTTTCTGATAGGGCAACTCTTTAAATAGTAGGCCCTATTGGAAAGAAAATCTCATTAATAAAGCACTAAGAGTTTTCCTGCTCCCCTGTTGATGCTTACAACAGGGTTTTGCTCAGGCCCAAGATTGACATCACCAAACAATCAGGTTTCCTCCTCCCCTCTTTCTCTGCCTGCTGCTGTTACAGATAAAGAAAGGCACCAACAAAAACACTAAAACTACATCTACACAAACACTCTGACATATAGGAGAGTTGGTCAAAAGCTTTTGAAGTTCACAATTTTTAACAAAAATTCGGTCCCATTTTTCTGACCAGCACTAACTTATAGTCGTCTTAATGGTTATTTTTTTTAAAAAATTAGTACCAGGATGTATACACTCTTCCCTTGTGAATATTATTTTCTATCTGATGGTGACCTTTTAAGAAAATAGCAATGCAAGATAGAAAGAAAAGACTCCATGAGAGAGCATACTATGTCACTCTCCTCTTTGACAGTCTGCCTTAAAATGAACCCAGAATGGTTTCCTCAGAATGGCTGCCTTTTCCAGTAGACAGCAGAGTTCTCAGGGATTTAAAGGTATACTACACAGAAAAATGTAAAATAGTTACACAGCTTAATACACTACATAAACCAGGTACAGTTCAAGGTCGGGGAAGGTTCTGTTCTGATTACGTCTAAAACAGTTTTCTGATTCCTACGTGAACTCAAATACCTTGCTTTCACACTTTTTCTCTTTTGCGTTCAAGCTAGAGTTTGCAAGGCAAGGAGCAGCCCATGGGGATGAAACCCTACAGGCAGTCCCTTGTTACTGAACATTGCCACATTTATGAAAAGAAGAAACCTGCCATCCCTTCCAACCTCTACAAGAAACATTCACTTCCCCATTCCCTCAAGGGTGGCTTTTTTTAATCCACTTTGCATCTCCAAAAATAAATGGAGACTTTCCCAAGGTTATGCTGCCTTAATTTGAGATTGATGTGTCGTTATCACCCTCAGCTCAGGAATATTAAAATATGACAGAATGAAGCATTTTAGTTCTAAATTCTTTAATGATATTACATTTCCTGGAAGTGAGGTTGTGGACTCTCATTTGTTTCACTTATTGGTTGATCTACACTTTTTCCTTAAGAGGGGAGAGCAAAAAGGCTTTTCTTTGGTCTTCTGAGCATTATAGAACAGTAACCAGTTCAGTGCCAGGTTCTTCACCTCATCCACAGGCCACTAGTCCTATAGGAAAGTGGTTTTCTCAACAGCGCACACACACAGTTCTAGTGATACAAATCAATTCATGGGTGCTAGCTTTCCAGAGCAGAATTTCATATATCACCAGTTTGGGAATCAATTCAGCAGATCCCAACTCCTGTCCCAGGCAAGCAGATTTTTACCCTTGCCCAGTGACTTTGGTATCATTAGATTAACTTAACGATTAAGTACTGCAAAGTTTCCTTGGAATGACAGTCTGACTTGAGAAAAGCAGCACAGAATTTCTTCACGTTGGAATTTTTTTCTATGCTTCACTGTAGCAACAAATGTAGCAACATACTGTATGGATGCCACAGAGTCTTAGTCCAGCATTTTATAGTATAGGTGAGAGCAGCCAGAGCTGTGCTTCTCAACTGCCTAAACACAATTTAAATAGGTAGACTGCAAGGAACAATTTTGCAGATTAGAAATCCTTCCTATTCCTACTCTGCTAGAGGGCAGTGGCAGAGACAACTGTG
Organism: Natator depressus; assembly: GCF_965152275.1. Lineage (NCBI taxonomy): Eukaryota > Metazoa > Chordata > Testudines > Cheloniidae > Natator > Natator depressus. The sequence continues at coordinate 124,895,245 of NC_134236.1, forward strand.
GCCTTCACCCACCTGTACCAGCACAATCCACAGTGTTTTTAGTTGTGAGGCGCAATCCCAGGGGAACATAAAACTTTATACAAATACACTCATCACAACAAGATTTTACAAATAGGACAGTTGGTGGCCTGCAGAGTGTTACTGCACCTGGCATTGTATACTGATTTTAAAAAAAGGCTCTTGAAATCTTGTGTATATGAACCCTAACACGCCCTTTGACTACACTCAGTGAAATAGCAGGGGTAATTGAACATCTGCTAGAGTTTGACCCCCGAGTTAATTCTAATTGGGTTCTCTCTCTTTCTCTCTACACCTGAATTGATAGTGGGTATTTGGTCTAAACACTGTTTTAAACATTTCTGATGGGCCTGGCACGTCCCTTTATGAGGCACCAGATGTGCAGGTCCTGAAATAGCTACTACCAGCTTCTACTCACAGGAAAGCGTGTAGGCACCTACAATTTTTTAAAAAATATAAACTCTGCGTATGTGTGTGTTTTTAAAAATTGAAATAGCTGAAGAGTCAGTTAACTGAAAAAATATCTATTATAAAATGTGATTTCAAATTTCCCCAGGCTTGATGCTCCAGCTGGATAGTCTTAGATGCCCGGTTACATCAAATTACATTATATATATATATATAGACCTGCCTAATACCAAAGTATACTCCAAAAGGTTATTGTATTTTTGTGACCCCTGAGCATTTATGCAGGTGAATAATAGGGCAGCAGTGGTTTAACACAATATTCATGCCACCAGCAAGAGGTTGGTTCCCTCATTCCTTCCCTTGCCTCACTCATCCTGGCCACCTTATCTGATTCTTCCCTGGATAATTCAGCACAGTTCTAATTATAGGAGGGATAACAACTGGCAGGAAGGAAATGCTTTATTTTTATATCTGCTGCCACTGGTTTGCTATTCACATTGCTCTGGTGTGTGTGTGTGTGGAGGGGGGAACTGTTTACAAATGTATCATTATACTGCAGATCTTAAATTGCACAACTATTAGCTGTAACTATTGACTACTGTCAGAGCTTTGCTGCTGCCCATGAAAAGGTCAGAACTTTTCATTTGTGTTCTTTTTATGTGATGAATACCAAATAATAAAAGCACACAATTGATTGGGCTGTTGAGATTTCTTTCCCAAACCTGCAGCAGACCTGTCTCCAGTTCTGAGTCTTCTTTTCATGATTACATGAACAAGTTAACTTCTTTATCTAGTCTTTCTGCTCTTTTTTAATCCCCAGAAGGGGTTTAATTTATGGCAATAGCACCCAGAATTAATGCTGCTTATTTTCGAATTAGGAATGATAGACACCTGCATCGTTATCAACTCCACTATGCTTCCAGCCCGAGGACCTCAACACAGACCAGGAGATTTTTGCTTTGGGGACAAGAAGTAATGATTGGTCCTCGTTGATATGCCAAGCTGACCACCAGTCTGAGCTCAGCTTGGAATTGAAGTCTAACATCAGAAATTCTTCATTATCCACTAATGAACATGAGCAACATTTTCAAGTGTCAGGTACCCAACTTTGGGCATCTAAATTAAGATGGCCTGATTTTCAGAGGTGTTAAGCAACTGCAAACTCCCACTTGAAATCAGTGCTCAGCACCTCTGAAAAATCAGGTCACTTAAATCTGTTCTTGGGCAACTAAGTTAAGTACATAACTTTAAGCAACCAAGTTTGAAAATGTTGGTCCTAACTCACTTAGGTCCAAATTCTGCTGTAAGGGGTATGAGTACAATCCCAGTGAAGTGAAACTGATGACAGATTTTTGACCTCTGAGGACAAATTCTCTATTTACAATTCATACCATCACCTTGAAAATAATGGAACTGCACAGGGTGTAAACCAGTACCGAATATGGCTCTGGACTAAAGAGAATTGTAAGGACACTCACTACAGAGATGCAAAACAGGAAGCAGAAAGCAGCAATTCTCAACCCATCACCTTCTATTCTTCACTCACCAATAAAGAATTATTACTGTGGTGGACTGATATCAAAACATCCACTACCTTGTGCATATATATTTGGTGCCTGAAAAATCTGCAGTCTGTTTGGGCTTTCGGTACCCTACCTTTACATGCCTCCATGTTGAAAGTATGCCGATCATGCACCCCAAGCACTGTACTGCTCTTTCTATCATGAGATCAAGCTATATGAAAGAACTCCACCCAAACATTGGGCAGATGAGTTCTAGTCCTCTACCAAGGCTGTGAACTGAAGGAAGCACATGTCCTTCTAACTTGGAGTAAGACTCCAAGTTCCCTTATATGCTTCCAAGGCTGATCATTTCTTTACTTCCCCTTTTTATGCCCTTTCCATGGACTCTTCTAGAATAAGAAGAGACTCAAAACTTAACCCTTTAATTGAAGCAAGGCAGGTGTTCCAGTGTTTCTGCAGATATACGTGCACTGCCCACAGTGAATTCAGTGGAAATTTTGAATACAACAATAACCAGGGTTCAGTAATCAAGTTATCAGCGTACTTCCTGGAGCCCACGCTGGGTTCCTCAAAGACAGTAGTGAGAGAAGGGGAACAAGTCAGGGGGTTGGTGGATTGCTGCAGGAAGGAATATGGATGTCCCCAAAACACGAAGGGACATAGCACTCTGCCTGCTAACACATTCATTAAAACAATGAATAGTTTGTCAGTGTCTCTCTAATGAGCACCATTTATAAGAATGGTAACAAATAAGTTTAACTAATTCCACTGTGGCATTTTCCAGCTTCCTTCAAAGGCTTGGAATGCTCCCACCAAGCTGAAACCCTTTCTTTAGCAAAGACACAGCCCTTGAACTGAGACTGCACCTCCTACATTCAGAGAGCCTCTTGACTTCTCTTTCAGGTTCACCTTTCAACATATAACAGCAGCTATACCAATCCCTGTTGACAACCTGCATGCAGCCTACAGCCTCTCCTGGAACCCTCTGTTCCTGCTTCAGCCTCCTGCCTGCTTGGCACTTCTCCTGCTGCTCACCTCTCTCCTTCCCTCACTTCTATTCTCTGGCTTCTCCTGCTCACCACCAACCTCCCACTGGAGCCCAGGAACTCTCCTGAACACATTTGCCACACCAAATTCTTGTTTCACACAACCAGCCTCTAATCCCTTACATACCTTTTTTTTAATCTCAGGAGCAAAGAAGTTAAAGATGCCATTGGTCTAGTTTGAAATGCACTCAGGAGCTAATTAAGTATTTCAAATAAATCTCTTAGGTGGGAAAGTACAGTAAAAGGCTAGCCCTGAACTCAAGTCTCCCACTTTACATATAAATTTAACTGCTTAGACAGGAAGCTTGTTGTAAAGTACACAACAAAAATCAAGTCACTCTGTGATAAGGAGGATGATAGAGTGATGACTAGGGATAAGTATATCTAAAACCAAGAACTGACCCATTTTTCATGCCTGCTCCCAAACTGATGTGACCTTTTTGCAAAGTATGATGCACTTGGGATTTAAAAACAGAAACAAAAACACCTTTATGTGTAACCCTTCTGCCTGTTGGTGTTGGCAGCAACGTGGAGCCATTTCAGGAATCTAGAGATTCCACTTAAACTTCACAAAACACCACCAGCTCAAGCTCTCAACCAGAAACCAGGGAAAAACAAAATACTTTCCCTAGGCTACCTTAAAAGGCAACATGTCCCCTCTGGCAAACACAGAGTCTATGATTAAAACAAAGAGAACTTCATTAAGGAGTACACAGCATTAATATACAAAAACAGTAGAGTGATCACATGTTTATTTGAATAAGCAGAACACTTACCCACAGTATCTTTGACAGTTTTAAACGGCATACAAGACTCTTGTGCAGAATCCTGGCCATCAGGGATTTACTCCTCATCACAAGGAAGGAACTCCTTTCCCCTCCTTCTCTGCCTGGGTTGGGTCCAAGCTCCACCACCCAGAGGTGCAAGACTGAGGTGTGGTTAGGACAACTCCCCAGTAAGGTCATAGTCAAGATAGTTCCTTTGCCCTTTTGTCACATGATAAGGATAACAACATTTCATTACTTAAATTACTCAAAACTTAAATGAATTTTAAACAGAACAACCAGATGTTCACACTGGGATAGTGGGTAACAAACATGCAAATAAGGTCTGCTCATTCTGTCTCCTCCTCCAGATCACCAATAGATTGTAGCAGAGAGGTCCCTCCCTAATACTACACACCACAGGGCTTAACCATGACACTGTACTTCCTTGTCTTACCGAGGAGAGGAAGCAGCACCCTCTGACACCGAGTATTATTCTCACTATATTGCCAATCTAGGTGTAAAGAAACAGTGGAAATCTCACAAGAAACACTGTTTTTATGAGATTTATAGTCTGATGTTCAGATAAGCATCCTAACTTGTAGATACTTATCCAAAGCCAACCTTAAAACCTTTTGCATTTTATAGTTATTTCTATTTTAAACGTGAGATTATGCATTTATATGGATAACAAGAATATCTACAGATACAAGAGTTAATGCTTAAAGATAATTTTGGAAGTCATGTGAAAAGCTCATGCTTCAAGTCTTAAGTCAATCTTTATTTGAGACAGGGATAAAACTTCCATGGAGGACCAATTATCCCATATTGGTCCTCTGAGGGTTTTTTGCACCTGCATTTGAAGCATCTGGTACTGGCCACTGTTGGAGATAAGATATTGGACTAGCTAGATCACAAATCTGATCCCAGTATGGCAATTCGTGTGTGTGCACTGTATACATACATTGGTTGCACTTAACATTTTTTTTCATTTTGAAATATCTCACGAGTTCAATATCTATTCCCTTATTTAATATGGGGGATACCAATAGAACCAACAACTACTGAAAATGGAAGTACAACCATCCTGTATGTACTTGTTACAAAAGCACTAGACTTTGTAATGTGGGGGGTAGTACCAGATACAAACCAAGATTTTTCCTGGATTAAACTGATGTTGAAGAACTATATTGGAACAGAGGTTTAATCATCACAGGTAGGGTTTGGATGTGAACGGCATAAAAAAATGTCTCCATTGTAGAATCAAATAATACTCTGCGCTTCCACTTCAGTAGACATTTCATTCAGTAGCATAGTCCATGTGTAAGAATCTGAAGAAACTGATTTTCTGAACTTTGAGATGACCACAAATATTGTCTGTCCTGCTTCTTAACAGCTCTTGCAAACCTTTATATTTGACTTAAGAATAATTATCTGTTCTCATTTCTTCAGTCCATTTCATCCATTGTTTCCTATCACTTTCTTCAATGTTAAGCATGTTGAGCCAGATAAATTCAAACACTGATGTTTGGTAACCACTGAACACTAATCACCCATTTGCAGTATTGATCAATAGCTTTCACATTTGCTACAGTTAGACTGAGAAGCAACCACCTAGTGAATTCAGCACTGAAGACTGAAAAATAAGATGCTTTATACCAACCTATATCAGATGTACACATTCCAGAGGTTTCAAGATTCTAGAAAAATGCAGACAGAAAATGAGAATGAGAATCTAGGGGTTTTAGACCCACCCTTCAAAATTCACAATTCTATTCACTCTCCTCTCCAACAGTGAATTACAGTTGATTGCACCTGACAGCCACAACCATCTCTCTACACATTCCCATTCCCGTCTATAATTATAAAACTATAATTTCCTGTTTCCTAACAGAAACAACAAGAATCTTGCTATTCACTTATCTTTCCTTCTTAGTGAAATTGTTAAAGTGTTCAGACACAGACAGAAATCTGATCGTAATGTTTTAAGTATCCAGAAAACCTCTGAATATATGATGGGTTCATGTAGATACTTCAGAATGACATAGAAATTTTAAAAAACAACAACACTGGACTGAGTTTTTATAAAGACAAAAAAATCCATATTTCCCCACAACACTAGTAGGGGACTTCAGGGAGCAGAGAGGTGAACTGCAGAGAATGAGTAAATGCAAGGCACATTTCTTCAGCCTTTGCTTCTCCCATATAAACACATCACTCTGTGTACACTAAAAAGCCTACCACTGGAAAACACTCCACTGCACATGCATTTCTCCCTCTGGGGAGAGGATGAGAGAACAAACCATATGTGACAGATGTTAGTCATGTCACTTAACACTCTGCTGGAAGGTGCTCAAATAATAGTACAAGAGCCTATGTAGGATAGACTAGCAGAAGCGTAAGTACATGGGTGGTAGTGCACAGGAGTAGGGGGCACAATGCAAGGAAGAAGAGGCTTCATTTTAGTGTTTTCTTTCTTTTTTGTTTGTTTTTTAAGCAGGGAAATTCCTATATTCACAAAAAACTCCGTTGCCCTAGAGTTAAGGTTATTCAAATGTATCATCTATCAACTCAATTAATAAAATAATCAAGAAAGTCACCAGTAAAGGTATCATTAACCTCCAGATCAACACAGACTCCTCACCTTCAATATAAACTCCCCTTCCCTTCCAATATACTGCCACTCATAAAACACGTCTAATTCCTGGAAAGAAAAAAAAATCACATTCACGAGGCAAACTTTTTACCTCAGTAAGGTATTTTCATCTGGCTAGGTTCAGAGTTCAGGCTGTGCCTTTGCCTGTGATTACTAGGAACGGAACGTGTATGGGTGGTGATATGCTGGAAGTGTAAAAGAAGCTTTTTTGAAAGTCAGGAGCCCGAGAGTTTGGGTAGCAAGGCACACCAGCTGTGGTTGGTCTGGATGCGAATCTTAATGGTCTTACCTGATGGTTTCCATGAGTTGTAATGCAATTGTGCTGATAAGATTTCTCAGGTGAAATACCTAATTCTAAAGTCAGGAGTTTGGGGGTAGGGATTTATTAGGCCCTGTATTGTTTCTTTACCTTCTTTAAAGATCCGCAACACAGTGTACATTATGTCTTGAAGAGACACTTTTGTAGCTCTGTGGAAAATATGCAATTGATCCTGCTCTCTTTCACAACACAGTTGGTTTTCCTTAAAAACTGAATGACACAAAGGGTTAAAGACATTCTCTGTCACACACACACAGAGAGAGAGAGAGAGAGAGAGAAAGCATATGCACCACATGATCTGCGAGCAAATATCTTTCCCCCCACTGAATTCTCTAGTAAATAGTCATATAAAATCTTCTGTAAATAAGCACTCTCTCTCTCTCTCTGTTTGAAAATAAATGTTCTCACTGAGGTTTTTCCTTGTAATAATATTAATTCATGTGTAGGGCATTCCTATCAATATAGGAATGAGTATATATTTTAATGTACAGTATGCATCTTGGGTGGTTATGCACATGTGCATGTCTGTGTGTATATAGATATTAAAACACATGTGCAGCAGGACACGAGAAATAAATGAAAATTGAAATGAAGGAACAGATTTTTTTCTTAAGGAATTCTGCATTTTGTTTTTGCCAGTAAATTTCATGAAAAGGATGTCTCAATCGAGTGTAACTCATTAATGCTAGAACCTAATATGTTAAGTATTATTAGAATACTTAGTCCATTATACAAAAATGAAAGCTAATCTAAATATGGAGTCTCAAACAAAAATCTATGACTTTTTTTTTAATTTGGTAGTTTTCTTGCTGACTTCATTTTGCTGCTCTGTTTTCCTTTCATTTTGCAGAGGCTCAAAAAAGTGAGACCATTACAAAAGATAGGACATAATAGAGTGATTTCACAGTACCACCTAGAGTCTGAGGAGGTTATGACAGCCCTAAAAAGGAAATGTAAGTAATTTTGTAGACTCTTGCTAGGGTCCATATACAGTAGGCTAAAAAAAATGTTGTAATTATTCCAATGATATCTTAGTAGTGATATTCTGAGTTATTTTGGTGGATATAACACTAGCAATTAGCACTTGCCATCCCCCTGTCCCCACCCCCTCCCACGGATGCGTGTGTGATTAAGAAGGTGACAAGATACAATTCTTATGATGTTTCTCCATCACATTACCAATGCCTCACAAGGAATGGAGGTACCCAATGGCCTATGTCGTTAATCCTCTTGGCATGTTAGGTAGTTTGATTCTTCAATTCACACATCCTGGTCAAAGTATATTTTAATATCACTATAGTTGAGCTCTATGGCATATAGTTCAGATCTTGATACCACTTCCAACCTGCCCATCCTTTGCCCAACATGTGGCAGCATTTCGTTTCTGAGTTTTGACTCAGTCCTCCCGGCCCCAAATGTCTAATTCATTCAGGGGCGTGATAACATCATGGGGGGCAAAAAACTACTCAGCTAGTCAAGCAGGCCAAGTTCTTCTTTAGTCCATGAAGCACTGAGCACCTGGAACTCCTTCCCTCTATTTATGCACCAGATACTCATCCCTTCCTTGCAAATCCCTCCTCCAAACCCTTTCTCTATGAAGCCTGCTTCACTAGAAACACTCTGAAGTACCCATTGTACAGACATGTATAAAACTCTTAGACAGAACCTTCCTTGGGGGTCTCCTATTGCCTTGTACCACTCTTCTGTTTAGATAATAAACTCTTTAGTGCAGGGCCTGGCTTTCCCTTCCTTGTCTTGTCTGGGGGTGAGCTCAGTGGTTAGTACTCAGATAATAGCAACACTAATAGGCCATTTAGAATTCAAAATACATTTTAGTGTGAAGGGGAAGAAAAGAAAATCATTGTCCACACTTCTCTCTTTTTCTTCACTCCCTCTTCCTTTAAGATTCCTCCCTTTCTCTCAGGCATGTCAGCTCTTCCTCTTCTGTGTGTTACATTTTATGAATCTCTCTTTTCCACACAGAGTTGCCTAAAGCTATTGGTGGTCCATAAGGCAGCAGAATTAATGCAGTTGATACGTGATAAAAAAGGAGAAATGTTGGCAATATATGATTACAGATTAAATGATGCAATTTCAGGGTCAGCACTACAGAAGGCACTCATGAAGAGGCTGACAAGTGAAGATGAATGGCAAATGAATAAGGGCAGTTATAGTATTTAATGTACATTTGCCTTCTCTGAGATCCATAGACTCTGCTACCATCTGCTGGCTTATGAAAAAGAGCCAGAGAATCTATTTTAGAGGCTCCACATACATAATCTTTCAGCTGTCTCTCATTATGAGAACAGTCCTCATTTCAGGTCACAGCATATCTTCAGCCTCCATAGACCTGTCAATTAGCCTCTCTTTTGTATTCTGATACATTTCCGACAGCAGGCGTGAGGAAGAACGGCAAAGAGGCAATGGAAAATTTATTCTAAACCCAAATAATGTTTCCAACAGTCAATGCACAGCTTGTGCATATTTTAAAATATTGAATCGATATAATTAACTACAATATATTCTAAAGGGCAGGAGGTGAGGATAGATTGAAAGGCATTCAATTTTGTTTTTTGAATGAATGCACCTCCTCAGACAGTGTAAGTTGGCAAGGCTCCACTGAAGTCAATGGAACTTGCGGATTCACAACAGCTGAGAATCTGGTCCAGTGAGTGAGTGGGATAGATTTCATCCTTAAACGTAAATGTAATAAAATGTAGTCTCCAATTTATCTCAAGAAAGAGGAAATGCATATGTATGTGCACAGACACTTTTTGATTTTTTAAATAGTCCACCTATCTTCCCCCCCCCCCCGACGTATGTCTAATACAAAAAAATTACAAATCTCACAAAATAAACCAGTATTAAAGTGCAGACTCTTCCTCAGCCATTCCACCTGTCAAGACTAACAGCTACCAATGCCATCTAGCTTGTTTACATCTTTCTTAACCCACTTCCTTCTCAAAACCCTGTCAGAAAAGTAGGCCTTCTATATGGAGTACATAGGTCCAATCTAACTGTATTGGTTTTAATGCCAGAAGGTATGATTATGACCATCTTCTGTGACCTCCTGCACATCACAGCATTTTGCCAAGTGATTTCTGCATCCAGCCCATAACTTCTGGCTGAGCTAGATCATATCATATAGAAACACATCCAGTCATGATTCAAAGACTTCAAGTGATAGAGAATTCACTGCAGCCCTTGATAAGTTGTTCCAATGATTAGTCATCCTTATTATGAAAAATCTGCTCCTTACTTCCAGTGTGAATCTGCCCTATGTTGGGAATGGAGAGAAATCACATCTTACCACAGTGAGCTCTGGGGAGGGTTGTGACTCAAGGAGGCACAAACTCTTCCAGAGCTGCTTGGTGCTCAGGCAGAGTGCACATGCTGTACTATCCCATAGAAAGGTGCAGATTTCTCCCCTGGGCAAGAGACCAGCTCTGTAGGCCAGCTGAGGTTGGCCTTGTCTCCTGCCTTCCCCATATGGAGCAATTTGTACCTCTTGGGACATGATGCATTTGGGCAAAAGTCAGCATTTAGCTCATATACCATACATGTATGTATCCTGAGCACCAGCAGTTCTAATTCAAGTTTAAAAACTCTTTGCCCTGTATGCTCAGGGGAAAAAAGTCACCCACACGTAATAGAAGGCAAAGGAGGCACACTTGCTTTGTGGATGCAGCACACTCTGGGCCACCTACTGGAGATGCTCAACTTCTTCAGGAGAGTCTTTTCATGAACCAGGTTGAAACACACAGAGCACCTGGATCAGGGGATATTACAGGGAGCTGCTGACAATGAGATTTTGGCATAAGGTCAGAGGGATTTTACCCCTTAAGAAACATCAGCAGGTCTTGCTTGCCTTGGCTATGTGACATTATTGACTTGAACTGGGACCATATAGATCATTGTTGCAACCAAGGTCCTGTAGTGGCACCAAATCTTATATAAAGGGGGTCAAATGAGGTGTCTAAGACAAGGTTATGGTTTGCTGGTTATGATTATGATATCTGTATAAGTGTATGATTTTTATAGTTGAAGGTATGAATATTGGCTCTATACGGTCTGTATTTCAAACTTATGCTATGCTTCTGGGTGACACCCCAGACAAGTTGGTGTCAGCTCTGCCTAGCCTGCTTGATGGCCCATTAAGGACCATCAGCCATACAACTGACCCATTGAGAGAAGGCAGACATGCCTTGGGACTCAGCAAAGTATGCAGGAACATGCCTATGGACAGAACTCTGAGTTTTTTCCAGGCCATGTGATGGACAGCTTGTCTTTGGAACAAAAAAAGAAAGACCACATGGCAAGAAAATATAAAAAGCTGTTGCAGCTCCTCCATCTGGTCTTCAATCCTGCTTCATACCTCTGGAGGAACTTGGCTACACTGAAGCTTTGAACCAAGGACTGAAAGACCCATCCCAGCTGTGGATGTTCTCCAGAGACTTGATTTGAACCTGCAGTTTATTCTACCACTGCTGCAAGCCTGATCCAAGAACTTTGCCATTACTGTATGTAATTGATTCCATTTAACCAATTCTAGCTCTCATCTGTATCTTTTTCCTTTTATGAATAAACCTTTAGATTTTAGATTCTAAAGGACTGGCAACAGCGTGATTTGTGGGTAAGATCTGATTTGTATATTGACCTGGGTCTGGGGCTTGGTCCTTTGGGACTGAGAGAACCTTTTTTCTTTTACTGGGGTATTGGTTTTCATAACCATTTGTCCCCATAACGAGTGGCACTGGTGGTGATACTGGGAAACTGGAGCGTCTAAGGGAATTGCTTGTGTGACTTGTGGTTAGCCAGCGGGGTAAAACCAAAGTCTTCTCTGTTTGGCTGGTTTGGTTTGCCTTGGTGTGCATAGAAACCCCAGCCTTGGGCTGTAACTGTCCCGCTTTAAGCAATTTGTCCTGAATTGGCACTCTCAGTTGGGTCCCGCCAGAACCAGCCTCGTTACAGGCTAGTCCAGGACAAATAAGATTAAGTGATCCCCTATGCATGCAGCTTTGCTTAGGACCCTACAAATCAGTGCGAGGAGAGAAAATGCATAAGCCAGGTGAAGTACCATGGAATTAGCAGATACTTCATAGGCCAGTATTCCTTGGTCTCCATAAATAGGAGAGCTGCCAAAAATAGAGAGCACGGGCACTGAAATTTGTTGCCAACAGGTCTACACCAGGGATTCCCTGATTCTTGCAGAATCTGCTGGAAAACCTTCACCTTTAGGGACTACTCTCCTGGGAGAATCTTAGATCTGCTACTCAGCCAAACAGCAGATTGAAATTGAAGGAAACCCAAAGAATAGGACCTTACTATGAGAATCATTACCTACACCCAAGAGAATAAGAGGGGCATTCTGGTTTCTTGAGCCACTCTATCAGCTCAGATGTGCACTTACAACCATGCCAAATGTTGGGGGCTAGTCTTCTGACTGTTAAGGTGGCTAACTCTGCCATTCAAGAGTCTTTATGTAATATAACTTTCTTCCCCTTGCAGGCCAAATTCCCCGAACTGAGTGGGCATCTATGCAAGTCTCCCATACCAACAAGCTCACATGAGGGATACACATTTTCTGCCTTGATTCATAGATTCCAATGCTAGAAGGGACCATTGTGATCATCTAGTCTGACCTCCTGTATAAGACAGGCCTTATACCTTCCCCAAAATAATTCCTAGATCATGTCTTTTAAACATCCAATCTTGATTTTAAAATTGCCAGTGATGGAGAATCCACCAAGACCCTTGGTAAATTTTTCCAATGGTTAATTACCCTCACTGTTAAAAATGTACGCCTTACTTCCAGTCTGAATTTGTCTGGCTTTCCAGCCACTGGATTGTGTTATACCTTTCTCTACTAGATGGAAGAGCCCATGTTCAAATATTTGTTTCTCATATAGGTACTAATTGACTGTAACTAAATTACTCCCTAATCTTCTTTTTGTTAAGCTAAATAGATTGAGCTTTTTGTGTCCATTGCTATAAGGCATGTTTCAAATCTTTTAATCATACTGGTCCAGTTTATCAACATCCTTCTTGAATGAACACCAGAACCGGACACAGTATTCCAGCAGTGATTACAGCAGTGCCAAATACAGACTTAATATAAACTTTCTACTTCTACTCAAGATTTTCCTGTTTATGCACGAGCCCTTTTGCCACAGTGTTGCACAGGGAGCTCACGTTCAGCTAATTACCTACCAGGACTCCCAGGTCTTTTTTCAGAATCACTGCTTCCCAGGATACAGTCCACTACCCTATAATAGACCTATATTCTTTGTTCCTAGATGTATACATTTACATTTAGCCATATTGAAATACATATTGTTTGCTTGCACTCATTCACTCAGTCCTCTCCATTATTTACCTCTCCGCCAATTTTTGTGTCATCTGCAAATTTCATCAGTTGTGATCTTATGTTTTCTTCCAAGTCATTGATAACAATTAAATAGTGTAGGGCCAAGAACTGAGCCCTGTGGGATTCCACTAGAAACACACCTGCTCCATGAGGTAACATTGCAAGGTCTAGGTGTATCTTCCTGGTACTTTCAATACTCTTTCTGGATCTGGGCCTGTCATTCCTTCTCTACTTTATTACAACCACGTTCTTACAATATTCCAGAATTTCAGATACCCTTCCATTCTTATAGATAACCCGGCACAGAACACAAACATGAAATATTTAAGCCCACACCTGCCAATGCTCTTTGATTTAAATCTTTGACACTCTTTAAATAGGATGTTGTTCCATGCTAACATTTGCTTTTGGGAAGAAAGAGGGATAACAAGTACACAGAGCTCCCATGAGGATAAACTAACATGAAAGACTGTCTACTGGTCGTCATGAACAAGGATGGAAGAATCTGGGAAGATCAGATTTGACCAAAACATTCAACTAAAGCAGCATCATGTAATGAATTATGGATAAAATGAACAAGCTGAGCTTCCTCATCAGCTCAAGATGCAGAAGGGACAAGCCAGAGCTACATTCCCATCACACAGCTAACTTCACCTACTAGATTAATTCAGTCATTGGCAAGGTTTCCTGTTTATGCAAGGGAGCTTGGGAAAAGTATGTACAGTATGTGCTGAATATATTTTTGGATAAAGAGGCAAATGCACAAAAATATCCTTGTCATGATGGTTCCTCACAGGGTTGGTTGTTTGTAGAGTGCCTGAATAATTAAAGGCTCCAACTCTGTACCGGAAAAAAGAAAATTGAAAATAAAGGTAGTATTGGGGGGGATGAAAGAGAAAGGAAGGTGTTTTGGTGCCACCCACCCATGGAAGAGCTTAGCAGAAAAAACAAACAAAATACAGTGTGCTAAATTAATCTCTGGTTCAAGTCCATTACAATGGATAAGTTTGGCCCTGGTTGTTCGGTTATGGGGTGGGACAGGACACTAGACGAACGCAACTGTCTCTGCAGCTGTCCACAGTTGTATACTTTAATGGCAACAAAGAGGAGTATTACAGGAATTTAGGCAATAACAGAGATTGCTGGCAACAGAGTACAGTCAGGTTATTCTGTGCACTCAGCACTGCAGTGAGGGTGGGGATGGCTGCTCTTTGCAGACATAAGCCCAATGTTCAGCTGTTTTCTGTTACAATGGCTGCTGGTTTTGGATTTATTTCAAAATACTCAAGGCCCAGAGGATCTATATCAGTTTTGGCCAAAGATGGGTTGCATTTTATTTTTTTCCATTCATAATTCAGAAGCTTAGAGGTGTCTGGAGTCTAGTTTCCCCACCCATGGATTTCAGAGTTACTCTGCAAGCTTGATTTTGCTTCCCTCCATTATCGCAGGTGGGCATTTTGCCAAAGAATAAATAAAAAGGATTTTAAAATAGCATTTGAGGTGGTGATATTTTTGTTCTGTTTTCAAATATAGAGGAAATGTAAGGGCCAGATCTTGCAGGCCTTGCTCCTCAGAGATCATGAATAAAGGTTGCAGAGCCAGGCCCTAAAAAAAACACTTCTAAAAATTAAATGTAATATTTTGTTTAGATGGACTGCATGTTGTTGCCTAGGCAGACCACCACAAAGTTAGAAAGTTGTTCCAACTGTTCTTTGTGTACACATCTTTCCAGAAAGGATCAAACAGACAGAGAAATATTCACATCCCCATGAAGATGACAACCTCACTCATTACTCTCCTGCATCTCCTCACCTGACAAGAAGATCCATCCACTAAAGTTGCTTATTTGCAAACATAGAGAAAGAGAAAATGAGATTGAAAAAAGGCAAAAAGAAAAAGAAAAAGTTTGTGGCAATAGCCTTTTGTTCAATAAAATCACCACCATGGGTGAAATCTTGACTCCATTGAAGTCAAGAGGAATTTTGCCACTGACTTCAGTGAGACCAGGATTTTGCCCCAAGTCTTCAAAGAACAAAAACAAACACATCTTACCTCTCTGGCACGAGAAGAAAAAGAAGAAAGAGGGAGGTGGATCATGGGGGGGCTGTTTTAGTTAAAAGGTCAGTCATCTTTACAAAAGATAATGAAACAAATGTCATTAGATGTAAGAGATATAAAAGGTCAAATATATACCCTGAACATGGAGCTAAAATGTTACTAAAGGACTAAGGGAAGCAGAGGATCACATCTCTTCCCTGGAGGATAACATAATTAAAGAATAAAAATAATTTTGGATGAAGAATCTCTAGGAAGGAAAATAAATCCACATGGCAAAGACTTGAAGTAGCAAACCAAAGTTAGAGAAATTAGGTCCTTGTATTTGGTGTAACAGGGGCAGAAGGAGAGATCAGGAACTACAGTGATTAAATGTACTGGAAAACTTTTGAATGAGATTTTTAAAACTTGAATCCTCCTGGGAATCAGAGAGCCATAGGTGGCTAGGTGGCCAAACAAAAATAAAACCTCCCCCAAGCTATTTTAGAAGGTTTCTGAAATGTACAGCCTGAGATACCATTTCAAATCAATTTTTCAAAATGAAAGGAAATACAGAGCCATTTTTCTGAGAGTCAGGATAGAAGATTAGTTCAATCACCAGTTATTGTCCTAGATGCAAGAATTGCTGGGTCAAATTCCATGAGTCAATGGGTGAAATCCTGGCTCCATTAATGTCAGTGGAAGATTAGCCATTGAGGTCAGGGAGGCCAGGATTTCACCCAAAGAATTTATGAAAGGGGGGTCAGACTATACAAGTGTTTTCAGGATTGAGCCCTTATACATATTAACATTCACTGGGAGGGTTTTCCCCTATTCTTGTATACCTAATTTCATCACCATAACAGTCCACTCTATAGATTTCTGGACTTACACTTTGACAATTTCTCTTCACCATAATGAATCTTATTACTCATCCTATCTATTTTCAGCATATTTCTCCCCACCCCTTTGAGAGAGATGCCTCTGAACAATAATTTATTACTGTAGTATCTTATTCACTATTTCTCAGAGAAGCACACACAGAGTTGAAATAATAGTGTATTTTTTAATTTCTTGTCTGGCTATGTGTCTTATGAAGAAGGGTATCTAATTTGTACAAACTGTCTTAATAAAAATCGAATATTATTTTATCCAAGTAATGGGTGCACTTTCTGTCAATTTAATTCTATGAAGAGAACTTATGACTCTCCTCTACCGCTTTGAAACTTATCAATGTCCTCCTAACTGCACAAATACAAGTGACTTTTTCCATATTCAGCCATCAAAATGTATGCTTGTTTCCAGAGGCTCATTATTCAGCTGTATTACTGTAAATTATATGACTGAAGAAGAACTGATATGCAATTATATGGACTGTTTACATCTGTATGTTTCAAAGAGCTATAGAAAGGAAGGTAAGCATTATTAGCCCCATTTTGCATATGAGACAACAAAGCACAAAGGTCTAAAGTAATGTACCTGAGTGTTGCTTGATTTAGCAAATACAACAGATGTAGTTTCTGTTACCCACTCTGCCACAAGCTACCTGGGTGACCTTTGCCAAGTCACTTAGTCCCAGATATTTAAAGCTAATTAAGCATTGCTGTGTTCAGTGTTGCAATGCCTAAGTCTCAATTTCAAAAGGAATTTAGGGATTTTGGGTCCTAAGTGCCCAAATCAGACTCCGGCTCCTAAATCAGTGGAGTTGCAAAGCGAAGCGCAGCAATGCCTAAATACCTTTAAAGATATGGGTGTTCACCTCTGTGTTCCTCTGTTTCTCCATCTGTAAAATGTGGGGCAGGAGTGATGAGGTGGAGCCCACAGGGCTGGCTGTAGTTGTTTTGGCACCATCCTTCCCCCTCTTTCACCTCCCTTCCCCGTTTCCCCCCACAAGAGCTTAGCAGAAAAAACAATAAAACCAAAACAGCCGAGCAATGTGCCACCCTCCAGAACCCTAGACGCTGATTTGGTGCTCCCAGAAGTTGGCACCCAGGGCAACCACCCTGAGCACCTGCCCTTAAGGCTAAAGAGCAGAGAATTAAGGCCAATCAGTAGAAAAGGTGGGACTAGAACTCAAAAATTCCTCTCCCCCAGGCATGTCTGGGTTTTTTGGAGGGGGGAGGATTGTGGCGAAAGGGGGATGAATGCAGCAGCAGCAAGTTTTCCTTGGCCAAATCTCGAGTTCCATGAAAAATATTTGTAAAGTTGTCTGAACTATTTTTGAGCAATTTTGTGGTGTTAGAATTTCACCACAAAACTAATGTAGTCTCACACACGCACCCCACGCAAGTTAATATAATAGCTTAAAATTCAGCATCAGATTGCTTAACACTTTCGATTACAAATGTAGCAGGGGCTTACCCGATCTGGCTTTGGGCCTAAATCAGTTTCCTCAGTTTGGTACCTCAATTTCCTCTCAGATAGCCAACTCACTGGTTTCCCTCTGTTCACCCCCCAGCTTAAAGTGCTTTTAGGTCACTGAGGAGACTTAGCCCTTCAGCTAAGTCACAAAAGGCCTCCCCTTTTCTGGACTTCACTGAAGTGCAAGAGGAAACACAAATCAATCTTCCACCTCAGATTCTTGCCAATACAGCTCTTCCTCTCCAGGTCCACCATTTCCCACACCCTTCTCTGGGGCTCAGCTTCCAGTTCTTCTGGGCTCCAGTCAGTCCCTTTTCCCGCTTTGTTGACATGGGTGGCTATACTACTCACATGGAGGCAATGCAAGAGGAACCTGTGCCCCCCTTCTACTACAGGTCCCAGGCCCTGGGACCCTAAACACTGGGCTATCTCCCCAGAACCCAAACTCCTCTGTCTTTCCTGTCCAAGGCCTCTTCCTATATACTGCGCTTAGGCCACCTCACTGGCCCTTTTCTGGCTAGTATCTCATGCTTTAGTGCAGTGATTGCTCAATCCTAGGTCTGCTCTCCATGTTTACCCTGAAGGACCACAAGCTACCTTTATAGCTCCCAATGGGTCTAGTCCTTAGTCACATGCTCCCTCTGTCATGTGGCTTTTAGACTCATTCCGTCCTTCTGGGGAGGCAGGCAGGCTAAACCTGGCACAAGTGAGGCTGAGTCCCACCCTGTTACCAGCCAGTTCACCTTGTGACAACAACCCTCTGTGTTCAGTTTTTTGTTTTTTTTTTTTACTTTGACAAATTAATCTGTCAGGCTGGAGTTTTCCAGGCTTGGTCTCTGCCTGAAGCTGGATTATTTTGGAAAGCTTCAGCAAAAACAGTGGAGTTATTTCATAGAATGGGGTTGGTTAAAATAGGCAGTTTCTGTTATTGTCAACAAATTTTATGACCATTTCTTTGAGCAGCTCTAGTGCCTCATTAGTGTGGAGTAGGGACTTGAAATATAGCAGGGGGGATAGTTCTGAGGATGAAAAAGTGCCTTTCACTCTTCCCAAGCAAGTCCATCCAGATTAGACCAAGATATAAACTATAGAAAATTGCCATGTGCACATGCACAATATAACTTGTTCAACTGCACCATATATGCTCTAAGACAGTGGAGGGCAACCTGGGGCCCACCAGGGTAATCCGCTGGTGGCCCGCGAGACAGTTTGTTTACATTGACCCTCTGCAGGCACCGCGGCCTGCACTCCCAGTGGCCCAGATTGGGAACTGAGAGCTTTGCTCATAAGTTTTGACCAGGCATCCAAGGACCTTCCTGCCCCAGATGTCATGGAGACCGCTGCAATGGAACAGTTCCAGCTGGAGTACTTGGCAGCCCAGGAAGAATGGAAGCATGAGAGACTGATGGCAGAACTGCAGATCAGGGAGACTGAGGCAACCAAAGCCAATGCAGAGCCTGAGGAAGAGAGCCAGAAAACAGATCGAGGAGAGAGCCCACCAAAGATGCATGGAACAAATAGCAAAAGTCAAAGCCAACGCTGAAGCTGAGGAGAGGACACACCAGAAAAAGATGGATGCTCACACATTGCAGCTCAGAGTTCTGGAGCAGCAAAAGGAGCTTCTCTGGCTAATGAGTGCACCCCCCCAGAACACCAGGGAATGGGAGAAAGTCTGTTCAATTTATAAAGAGACTGGACAGAAGAGTACTGGTCCACCTTTAAGAGACTGAGATGCACAAGATCCCACAGGATAAGATGATGCTTATCCTCCTAACCAGATTAACTGGGAAAACCACACAAGTTTTTAATGTTATGGAGGAGGAGGATGCTAAGTTGGATAAAAAAGTTAAGCAAAAAGGAACTGAAAACATTTAAGATGACCCTGAGACCTATCGATTGAAGTCAAAATGTTTGACAATATCACTCACATTGAATATGTGCATCAGATGTATAATTGTATGAGAACATGGATAATGGGGGCAGGGGCTGAAGGTGATTATAAAAAACTGATCTGATGGCCCTGGAAAAATTGTTATGAATAGTTACACATAAGGCAAAGGCAGCCATCTGTTCCCCAGAGTTCAAACTGATGGAACAAGTATCCGTGCCTGTCTCCTCTTCATGGGTGAGCTGGGGGGGGGCAATTGGGAGTCTTTGTTCTTTCAACGGCTCATTTGGTTTCAAAGGACCTTCTTGTATGCAGGGCCAGCATTTTGCATTGTAAACCTCTCCAATTCATCCGATGAAGTGAGCTGTAGCTTATGAAAGCTTATGCTTAAATAAATTTGTTAGTCTCTAAGGTGCCACAAGTCCTCCTTTTCTTTTTGCGGATACAGACTAACACGGCTGCTACTCTGAAACCTCTCCAATTGTGTAACTCATCAAACAGGAAGGAAGCATTAATTAATGTAAACACTCTATATCATGGGTTACAGATGTTATAAGTGAGCTCACTACATGCAGCATCCTATAATCATTTCACCAACTCTAAACTCTAAATAATTTCTTATCAACGTAAAATCTATTTTAACAATGCTAACCCACAGATAAAGCCAGTCTGGTTCTGGTTTCCAGCTACGCATTTGTCAGTATTCAGTGAGGCCTAAGGGCCTTGGCATGAGCTGGCACCTGGTCTGCCAGCATCACATCTATAATAAAGTGAATCACAAAATTTCAACTTCACCTACTTCTTGGGCTTAGTATATCACCACTACATCAAACAGAGGGTTTTAATTTAGTCCCATTATGCTATTTTAGACAAATAAAAACCTATCACATTCCAAACTATCACCAGGCCTTAGGGCCTTTAAAAACTTTGCTCAGATCAAGAGTTTGGTGGCTTTTGAAGAAGCTTTAATCCACCTAGCAAAAGACTACTCTAATTCTGCTCAGCATTCTCACAAGCAGAGATTTTCTCATAATGCCACATTCATTGCTTCAAGGAACAATTTCATGCCAAATAGGGATCACAGCTCTTAGTGCTCATACACCTGTAGATTTAATAATAAATTTGGATAGCAGTCAAGTGAGATCAAATAGGTAGAGAATGAACTCTTCTGTACTCAGAGAAAAAATATGCTTACACGCTAGAAAAAAAGCACTAACGTCCATTTCAGGATCAAGCTCAGGCTCAGTTCAAACATAATGAGGCCTCTGTGAAACAAAAGAGTTCTTCCATCAGAGGTGTTATAATCAAAGAACACCGTTAGATGAAAAATCCGCAATCACTGAAACTGCAAATTTAGAAAGAAGAAAAATAAGACTATGAAAATCAACCAGCTAATGAGAGACTACAAACCTTTGTAAGGTGAAATATGATATTAATAAAAATCTGTGATAATAAAGTAGAGTATGGCTTATTTAGGCCAAAGTGAAGCTATTACGAATCTGGCAATACGGCTGTCAGACTATCAGCCGGGCATTTAAAGAAAATTAGAAAGTTCAATTGGAATGTGAAATGTAGAAATAATTAGCAAAATGCTTATTTCTGATCTTGCAACCACAAACAGAACCTTTGCAGCCTTGTATGTGAACTTGTATAAATCCTGATTCTCTTCAGAACACAAGCAATTTAAGTTATTCTTTCCTAAAATCACATTACCAAAAGAATTAGAAGTGGCTACAAATAGCCTGGAGCAAAATATTACACTAGATGAGGAAAAAAGGAGGGCTAAAAAAATGGTACTTTTCCAGGCAGAAATGAACTGCTTGAGCGATTATATATTATACCAAGCAAAATATAAGCCTGCACTCATGGAGCCAGATCCTCAGCTAGCACAGATCAGTGTAACTCCATTGACTGTAACAGAATTAAAACAGATTTCCACCACTTGAGGATGAGAGTCATAAACAATGAAGGGAAATGCCTCTCACCGTGAACTGAGCAATAGTTTCAATAACGTCCATAACTTTAAAGCCTGGCAAGGACCCAACAAAATGTGGTAGCTATCATCAGAAATCCTTGCTAAATGCTAGCTATAAACTAGCAAGGGGTGGGACTAGATGACCTCCTGAGGTCCCTTCCAACCCTGATATTCTATGATTCTAAATAAGATCCTAAAAACACAAGATTAAATAAAAGTAGGATTAATATTTTAAATCCAGTTTAGGTTACTTGCATGCCAAGGAGATACCGGCGGAGAAGAAGGAGGTTCCACAAATTGTTTTTGACAAGAATGAATTGTGCTACCTACAATATGCTTAGGGTGAAATTCTCCCCTGTGCAGAGGTCCAGCACAAATCCCATGCACCACTTAACTAGGACATAAGTGGTGCACAGACATGAAGCCCATGCCTTTTTTTTTTTTTAAATACAAAGGGATCAGTTTTGCCCTCAAAGAATTCAGATTTGGTCCAATTTTTTAGAAGCGTATCACAAGCATTTGCTCTCAATTTCAGTTTAATTCCTGGTCCAGACATGTATATTTTTTTTCAGAGGCTACGAAATAAAACCGTATCTAGATGCAGAATAAAAGTCTAGGCATGATCAGCTGAAAAGCATGCAGCATGTGTTGGGTACAGTTAGTAACATTTCAGGATTTTTAGGAGAAATTCACCCTTATGCGAAGAACCAGCCCAAGGTCTCTAACTACTTAAATCCTATTTAAGCCCTAATTTGACATCCCATCTTGTCATGATTTGCAGGAAGACAATAGAAGCTAAACTAAATATATAAAGCCTAGTCCAAAGACAACTAAAGTCAATGGGTTATGGATCAGGCCCATCGGAATACTAGATACTAGTCATAAGGAGAGTCTGTTTCAATCAGTGAAGCCGTACTAAACGAAATCAAAATTACAGGCCAGAAAACTAATTTTCTTTTTCACCTGTGATGGATTCACTTCTCTAGGCAGAAGTCATGGGAGGTAGCAGGCAGTCACCAACCACATAGGCAGTATAATAAGATAGTGAACAGATGCAGAAATAGTCAGTACAAATAAAGATAAGAGAGAGGCAGCTATAGCAGAAACAAAAGTGATCACTGAGAAAACTTCTCGAAGTTGAATTAGCTTGAGACAGAAAGAGATGCTGTAAAGTCTAGCTGAACTCAAAAATTACTTCTTCCCAGAAGGAAAAGGTTTATATCCCTTCGTATACTTTTTTATTTTAATCCATACATCTTCATCCTGAAACTCATTGTAAACATATTGAAGGATCTGTTACCTGAAATTTGTGTCTGGCAGACAGCAACGCAAATTTCTAATGTTCAGAAAAAGAATGTAGAGATGACCAGGTAGCAGTTTCCTCCTAATAAAGCTGGTATTTTAATATCCTACGTGTTCCTTATCTCTGGTGGAATGAGCCCCAAAGATCTTATGGGCGGGAGACACAAGGGCAGGGGAAGTTACAAAACTGATGATTTATTTCCCTGGAAGATGGGGTTATTTGGGCCATCTGGTAAAGCAGAACTTGGAATACAATGTAGCCTTTTCATGAGTACACTAAATATCATTGGTCAGGATTTTTTTATTAATTTGGGGGGGGGGGCACAGAAAGCCAATTTGTTGAAACCAAAAGTCTTTGTGAGAAAAGGTCATTGAGTTTTCCATTTTGGAAAAAAAATGTTTTGGAGTTATTCAAGCATCCTGTTTTGATCGTTTCAAAATGAAAAAGTTCCAGATTGGGGTTGAAATGAATTTTTGTTCTGGAATTTAACTTCACTTATAGTTAAAAATATAAACAAAAATTGAAAGGTTAAAATTGAAATGAAATGTGTCAATTACCAGGTCACATTTTTTTTCTAAATTTAAAGGAGGGTAATATAATTAATTCCAATATACACGGGTTTATGGAAGATAGATCTTTTTTTGATGAGACTGCAAGTTTGGTGATAAAGGTAATAATGTTGATGTAGTATACTCAGACTTCTCTAAGGCTTTGACTTTGTACTGCATGGTATTTTGAGTAAAAAACTAGAATGATATAAAATGAACATGCCATATATTAAATGAATAAAAAACTGGCTAAATGGCAGGTCTCAAAATGTAACTGTAAATGGGGAATCATCATTGAGCAGGTGTGTTTATAGTGGAGTCCTGCAAGATCTGTTCTTGGCTGTATGCTATTTAGCATGTTTATCAACGACTTGGAAGAATACATAAAATCATCACTGATAAAGTTTGCAGATGACACAAAAATTGGGGGAGTGGTAAATAACAAAGAGAACAGGTCACAAATACAGAGCAATTTCGATCACTTGCTAAGCTGGGCGGAAGCAAACAATATGCATTTTAATATGGCCAAATGTAAATGTATAAATCTAGGAACAAAGAATGTAGGCCCCACTTACAGGATGGGGGACTCTCTCCTGGGAAGTGGTGATTCTGAAAAAGATGTAGGGGTCATAGTGAATAATTGTTATGGACTGGGATGTAGGCAGTCAGGTCCAATGGGCAGAGCAAGCATACTGGTTGGGGAACAAAGCCAAGGGTCAGCACTAGAGTCAATTGCCAGTTACCAGAGCCAGGGGGTAAGCCAAAGTCAGAACCAAGAATCAAAGCTGAGGGTCAGAGCTGAGGTCAGATGCCAAATGCCATAGCCAAGCTGGAGTCAGGTTCAGAAGTCAGAGGCCAGCGTTACAGCCAGGACTGGTCACTGAGGATTGGAGGCAAGGGGTAAGGACAGGAAGAGAAGCAAGGCTCAAGCATGGTGGGATAAGGCAGGAGCCAGGAGCAGAGCAGAGCAGAGCAGGAAGGTTGCAGGAGGCAGGCACAAGCAGGGTCCAATGCAGCGACACCAGGAAACCATCCTGTTGCTTGGACAAACTTTATGTTCCTCCTCCTGTCTGAAATAATGTGGTTGGACCAATCGGTGGAGCCAGGCAATCCACCAATCAGAGCTCCCATGGGTGATGCCTTGGCTGGGGCTATAGTCCTAGTAGCTTCAAGACGTGGGACACTGCAATAATCAGCTGTTCCTGAGCTCCCCGTGCAACGTTATAGACAAAAGGGCTAATGCGATCATTGGATGTATAAACAGGAGACTCTCAATTAGGAGAGAGGTTAAACTGCCTCTATATTTGGCACTGGTGCAACCACTGCTGGAATACTGTGTCCAGTTCTGGTGTCCACAATTCAAGAAGGATGTTGATAAATTGGAGAGTGTTCAGAGAGGAACCATGAGAATGATTAAAGTATTAGAAAACATATTTTATACTGAGAGACACAAGGAGCCCAATCTATGTAGCTTAAAAAAGAGGAGGATAATGGATGACTTGATCACCATCTGTAAGTACCTACACTGGAAACAAATATTTTATAATGTGCTCTTCAGTCTAGCAGACAAAGTTCTAACAAGATCCAAAGGGATGAAGATGAAGCTAGAAAAGTTCACATTCAAAATAAGGCACACATTTTTAAAGTGAGTGTAATTTACCATAGGAACAATTTGCCAAAGATGTTGGAAAGTTTCCAAGTTTTTCTAAAAGATATGCTCCAGTCCAAACAGGAATAATTAAGGAAGGTTCTCTGGCATCTGTTATGCATGAGGTCAGACTAGATGATCACATTGGTCTCCTCTGCCCTTATAATGAAAACAAATGTTGGATTTTTGGTTTGCAAAAATTTTTGAGATTTCGACTCTTCATCTCAAATTGGGATGGGAAAATTTGCAAAAATCCCAAAATTGTTCAAGGGACAGGAAAGCCATTTTCTGCCCAGGTTTACTGCCGGCCACCACAAGAAAGACATTAGTCCACAAAGTAAATGAACTCCATTCCCAGACGCAAAATAGAGAAAGGAAAACAATCTTTTGTAAAAGGCTCTCACATTGAACAGATAGGGAGAAAATCTGCTTTCCTCAGTAGAGTCAGTGCTGCAAACATGGCAGAAAGTTGCAAGAAACAGGCCAGCTTTTATTTCTAAAGGAAAAATACAGGAGCTCTGTCTTCATTCTGCAGGATCGGCCAGAAATACCGGTTAGTGAGGACTTCCATCCAGAGCATTCAATCTAGCACAGGAAAAATAAATCCTGCGGTGTGTCACATACTACTTTTTGGTAAGTGTTGGCAGATGTTGATATTTGGAAGCAGTAGCCACTGCAGATGGAGTGTTTAAGAGAGCAAGTTTTCTGAAAACCCACACTCCAGCACCATTCCTAATTTTCAGCTTAACAATCCAATTCATCAAAAATATCTGGGTTCTTAAAAAGCAAGAGCAGCTTAATGATTCATGATGATGACTTGTGAAAAGAGAAAATGAAGTTTCTGTTACAACTCATTAATTTGAATTTTTACCCATGCCATCTTGTTAAAGGGATTATAAATAAAGAACTGAATGCCAATCTGCTTCTCCTTCTCAAAAGCTTGCAAAGGGCTTCACAGCTGGCATCTGAAAAGCCCTCACTCTTCATACTGTACAGGATGTGCTTACAGTACTTTGAAAAAATACCGCATCCAAATAATACCCCATCTAAATCAACATATTGGTGACATTAGCCAATGGGAGTTTTATCTCAGCAATATATGGTATGATTCTGCCACAAGTGTATCATTTATAGCTAATTGGACTCCATATTACATCTATATGGGGTTGATTCATCAGTGAGCTTTTCCAGTTTTGCACCATAGCAATCACAGAATCACAGAAGATTAGGGTTGAAAGAGACCTCAGGAGATCATCTAGTCCAACTCCCTGCTCAAAGTAGAGTAATGCTATTGATTTAAATGAAGCAAAACTGGTGTATGATCTGTCTAGTGCATGTGGTAATCAGGCCCTCTATCTCCACTCTGTGGATCAACTAGATTGGACACTTTATGCTTCCAGAATTCACTCAAGGGGCGAGGATTCAGGAAAAGCTAACTACCATACCATAGGAAAAATTACAGAAGGAGCCCTTGGAGAGGAATTAATAAAGTCTACTGGCATTGATCATGAGCAAAGATGGTGGCAATTTTAGTATTGGTTGAAATGGAAGAGAGCAACTCATGTGGTCACCATTTATACATCACATACCAGATGAGGGAAGAAATTTTACTTCTGGCATCTACAGGAATTGAGGGTAAAATTCGCTCCTGAGCAGAGGGCCAGCAAAAGGACTATGCACTTAACAGGGCTTAAGTGGGCCATAAGTAATGGATAAACTTTGTGTTGCTCATTGCTAAAGACAAAATGCCAGTTTGAATGGGAGACTCAAGAACACAAATAAGTAGGAGCAAAGAAAGTTATTCTTTAGGCCAGAAGTGACATACCTATTTGGGGCAAAATTCACACCTGCCAGTTGCAGATCTATACTCTACTTAACCCTTCAAGATAGAGTTTAAGTGCAATTTAAGTGCTTTTTTGTTACTCAAGCCTGCTGCACAGGGGTGAATTTCCTTTTTTGTGAGCATCCAGTCTAAAATTAATCATCCAATGGTACTTTTATAGCAATATTTTGAAATTAGACATGGTTTTGGTCTTTTTCTGCCCCATGTTTTATTTTTCCATTCTCTTTATTAAAAATTGTTTTTTGGCTGAAAGTTTTAAATACAATACACACAAACATTTCTCTCTGTCTTGGGGAAAATATATTGTTTCCTTCCACCCCCCTCCCATACCAATTAACTAATCTCATCAATATGCCAAGTTCAAATAATTCCAGTATGCTGCAAGAGAAGGAAGTCCAGGCCTCTTTCCCCAAGCTTATGAACTGAATCAAAGATAGATGCTGACTCCACATATGAAGAGCAGGGACAACTTCATTTATATCCACTTGCAAAGTTTACCTGTTTCTGAAAAAAGGCTGAAAGTTTTAAAAGGACAAATTGACAGTTTGTGTGTCACACATTTTTGGGGGCCCAATACAGAGGAAACAGGGTGAAAATTTAATGGCCTTTGTTATACAGGAGGTCAGACTAGATGTGGTCTTAAATCTATTACTCTAAATATTGCATTAAAAATGTGTGATTTTGAGTTTTGCAAAAAGCATGCAGTTGATCTGTAAACAAAAAGACTAGCTGTCCCGATCTCCCTCAAGAAGATGAGTTGTGCACAACAAATAACCTTCAAGAACTGGATAACATGTAAAATGCTTCATTAGCCATGGAGAGAAGTTTTAGTGCAACATTGTTTAAGAACTAGATCTCAAGTAACTTACAAAGAGAATTATTGAAGAGCTTACAGCCAAAATCTTTCCCGTCAACCTATTTATTTATAGACATTAGCTTCGGGAATCTCCTTCCTTCTTCCCCCGCCCCCCCATGATAATTGACTAGAACACAACATAAAATGACCTTGGATAGTTTATTTACTTTCAATGTTGCTTGTTTTGTCTGATTATGAGCTGCTCTACCTGGACTTACCCTGGAGGCAATTACATAAAGGACAAGGGTCGGGATGCACGGGTGGGGGGGGGGGGGAAGTCAGGTAGTCAGAGAGGAAATTGTGCTGCTGTAGAATGGTGCCACAGCTGGTGAATCATATCATTCTTTAATTATTTTATCTGTTAAATATTTATGAAGAGTGTCTGGAGAACAAAAAAACTATCCAACACCCAGATGTTTGAGACCTTGTAGCTGAATGTTAATGCATAGGAGGGAGCCCCGTGGCACAGTTATTCCAATTCAGTGGAAAATAAATCACCCTAACAAAAGATAATAATTCAATTAGTATAACAGGAATGGCAAAAATGTCAGGAAATAGACAAGCATGATTTCGGATAACATGCCAAGCTGGGCTGCTTTACAACTGTAAGGCCAATAATATGCTTTGAACAGTTGTGCACCCGGATCATATTTCCCATTCAATTCTCTGTATATATGTATTTTTAACCTAAAGTTATACTGGCATAAATGCAGTGTGCGCCCTAAACTGTAAAATGGAACCTTCTTGTTTTACACGCAATTAAGGAGCCGTTTAACTTCCACTGACTTTAAATGTGGTTATGCCTGAGTGATGTACAGAGCGGTTTAGCCATAAATGGCATCTATAGCATAGACTTTCTCTGGATGTTTGCCCAATTTATACAAGCACCATCATAAATCAAGGACAATATATTTTCAACATTTTTAAAGGAATAAAACTATTTAAGTACCTCAGCTACCTACCTTTAATTGGTATGAATTAGACAGAATGGCTATGGGAAATTGAGCTTGAGAGCACATCACATATAGTGAAGAGAATATTTTCAGATACCTCCTGAGCAATTAAAAGATGTGTTTTGTGAGCAATTTATGTTAAATTGGTGCAGTAAAAACAAAAATCATAGAAAACCCTAACATGTGTTTGTGTGTATGCATTACATACATGAATCAAGCATTTTTTATGAAGAAAAGTAGATACTAGAAGTCAAGATAGCATATTCTCTGGCAGGTAGCAAGTACAACCATATCAGAATAGGAACATAGGAATTGTCACAATGGACCAGAAGAGTGGTCCAAGTAGCCCAGTATCCTAGTTTGGCACTGGTCGGCACCAGAAGCTTCAGAGGAGGATGCAAGAAACCCTGCTGCAGATTAATCTGCCCCAATAAGTGCCTCATCCTAACCCCTAATAGTTTGAGATTCCTTCAGAGAGATATGCAAGAAACTTCATAGTGGACAGTTATGGAATACTCTACCCACATGAAATGTTTTGTGCAACAACCGAATCGGGAAGGAAAGAATTTTGAATATCTAAATGGAGTTAAAATACCTTTGTGGGTATAGCAACACAAATAAGTAAGTGTGAAAGGGTATTGCTCCTGTGTGGATAAACACAAAACCAACAAGACCTCCCTCCGGCCAAAGCCAAGCACAAAGATCTAGCACGTGGTTTGCTTCAGCAAAGTTCCAGAGAAAATGAAAAAACAGCACTCGGCCTCCTGATTCTTCTCACAGCCACAGACCTGGAGATCCTTCCTGACTCTTTCTGCCTGATTGAACCTCTAATGCCCTTGGCACATCCCTTTTTAGTATACTGGGAGGTAATCATTCATTCTACACAGCCGACTAACACAGCAACCCAGCAAATCCCTGCACTCACAGCAAGCAGCAGAAGGATAAAATTCATTTCTTTCTTGCCAGCCTTTAGACAGGGTTTATTTACCCCCTCCGTGGTATATCTGTTGTCATACATTTTACTCATTACGTAAAGAAATATGGAAAATATTCACCCATGGAGGAAACTAGATATCATCAATAACTGATGCATAGTTGTAATAAATAAATAAAATAAATACATATAAACAAACTGTTGAATTTGTCCCCAAAGGCTTTATTTGTGCATTCATGCACCTAATATTTCATATCAAATCTGAAAGTAAGAAAGTAAACTGACATTTTGATTATGGAACATATTAGAAACTGACTGTATTTTTATTGATCTATCAAAACATTTGAAGGATTGATTACTACAGTTTCCAAGTCATTCATTCCTCAGGAGGTGCAGACATGAGAATGTTGCAGTCCATGGCAAACAAAGGGAACAAAAAGCTTTAATGCTCTTGATTGAAAGTACAATTTTCAGTCTCAATGTAAGTGTTATAGCCATTTTTGCCTTGAAATTGTTGTGCTAAGCAAAGAATACTTTATAATTAAGAAAACTACTCAGTGTTTGTTTAGTGCAGTGTTATAGATGTCTTTTGATAGGGTTCACTGAACCTTAAAAGATGTGTCATTCATATTCTATCTTTAGTAAGACAACACAAAGGTAGCCTCAAAGGAAAAACAATGGAATTACATCGAAAATTCTCCAGAATGCAACAGTATGTTTGATAATTAAATTGAACTGAGTTCATTACATCAGATGGCACAAAAATAATTAAATGACTTAAATAACTCACTTAAGGTAGGCTGTGTCATTTATTCTCTCTCCCTCATTCACTCCTGAGTATATCTGTTGCAAGGCATTCCTCTCCTCCTTAACTTATAGCCCAACAGACGAGTCTGCCAGATCTCAAAGTAAAATGACAGCCATTTGCCCTTCAGATTGTGCTCCCATCTATGACTAGTAATTTAAAGCTTCCTTAAGGTCCCTAAAGATCCAACAAGAGTGGCAGGCAGAAACAACACATGCATCTTCAGTGGTGCAACTGTATCATGAGATAGGTCCAAGTAGACACCTATCAACAGGTCATCAACAGCACATCATCAGAATAATCATCTGTACAGTCAACAGCAGAGAGAAAGTGCGTCAAGGAATTGAACAAAACAAGACGGACTAAGACAGTTTAAGAGGTGCTGTGGCCTATGTGTAACAACGAGGTGAGGGTTTTGTAACGACTGGAAGGAGAAGTAATAAACAAAAAGGAAGACTGAAGACAGAAGAAAGCCCTAAGGGGAGCAGACTGTTTTCCTACCCTATTAAGAAGCACCTTAGGCAGAGGCACCTACTTTCTTCTGTCCGGGTGGGTGCTCCACCCCCACTGTACCCTGAGGCCCTGCCCCCACTCCACCCTTGCCCCCAAGGACCCACCCTCACCCCCTCATCCCACCCCCTGCTCTGCTCTCTTCCCTGAGCATACCTCACCCTCACTCCATCTCTTCCTGCCCCCGTTCCAACCCCTCCCCCCAGCACCTACCATTGCCAAACTGCTGACCGGCAGGTGGCTGCTGAGCACTCACTGGTTTTTCCCCCGCATCTGACTGACTCAGAAAGGGAAGTCCCACACACCTTGCGCTACGTGCTTTTCTTAAAGGTCTCCAGGGCAGAAGAGGTTTCCTGTATTATTGTGATTTGTGGCTCATGAGGCGTTTCTGAGATAGCGTACCAAGGGGAGTGATGGGACAGCACCATCCTGCAGTAGCTTGACAAGCAGAGCAAACAGTAGCAAGTGCACAATAGGGGAAAGTCCTGGAATAGCAGGGAGGGATGGAAGAGATGACCTAATAGCGCACCGCTCTTCCCTCTACCCACATCTCTGACTCTACTGGACAAACAGAAGAAAGAGACCCACTTCTTGGGGCCTGAGCCACAATTCTTTTCTGGAGCTCCTGCTGGGGCAGCATAACTGTATGCCATCCCTTACACAGGAACAAGCACAAATGCTTATCAAGCCCACATCTGGTGCTCTCCCATCCATTTGTCATGTGCCATTTTTCCTACTCTCCAACACACTTTGCCTTTCGTACCTGACTCAACTTTTCACATACAGCGCCACAAGCACAAGTCCAGGAAAAAGAAAAGAGCCACAACAATCCATTATGGAAGAGCATACAGACTCAGAGGCAGTTCCCTTCCAGCTAATGGTGTTGCTATTAGCTCATGGCTCCTTCGCCATGGCTCCTTCGCAGGACATACCCCCTGAACTTTCCATCAGATTTACTTCCTGAACCAGGGGGTCGTTCCCCCCAAGGGAGGAGTCAGAGCCTTTGGGGGCCATCTTTACCCATCCATCCAATACTGTAATTCTACTACAAAATATAATCTGGTTTAACTGATCTCTGGAATAAGTAGAAGTTTATGGACAAAAGAGGGTTCTAGCTAGTGATTCCTCCGGTGCTGAAGGAGAAGGAAGGAAGCGATAAGAGGAAAGGAGCAAACCAGCACAAATTGTTTTCCAAGCCCAACTAGCTGAAGAGGCAGTCCTACTACAGAGTTTCCTCTCAAATTAGATTCCTCTCTCTGTAGCTTCCAAACATTACTACCAACTCTCAATATAGCACATTTGAAATGAAAACAAATGACATTAGTACAACCTTAGATGCTGGAACTGCTTTTCAGCTGAGTCATTATGTTGCCAAAAATAATTATGAATCTGAGTGCTGAGTTTCAACCCTTTCTCCTCAGCCCTTTTGATAAGAAAGAGGGGTTTACACACTAATGAAGAGTACTATTTATGCAATCTAAACACAGATCCCTTCTTGAGCAACATAATGCCAGTTGTCCCAGGCATTTATGAAAATGCGAGGAAGAAAGCTGAGTGACTCAAAAGGGCAGCTGAATGGGATGTGCAAACTGGCTTTAGTGTCTGGAATGCACATCATTCACTAGCAGCATACTGGGTTTCCTTTAGTTGCAGAAAGCCATATTGTGTCTGCGTGCTTGCATAGACCAAAATGCCAGAGAGAGCACTTTATGTAGACAAATACTTTTCCATAACACTCTGACCATCTAAAGCCATTAAGTATTTGGATCACCAATAACATGGCAGAAATTAGATCCAGGTCAATAAGTTGTGATATACTGTAGTTGATAAGAGGAAAAATGTATCTACCCTTTCTAGAATGGGAAAATAGCTGTTCTCATTCCGTTTGGTCTCTAGAAGAACAATTTCTGAAATTCTTCCAAAAGCACCACTCCCAGCACCCTCCACATATGGGATATTCTTCAGTGGCACACAGCAATGCAGTGGTTCTATACCACTTTCCCTGGCAGACCCTGGTATACGTGGTATAACTGGGGAAAGAGCACTGTTTTGCCCTTGCCATTCTTGGCTACCAGAACAGCCCCTTGAGGACACAGAAAGCAGCCCTTTGCTGGTTTCTGAACTGGTTCCAGAAGATATGGAGTGCAAAGGTGGTCTTTGCCCTCTCCCCCATCCTGAGCTGAGCAGACCTCAGCTAGGACTGAGAACCGGGGCTTCCATCTCCAAAACCCCTTTCATTTGTGTATAAACTGAGCCTTTTTCTTTCAGGTTATTCCCCCTCAGAAACTTCAGTGGCATTAATTTTAATTTTTGCCACTTTGCGTTCCTCATGTCTGAGCCAAAAAGAAAGCAAAGATTCAAGGTCCTGCTCAAACATTAGGAATTAATCACCAGGCAGTGAGCCATCCTTTGGATTGGTTTAGTAATAGATTTTACCCTTAGGCTAGCCATTAAATTAAGAAAACTCTTCATTCTGACATTTCAAACCAAAAAAGGGAAGGCAGCCTATGAGATACCATCCGGTGCATCTGGGAGTACTGGAATGCAGAATTTATAGGTGGAGGGGGGATGGGAGGGGGGCTTTGAAGTGGGGGGACAAGAACTATTAACATTTGCTAATCTAATTGAAATCCAAAAATGAGAATCATTTTTTTTCTATCAGACTTTAAAAAAACTGTTGTAAACAATAATAAAAATCTCCAAAATATAAGCTTCCTAAATGAGCTACATAATGTTCCATGCCATAATCACCACTGCAACGAGAAAATTGCTCAAATCGTTTCTGAGCCAGAGTTGTCAGTCATGCTGCTCTGTGCTCTGAGTAGCAATGTTCTGTGCAATTAATATCAAACCTTCCAAGGCAGCTCTGACTTCTGATGTTGTGTGTGCTTCTGTCATTACAGAAAAGACAAAGCCATACATGACGGTAATATAGAGCACTGAAGGGAAGAAGAGAGGAAGAAAGAACTTTTGTAGTCAAACAGGGTCCAGAAATTGTAAGATAATGGTGTGGTTTTGTGCAAGATTGCAACAACTCACTTTGTCTCCTCCCCCCACCCCGCCCCGCTGCCACATACACATTTTTATGCTTAATTATGGTTTTTATTGCACTTGTAAGAAATTCAGCTGATAAAATAACCCTAGGAACCAAGAACAATTCATTTTTTCCCTTTTCGAAAAACTTCCAGCCCAGCCATTATGCACTCTCTCTTTGAGATGAAACCAAGTGCTGTTAGACTCTTGTTTACTTTGGGGTCCTCAGATGTGATCATTATTCTGAGTCTGCATGAAAATCCTGGGGAAGGAAATGGACAAGTGGCACACAGGGATCTAAACAGGACAAAATTATTCTTCTCTGCACCTTGCTGTGCCTTTGCACTGCAAAATTACCACTAGCATCAGTAAAATGCACATCAGGCACTGAGCGTATAGAGCCCTAGCAAAGGGAAAAATCACAAATCAAGTAGGTATGAAATAATCCTGAAACCTCAGACACCTCCCCCCGCCCCACATATGTTTAAATTATACTCCCTAAGCATAGACTGCTGAAGAAACATCCCTCTGCATAAGCACTGGAGGGGTGGAAAGGAAGGAGAAATTACATATGAGGGCATTCTTAAATAGCATTGAAATTCAAGATGGTAAGCGATCTGGTAAATATAGATTATTCATCAAACTCTTCAGTATATTTAGAACAGTGCAAATTTGTGCTCATTTACTATTTGTGACCAGATTAAAAAATTAAGCCCACAGCAGGCAGTACTGTGAAGCAGAATTTGATGGGCATAAACAGGAGCCCAACAGACATAATTTGGGGCTTATTTACATGTTGCTGTCAAATAGTATCTGTGATCACTCCTGTAACCTTGACTCACATGAGCTGTCCTGATTAAATCAACAGGGCTACTCCTGAGAGTAAGGATTGCAGGATTGGGCCTTAATCATTAAAGGATAGTAGACTACACAGAATAGTAGCAATTACCTTCAGGCAACAGACTATTTAAGTAAGATGTTTATTTGTGGAATTCTAAGGATCCTGTCAGTAAGAAACAATGCTCTCTGGCTCCTATTGAAATTAGATTTAAAATTATTTGGAGAAATTTTACCTGTTAAAGAAAGGGCATCCAGCCACAGTGTCTATTACCTACAAAGAACTTCAGTTCATCTCAGTAACTTCAGCTTCCAATGTGTCTGACCCACCACCCTCGCTCTGTTCCTCTTTCTCGCCTCCCCAAGCTTTTCCTCCCACCAAAATTAAACTCAGGCAGGTGGGGAAAATTCCCATGAAGTATTCAGGTCAGAGAATTGAGGAGTTGGGGGATTCAGGGATGGGATTTCAGCTAAAACACTCTTGTAACATCTGCATAATTTGAAGGGATACTATCAATTGAAATTTGGCCCAAAAATTTGATTTTATAGTAGCAAGCTTTTACCAAACCCAAGCCCAACAGAAATGTTTCCATTTAAAAAAAAATCCAATGGACAGACTACTTTAAAAAAAATTCTCTGTACTATCTGTGATCAAAACATTGTGGCACTGAGAACCCACAATGAAATGGACTATGAAACAAAGATGAAATTGATTTAAATAAAATTTCATTGTAGAAGGAGAAAGACAGAGAGATGGCATAAATAGTTCAAGTAAAAAGGATTTTTTACACAATATATAGATATATAAAATCAGTTATAAAACCCTCTGGTATTAATGACTCAGGTGAAGAAATATTTGTTTACAATGGAAGGCTCCAATCTTGCAAACTGTTCTGCATAGGTGGACCCCCCTGACTTCAGCGGGGATCTTTGTGGGAATAAAGTTCCACTGAAATCAACTGGAGGGGCGGGGCAAAGAAAGATCGGCCTATACAGATGAGTGCAGGGCATAATATTTTAAATTAAGTGTCTCTTAATCATAGGGTGACTATATTTTCCCAAAGGGAAAATGGGACACCACACAGGGCTGGCCTGAGATCCCTCTCTGCCCCCCACATACACGGGACCAGCCAGAGCCCCCCTGCCACTGCTGGCCTTAGGCCCCTTCCAACTCACTGCATGTGGTGTGGGCCCAAGACCCCCTGCTTCCCGCCCACGTGGGGCTGGCCCAGCCTGACCCTCTCTCCCGATCCCTCCCTCCCATGCAGGGCTGGCATTGCCACTTGCCTCCCCTCCCTCCCACACGTTGCTCCACACACTGCTAGGGGTTGCAAAACTGTGCTTTTGTCCAAGAGATTTTTCTTGGTAACATGCCATGATGACCACTTGGCAAAAGCAAATGGGACAAATACCCAGTTTTGCCAAAAAAAAAAAAAGTTGGGACAGCCAAGACAGGGCTTAAAAAGGGACTGTTCTGGCCAAAACGGGACATATGGTCACTGTACTTAATCATGTCCTGATTTGCTGATCAAAAACAAAAAAACCAAACAAACGAAAAAAACCTGACTCATGGGCCACTGAGATAGTTAAGACAACTTTTTCTTTGGCTGGTAGCTGATGTAGACCATATAAAACAATTAGGGCCTAAACTCGAGATGAACCAAGTGTCATAATTCCTATGATGTATCACCCCAGATCACTGACTGCCAGAATTCCTACGGACTTCAAGGGAAATTGCAGGTGCTCAGCACTTCTCAGGATTCAACACTGAATACTAGATCTGATCACCATTTATTTAAAAAAAAAAGTTTCAGACAAATGTTTCCATATTTTTCATCAAGCTTTAATTAGTACATTCCAGGGAGGACAGCTCAGAAATTACTTGTTAGTGTGAACATGAAAACTCAGTTTGATCCCACAGGCCTTCCCATAGACTGTTCTGCAGAATCCAGTTCCAATTGTCCTCTCACACATCCACTGGAAAAGTTTTCTGGACAGAAACTTAGCCATACATCCACTCTCTCCCAGGTAAGTTAAAGTATGAAGCAGATTATCCTAGACTTTCCTAAATCTGAAAAGGATGTATAACCAACAAATCTATTTTCCGAAGACTCAAATGATTAAGAAAAAAATGTTGATGTTGGTGCTTTGATTTTTCAGGAAAATGTTGGATTGTCTTTAAGAAGAGAGAAGCTTGGCTGAAATCCTTTTATCCTGAAGTTTATGTTAGGAAGAAAAAAATACATTTTTCCCACTGACCTATTTCATCAACTTTTATGACCTTTAGTACCAGCCTTTAATTGATAAACATCAACTTTTCTAACCTTTCCCCTTCAGCTTTTGTAAGCACAACTAACAACATTGGGGTTGACACACTGGTAACCTCACCGCAATCCGTTGTCAGAACATGGTTTTTAAAAATCAGAGTTATGATAGCATCACATTTTTCAGGTCTGTGTCAACCAGCTGTGCTCAGTCAAGAGGAAAATAGAAGGAGAAACTCAATGCTGAAGAACAGGTCTGGGTTTGGGGGGCAAAGCACCAGGCAGCCTGGGGGAGCACGGAAAAGCAGGATTCTGCACAGCAGACCTGGTTCAGTCATTATGCAGGAATTACTGGGAGGAATTCTATGGCCTGTGTTAAGCAAGAGCTCAGACTAGATTATCACAATGGCCCCTGCTGGCCTTAAAATCTGAAACAGTAAACAGAAAGAGAAGAGTTAATGTGTCATAGACTCAGACTTGATTTCCTCCTAGTTAATCTTATTAATCTTGGTACTTTTGTGTGTGTTTGTCTGTCAAGTAAAATAGTCATAGCTTTTGTTTTCAAGGAGCGCTGGGACATAGCTCTGATAAATGAAAGGGAAAGTACCAGAGCTCAGTGTTGCCCCTATTTTGAAGCTATTAAATAAGATATATCATTTTCAGTCCATGGTTACTATACATACAAACTCATATCCCAATTATGCCTTGGTCACAATCAAGTGTGCTGCCTAAGTATATAGGCCTCCTGGGCCCATTAGCTACTGAGGACTAGTCTTCCCTATTTCAAGTCTTTTAACATTCATAGGGACCAGTTATTAAAGCAATACATCTCTCAAAATACACCTTTCATAAAAGATTAGGTGATAATTTATGTGTGAATATTTTAAGATGGAGAAATTAACCAGAAATTGCAAATCCTTTTTTATATTTCCCCCTTTATGTTTAACTTAGAGCTAGAGTTTTTTCTTGGTAACATGCCAGTCATTTTCATTTTCCCTAGCCCACATTAGAAGCTTTTCAGGCTGAACTTTTTGTTCATTCATTTAAACTTTCTGCACTTTCATAAGAGCCAAACTTTTCTCAAATAAAATATCTTATATGTCCCATACAAAAATCAATAAAATATATACTAAGAAGATGAGAAAAGCCACGTTTCCCAGTATTACTTATCCTTGGACAGATCTATATTCCTCTAATTGTTTTAAACTGGGAGGAGAATGGCACATCTTCAACTCTATAAATATCTAGGAAGATTTGTGACAGGGTTTTGCTTATACTCAGAACTCCGCTAACAATTAACTCTTCAGTAACCACAGAGAAAACAGGTCCCACACACATTCATCTGGGAAAAAAAAAACATCAAAGGCTGATTGACAGTACAGTACATTTACAGATTAAAAATACCAAATATAAAATAATTGCACCAATAGTCTCCCTGGCTGGACCGTGTCTCTATCAGGGTCAGAACTGCAGTACAAAGCAAGGCAAAAGCTAGGCAACAGCGCCACATCCACCGCTTGCCTGCCTAGGCAACCAGCAGCCATAGTCACCATGGTCTTTCTCCTGATCCTCCTTCATCTGGGCCAGTGAGGAGAGGCCGTGACCAGCTTCAAGCAATACTGGCTATTCCAAATTGCCAGCAGCAGAGGTCACCATCTGTTCTCTCCTGCCAGAGCCATGGTTTCATCTGGGCAGGGACAGCACCAGTAAGAACAGCCAAAACCTGTGAGTTAGGTCTAATGGGAACATGCTGTCTTTGCGTAATATTTCCAATTGTCCAATAACTGGCAGAGGGAGCAAAAATTCATTGGCCTGGGAATATGATTCCCAGGCCTGCAAGGGTGTGTATTTAAATGAATGAATTTAAATGAATGACCTTTGTTCATACTGTTTCAAGAGACCTTTTTTCTTGTGTGTGTCTCTCTCTCTTAGGAGTAAACCTGAAACATATATGTCTAATTCTGGGGAAGAGGATATATGAGGGGAGTGGGGGGTGGGGCAGAGTTAATTATAAGAAGGATTCTTTAAAAGGTCTGTACCTTTAAGAGGACATTGCAGTTTAGGATGAGTGAGTTTTTCTTTCTGGGGAAGAGTAAATAAGTAAGAGACTGGCTAGAAGATTACTGGTGTATTACGCAACCCAGAAAAGATAGGCATCCAATGCAATGTTGTATATTGTTAAAAACATAGCAGTAGTATTTGTAAATTGTGAGTTTGCATATACAGCAATAATGCCAGCAAGATCAGAAGCAGATACTTATGCTGGGTGTCCTCATGGTGACTTAGAGCTATAAAGAAGATGCGCAGACAAGTAGAGGCTTCTTTCTGGGAGGAGAGCATGAACTCATACCGTCAGTCCATTGATGTTTGGGAAATGTAGTTTAGTAATTGAGTGGCAATTTTATTGCAGGCTCTGTTGCTCCTTATTGGTTAAATTCATGCAGGTGGCTTTACTGAAAGAGACTGCCTATATGAAACTGTTTGAGATAAATTACTTGACCTGTTTGCAGCATGTGTGGGTTCATGGCATTTGTTTGTTTGTTTGAAATGAAGAGGGAGATTTTAAATGGGAAGGGGAACAAAGAGAGGAATTGGGTAATTGAAAGAAGGGTGTCCCCCCACCCCAACAAGGAATTAGATACAGCCAGAAAAAACAGGAGTAGGCAGAAGCCTGGAATCAGTAGCTGCATCTAGGTCTGTCCGTTTTAATATGCATTTGTACTGTAAATTAGCAGACAACTCCTCAAACATGGTGGAAGTCGGTTTTGGTCAGGGGATTTCTTTGTTTTAATGACCTATTTATTTTCTCTAATGTTTAAACGAGATGGCTTTCATATCAATATTCCTAATCATTCAGCCATTCACATTAACCACTGCTGGACACTCTATGAAATCAGTAGAAGGCCTTACAAACAGATGCTACAATAATCACTCCAAACACTGTACTAATACTATTGTAAGCCAAAGAGTTTGTACCAGAACTGGTTGTTGTGTTGTTGCAGTTGTTTTTAGAACAGAAACAAGGCCGGTGCCTTCTCTTCTCCCTGACGATAGTGGCGCTAGCAGTAGGAGACGTTTCTGAGGGGGCCACCTACCACCATCTATGTCACCACATCACCCATTCCCTCTCTCCATCTCCTCATCCCACCTGTGGAGGGAGGTTATAGTGGGGAGATCATCATCAGGAGCCTGTTAGCAGCTGCAGCTGCTCCATGTAGCCAATTAGGCTCCATTAGGGCTGAGGCAGCAATGAAAAGAACAGCAGGCAATGTCGGAGTGGCTCCCACAAATACTGGACTTTTGAAATGATTAGCAGCAGGGGTTGCCATCTTTGCTCCCACAAGACACTGCTCTATAAGGGCAGCTTTTCAGCACCGAAGACCACAACTTTCAAGTTCCTAAAGCCTAAATGTGGATCAAGGTGATCAATATAGACCCAAAATTAGGGATGGTAAGTAAGTAAGAGTACAGGACTTCCTTACTCAACAGATCTCTTCCATTTGTATACAAAATCATATCTATTTGCTTTGGGGAGGGGGGATCAGTTTTTACTCGTTAACTCTGCAGAGTCAACTCTGCTAATAGGAAGTTGGGTTCTATTCCATCCCGTGCATCAACAGCTCAGTTTACTAAATTCTAATTAGTTACACCTGTGTAAAACCCCATGATGGCAGCAAGGAAGGCACCAATTTACAGAAGCTTTATTACAGTTGAGGTTAAAGGGGAAGGAAAGAACCAGCTTGACTCTCAGAGCCCAGGCTAAATTTAAAGAGCTGCTGGTTGGGAAAAAAAAATCAAAAATGCTTCTTCTGTGTTCATCTGCTGTAGCCTGTGGCCAAAATTTTAAACAAGCCCAGTTATAGCTAATCACAGAAATCCAAAATGGCTGTTGAAAACATGCCTTCCTTTACATATTCTGTTTGGATTAATTCATTTTAAGTATGTTTTGAGAGTGAGGTATTCTTTACAAAAAGATCTCTGAATGTCTTATATCATGGCATTATGCTTATTGTCTGAGTCTATCTGAATTGCATGAGGTAGTGTTTGTAAGAATAACAACAGCTCAGGGGATTGGTAATGGATATACAGATCTTCAGCGGTTATTGGTTCAAATCTAGCCCACGTTCGTAGTGGCCAGAAGTCACTGATAAATAAAATCATAATAAAATAAAACCAGATAAAACCTGATGGTTCCACAGTAGGGTTTAGAAATGTGGAAGCAGCAATGGGGGGCACTCAGGACCAAGGGATGTGGAAACTCTCGTGGGTCCATGATCCCGCTAATTAACAGCCCAAGAAAGCCCCAGGCAGGCCCATGTCTACCTCTAAATGCTGCTTGCTGTCTGTGATGACATCAACTAAGTGATTATAGTTGCCTTATCTAAGCTGTATTGGGAAATGTCACTCATCTGTATGCAGCAGTACCAAATCCAGCAGCGAGTCCTGATCTAGACTAGCCACAAGGGCTTTCTGGCCTGTCCAAGGGAGGCTAATAGATTTGGCCAGGGAGAAGATGCTGATTGTAACTGGAAGGGAATGCGTGCACAAGAGTACTGGCTCTCCCCTAGGCACTTCTTACACCGCCTCTCTAAATGTATAAGATCATCTCTGCTTGCACACGCAGTCTGTCTGTCTTGCACTTGCTATGTGGATGATGTCAGGACAGTCAAGCTTGCATTTTTCCATCAGCACTACATTCACATGGAAAAGGTAACAAAGAAAAAAATCTTTCATTTGATGCCATTAAGCATTAGGGGTCTCAAATAGGGCGTGGATGCCAAGCAAAGACAGATTTAGATGAGGAACCTGCAATAGTTTTCATGTGCCATATCTTCCATAGGAAAAAGTCTTTCCTTCTGATGACAGCAATGCCACATTGGTGTCACATGCCTTTTTATGCTTGGTCAAATCTGTTGACATTTACCTGACTAAAAAGGAATAGCTGAACAGTTCAAGGAAAGAAGAGTTTTTTTCAATGTTAGTAGAAGCCCATTAGACTCATTGCAGCAATAGATATCTGGAAAAAATAATGGACTATGCAGTGTGTTAGAAGAGCAGAGCCAGGAAGCACTGCACGTGAAGGCAGATTCATGGTAGAGTCAGCCACACCAGGGCAATAGCTAGCTCAGTCAAAAAAAGTTTTAAGATACCAGAATACAATATAGAAAGCACAAGTGGCAAAGTTTACTCAGAAGTGTGACGGCTGTAAACTTCTCATCCTCTATAACACTAATGAAATGTTTTCATTTACCCTCATTTAGACTGGTCTAAGTCCTCTGAAATCAATGAATTGCACGCATGTAAATCTAAACTGTGGGGCTGAAAACCACCATATTAGGGGTTATTTTTCTTATAGCTTCAGCGTGGAAAGCCGCTGCTGCCACCTCCGGTGGTAGCTGAAGGCAATGGTGAACCCAACTGTATTATGACTTGACTTGCAAGCTGTAGGTTGTGACATATGCCAGCCAGGTTCCATGATAAGGTTCTGTCTGGGAGGAGTGGAAGTCCTGGTTTGTTAAGAGCCAGTGTCTTTAACAAGTCATAGCCCATCCAGAGGGAGATAGGGTTTGCTGAGGTGTGGCAGAGAAAGGGGCAATTAGCAAAGACACATAATCCTGTCATACACACTTTCAAACGTGCCAAAGACTGAAAGCCCTGGTGCAAACTATGTTTGCTTTGCCTGGAATGCTGTACTTTGTCTACTGCCAGGAACGAGCAGAAGAGAGAGTAATTACCTGGCTCAAACACATGGATAGGAGTAGGGGAGTTCAAAAGAGCAGGTTGGTATGATTGTTAGTCATGCTGTGTTGGAGGTACAGTAATGAGGAGTCTGGAGGTGAATTTTAAAAACATAAGCAGGGTATATTAAAATCTAATTAATTCAACTACAGAAATGTGAGAGCTGGAATCTTCTCTGTGCCTAAGACACCAGTTCAGACTTTATTCACAGAAGTTCAGTTTTCAAATTTCTCCAGCATGATAACAAGCAACAATACAATACACTAAAGAAAACACACGTTAGAAACATTACAGTGCTTCTTTAGGACAAACAGTCATTGCTTGATAAGTGATCCTGATGGCAGGACTTCTATCACCTAGCTATTTTGTATATTAATACCTAGCTCTTATGTAGCACTTTTTGTCCATAGATCTCAAAGTGCTGTACACAAGAGTTCAGAATTATTCCCCCTGTTTTACAGATGGGGAAACTGAGGCACAGGCAGGGAAGTCACTTGGCCAAGATCACCCAGCAAGGCAGTGGCAGAGCCTGGAACTGAACCCAGGTTTCTCAAATCTGACACCACTAGACCAAACTGCCTCATCAAGTGGGTGATGCACATAACACACCTGCCCAGTACTCTGAAATTGTAATTTGAACTTAAAAAAAATTCTCAATACAACCACCAACAAAATCATACCAGTTCTAATCTACAAATACAGCCCGTCCAGAAGCTCTCCTGAGCTATGGTTAGCACATTAGATCTAATATCTGCATGCCCTGAAGATTAATGTCATGGTTTCTTTCAGTAGTAACACTTAAATGTTTGCTGATGCCATTTTGAAGAGATCTGGAATTTCTCAACCACAAACTGGAATGTCAATCTCTGAAGACATCTTAGAACCTCCTGGATAACTATGTATCATCTGAACCTTATTTATCCACCACAATTTTTAGCCATCTGCTGCCATAGTTTTTATTGGACCATCAAGGATTTTCTTTATTTTCCTTTGTAACCAAGTTTCTCAATCTCTTCTTCCCCTATCATTTTTAAAGAATATTGATTACTCCAGGGAAGAAGGTACTTGGTGTGTTGGCTCACACTCAGGTCCCTGGGTTTTTCTAGGCAAGCTTGAAAGAGGATCACTATGTATGTATGCTGCTCTCCAGGATTACTATCAATATACTTATACTACTTACCAAGTATTTCAGCACCTCGCAGTCATGAATTGATTT
Source organism: Natator depressus (assembly GCF_965152275.1). Lineage (NCBI taxonomy): Eukaryota > Metazoa > Chordata > Testudines > Cheloniidae > Natator > Natator depressus. The sequence goes on from NC_134236.1 coordinate 124,939,093, forward strand.
TAATCCTCAGAACATCTGGGTGAAGTAGGGATTTGTAATCCCCATTTTACAGAAGATGAACTACTTCACCTACTTTATAACACCGCAGCATGTCTTCTCAGCAGCACAGACTACCATGAGCCCATCACATCTCCGCTCCCTCCACAGGCTTCTCATAGAATTTCAAATTAAGTTCAAGATCTCTGTCCTTATCTGCAAGGTGTTCCAGGGGCTGGGCCCAGGATATCTAAGAGACTCTCTTAAACTATAGGATGAAGACTGTGGTTGTTGCCTCTGGCACAGTGGAACTGTACAATGAGTAAAGTTTGTCTGTGCCATGAGACAGAACTTTCCTGGTGGCCAGTCTAGTCTGTAGAATGAACTCCCACAGGAACTCAGGACCAACACAAACCTCACCACCTTCCATGCCAAATGCAAGGCACATTTTTTGACCTTGCCATCTCTAACATAAACACATAGGAACATGTATATTAAAAACAAAAACCCCTATCAAAACAAGAAATGCCTCTGAACATGCTTCTTCCCCTGTGGAGAGGATGAGAGAACAAACAACATATGGCAGCTCTGTAGCCCTGCTGCTTAATGCATGACTGGAAGGGTCTCCGACGCTACAGTGGTGAGTGTGGTCGAAGAACCTGTACAGAATAGCAAAATCAGGTTAAGTAACCAAAGTGGCCCAGGAAGCCTGCTCTCCTGAGTCCCAGTGCAGTGCTCCAGCCACAAGGTCATCCTTTCTACCCTTATGACGACATCATCATTCGATATCATGCTGTTATGCAGAGAATATCAACGAACATCATTAGTGTGAGCCCCTCTCTTTCACGATAACAGAGTTTGGGGACTCTAGCTCATTCTGTCTCTAGGTTGTCAGGCTTCTCACTGCTGTCTGCCTATCAGCATGACATCACAGCTCCTGCTCCCATGAGTGAGGCATCACAAGGCAAGGACACCAACAGAAAAGGATCGGAATACGCCAACTCTTGTGTAGCCGCACCAGATGCTATGTGGCATTCCCATGACCCAATTTTTCCTCCTTGTAACAATTCATTCAGTGATTTTGCTACAGTAGGTAAGCATGAAATGAATTTCCCACAATTGTTTACCAGTACCAAGAAACCCTATAGCTCAGGAACACTTGCAGATCCCAGTGCTAGTCTGATTGCTTCTGTTTTTTTTCTTATTTGGGCAAATTTAGCATTAACTCTGAACTCTATCTAATCTTTTCCTTTACTCACAATTCATAGTCCTGACATCTGCTTATGGCTGCTTCAAAGTTAAACAGAATATTTCTACTGCGGTTTCTTCTGTAACTAAGATATTGTCTAAGTAACAGAGGACTTTTTTAGTGCTTGTGTTATCAGGTCCATAATTCTCTCCATTACATTTTATATGACTTATCCGTAAGAATATGAGAATCATCCATGACAATGGCAAAGCTGGCAGAGTAATTAATGAGTCCCAGATTGGGGTTATCCTTACACACCCTGAGTAATACTTTACTACACAGATAGTCCTATTGACGATAGTGGAACAACTTGTGATGTAAGGTACTATTCAGTGGAAGTTCGGTTATCCCAGTCTGGCCCCAGCTTTACACTGGTAAGGAGTTAATCAGTTCACTAAAGACTCAATTGTGCATTTACAATAAGAACAGCCGTACTGGGTCAGAGCAATGGTCCATCTAGCCCAGTATCCTGTCTTCTGACAGCGGCCAATGCCAGGTGCCCCAGAGGGAATGAACAGAAGAGGTAATCATCAAGTGATCCATCCCCTGTCACCCATTCCCAGCTTCTGGCAAAGAGAAGCTAGGGACACAGTTAAGGGATCAAGGACAAATCTAAGAATGATTGTTTTAGCAAGCATAATCCCTCCTCCAGTTCCTTTTGCATGGCATGCTCCACACTGGAATTTCTTAAATTGGGAGCTGCACCATGAATCCCCAAAGAGTAAAAACAAAAAAGAAACAAGTGCAGAGTTTTGTCACTGGTTCTGCCAGCTAGCTATTTGGTTGCCTTGAGCATGATGATTACTTCTTGTTCCTTGCAAACAGAAACTCAGTGTACCCATGTAATTGTTATGGAATAGCAGAAAGCGGTGAAATCTTCCATGCTATGTGCAGTGCATTCAAAATTATTTGCAACATCCAGAGTTCTTGCCTAAGACAAATTTTCCTTTTAGTAATTTCCTACAAAGCTCTGTGTGGCTAATTCCATACACAAAATTGATCTGTCAGCAATTCTTCTAATGTAATGCCAAACTTAGTTGTGGAAGCCAACCTTTTTCAGACATGCTATAAATTCAAAAAACTTTTCTCCCAAATGTTGTCAATAGCCATGGAAACTATTACTGCACCTTTTGGCTGAGACATTGTTCATAGCTGAATAAATATTTCTTAATACCTTAATGGCTACATTAAATTGTAGCTTGTGCTTTTTCCCCACGGACACCAACTCCTATAGCAGGGTGAATATCTTCAGTACATTGGTTGACAGGAACACAGATCTTTTCTTGCATTCTTCATTATTGTCTATTTGTAGAAAGCTCCACATATGTGCCAACTCCCTCTGTAGCATCATCAAAGCAAAACCCCACTTTCTCATTTAAAAAGAGGCAAGTTTTTTCTGTATTTATTTTCTTTCAGAGACTTTTCAAAACACCATCTATAACATTCTCATTGCCAAATTGATGTGTTTGAAGTATAAGCAGAGATGGAGTTGAAACTATAGGATGAAAACTCTAAATCCAAATAGTTTCGAAGTGTGGGGCTGTTCAGAATGCTAACTCCGAGCCTAATTGCTTTCCTGGCAATCACATGCAACATATGCCAAAACTTGGGAGGGCCCATAAATGGAACCTCAATGGGCATCCGTGCATTTATCATTTGAAGCTACATTCCTGAGTGGTGCTATCGATTGTCCTCAGTGTGCAATTCAGATATTGTAATGTTATTAGTGTAAGTCACACAAACATATATATGCACAGTGGAGAGCATTGTTCCATGGTAAGCCCAAGGGTTACATTTAAAGACAGGGATCCAAGCTCCAGAGAGAGAGAGAGAGAGAGAGAGAGAGAGAGAGAATGTATATGAGTGTAAATGTGTGTGTGTTTTCACAATTGAATTAGCTTCAGTCTCATTTCAGCCAAGATGCTGAAGCCCAAAGAGCTCCTTGCAGCCAAAATGTGCAATGGGAATTTATGCAGAGCCTTGAGAGTAATGGGTTGTTTTCTTTTTTATGTCCCTCAGAGAAATAGAGATTTGACATATATCATGTTTAATAGATTTTGCTTTGCAGCAAAGTATATTTGTAAATATTTTCTGACTGCAGTATTCAGTTTAATTTAAGTCTGACCTCAGCCCAACTTGAAGAGGGGAGAAGGGTATCTAACAGTGGCACAATGTTTTACCCTGCAAGGATGTGTGTGTAAGCAACTCCTCACCACTAGGGGAAGACTTCAGCAATACCGTGGTGTGGCATTGGCTATTGTGCTGAAGGGCTGTGGAAGGAACCTCTTTGGCTGGAAGAGCAGTTGTTGAGGTGTGAGTTCCTGGGAATAGAGTGAGATGGATGAGTGTCAGTAGAGGAGGACTTATTATTTAGCATTAACATCTTCTCAAAGCCACACAAACATTAGCTACTGAATCCACACAACACCCCTTTGAGGTAAACATTGATATTTATCCCCATTTTATAGTTGGAAAAACAGACATAGTGAGGTGGAAAAGGTGGGATTTTCATATGTGCCCAGGAAGTTAGGTGCTCCGATTCCTTTGAGTTTCAATGCAAGTTACGCACCTCTGGTATATACAAATTGGGAAGTATCCTGGAAATAGTTTGCAAGCCCTCTAGTGGCCCCTACAGGCTTCTGTGTTTCAGAAGCAACCAGAACACTATATATGTAGGTAGGCCTTACATATTCTACATGGTGACTAAACATGATTATTTTGACTTCACTATGCCAGTGTGGTTCCTTCATATTGCACTTGTGCAAAGAGTAAAAGACAATAGCACCTAACTGCCTTAGGTGCTTTTGAAAACTCCAACCCAGTGAGGCCAACTTTTGCAACCTTATCCCAAGTCATGCAATATTTGATGTTTTCCTTAAAAGCCCAGTTTCTGGAATCAAAAGATTGCATGAGAATCTCAGCTTTCATTGAAAAAAAGTAAGTTTCTAGACTCTGTGGTTGTGAAGAAAAGTTTGAAAATATGAAGAAAGTGCATCCTAAAGGCTCAGAAAACTAAGACAAAGAAAAAGAGCCTCAGCATTATTATTTTTTAAAATCTCATTTTTAAGTTAATATCATGAGTTCTGGGGACCTGACATGGTTTTTGAATGCTTGAGCTTAGCAATACTGCCATCCTAAGTGAATTGCTCAAGGCCACAGAACATAACAGTGGCAGAACCAGGAGCTGACCTACTAAACAGCATTGCTTCTACGGATCAAATATGTTTCCCCGCCTACATCTGAAATGTGATATTCCATCTTAAAATGATAAAGAATTGAATATGTTTTAGTATGAATGTATATGAATATATAGTCATATACTGATATTCTTCTAATAACTTTTGCATTTTTATCTTTCACAGAATAAAAATAAATATTATTCAAAACTTCTCCCGTAACTGACGAGCAAAAAAATTACATTTGTAAATATGTTTTGTTTCCAAAGGGCACAGAACATGCAGATTCCACCTCATTCCAGAGAGTAATCAAGATGCTAAAAAAGCAATAACAGAATGTGGTGGGGAGAGGAGTTTTATTTTCATTGGCCTATTAGAAATTAAGAGAAACTAATAGAAAACGTGTCACAGCAGCTGCACCATGTCAGAGTCTGCTAAAGAAAAGTGGAAACCATAGTTAATCACGTTCATTGTCAACACTATTTTTTAAAAATTGCAAGCAAGAACTAACATCTGCAAAAGTGTTTGTTCTCTGCAGTGAGAAATTACCCATCAATCTCCCTGTGATGTTTTCTGCTATAGTGCAGGCTTGTTATCCTCCCATATTTTACTCAATGCTTTGCTGGGAGGGGGAGAAGGGGTGGGGGGGGGGAGGGAATCAATGCATATGCATCCTGAAATAAATTCAGCTCCCAAACAAAAGAGAGGCATTTGTGATAACCATATTCCGTGTATCAAGAAAGCTACCTGTTACCTTTGTGGGTGCCAATTTATATGACAGACCAAGAGATGCTGGATTCTACTGCCAATTAAAGTTGCAGTGCTGGTAGCTACAAAGCTACCTAAGCATTAATCTGAACAGCTTAGTGATATGAAACCTAATTTTGCTTAACAGTGAGCATGGAAATAGTGATTCCATGTTCATGAATTATGTTTGTACTGTGAAATCTAAAATCATAGTTTTCAGCGAAGAACTAATTAAGAGCAAGAGCAATTGTTCTGTGTCTACAAAACCTAAGAGTACACTTTAAAAGGTGAGCAGTGTATATCCATAATGGGATTTCTGTGTTAGCTTTTCCTATCTACCATAACAAAAATATTGTAAAAAGAAAAGGAGTACTTGTGGCACCTTAGAGACTAACACATTTATTTGAGCATAAGCTTTCGTGAGCTACAGCTCACTTCATGCATCCGATGAAGTGAGCTGTAGCTCTCTAAAGCTTATGCTCAAATAAATTGGTTAGTCTCTAAGGTGCCATAAGTACTCCTTTTCTTTTTGCGAATACAGACTAACATGGCTGCTACTCTGAAAAATATTGTAGATTCCTAAACCCTAAAATCTTGCCCCTTGTATAAAGTAGGCTATACTGATTTAGAAAAATTGATGAAAATTAAAAAAACAAAACAACCTTAGCAGTGGTAAAGGCAGCTTTAAGTAGCTGTGACTTGTAATATGGGTAATTATATTTGATTTTTCTCTGTTAGTGAATCCATAGTAGAAATGGACAAGTGTGAAAAGAGGAATGGGCAAAAATCAAAATAGTCAACAGTTCATTTTGGATAAAAATCATCAGTCAAGAAACTAGGCACGAAGTCTCAGAAGGAAGTGAGATGTCCCTTATTTGCTGGTTACAAACTGACAAAAGAACTCTTAGAAATAAAATAAGCCTTTCTGAACTGGATGACTCATAGGATTAGTTGGTTGATAAAGAGCCTTTCACCTCTAGATCACTGGTTCAAATCCAGGCAAGGTCAGTAAGAACAGAAATTTATTATCACCTTTCAACTCTTCAGTGACTTACCATATATGAAATAAGATGGTAGCAAAGTCCAGTTCTCTGTGGAGAAGTGTCCACATCACAGAAACCACCACCACATGTGGCATTAGTGGGTACCCTTGCTGGCAGTCCCAATAGAGAGGCCAAAGACTGAATGGGCATGAAAATTAAACTATGTACACATCCTAGAAGTGATCCTTCCAGGGCAGGAATCAAGTATGTTGGCAGAATAATGCTGGAGCTTGCATTGCCCCACCTGTTCTGTGGATAAATAAAAGACATTCATCCACCCTTCATAAGAAGTGTATACATACAGTGTTTTCAGGACAAAAGAAGTTACCTCTATATTGGTATTTTTGTTCTTCAGCTCCTAGTCTAGGAGAAAATAAAAATCAACAAAAATCTTTGACTCTGGCTGTATCCTGTTCTTGAAATCCCTTCACTGGCTTCTCCTCGCTTTACACGTTGGTTGAAAGATCCTTGTCCTGGCCTTCAAGATCCTGCCTGATTTAGCTCCTTCCTACTCATAAGAACATAGAAATTGCCATATGCACTCAGACCCAAGGTCCATCTAGTCCAATATCCTGTCTCTGACAATGGGCAGCACCAGACACTTTAGAGGAAGGTGCAAGAACCCTGCAGTAAGCAGATGTGCGATAAGGTAACCAGCCCCCCACATTAGGTCTCATCCTAATCTCTAATAGTTAGAGATTGGCAAAAGTCCTGACGCAGAAGGTTTAATATTCTTTCTAAAGATATTGTTATCATTAATGATGGTAACAGCTTGTTAGCCATATAAATGTCCAATCCCTTTTTGAATCTTGGAAAGTTTTTGACCTCAATGACTTCCTGTGGCAATGAGTTCCACAGTCTAATTAGGCATTGGGTGAAAAAGTATCTCCTTTACAAGTCTTGAATTTTCTACCTTTTAATTTAATTGAGTGTCCTCAATTTTCCACCTGTTAATTTAACAGAGAACAGAGGCTGGGCTCAATACCTGCCATTCTATACCCACAGTCAGGGCCAGATTTTTCCCATTTAGGCACAAAAGATTGTGTCTAGATTTTCCAAAGAACTCAGCACACTAGGTGTGCTCTCCTCTCTCATTGCTTTTGTATGAGTATGTGCACACGTGTGAGGAATCACACCCCAGCTCACAGTGTAAATGTCGACTACGTGTGCACTAAGAGTAAGGGTGACATGAACACCCTAAACAGAGAATGTGCAAATGGAGAATTGGGGTGATATGTAAAGAAAAGTAGTGTAAATTAAATGTGACACTAGCATATATCATGTTAGATTGATGTCTAAATGCAAACTGAGCTCTTTGGAAAGTCTGGCCCTTAGAACGTAAATTCCTCAGGGTAAGGGCTTTTGGGGCCTGTAATAAGCCTAGCACATCCCTGGCAGTATCTTAATAATGAATAACAGTAGAACCAGGAAGTGGAGAGGCACACAAATATGGCGGCGGGGGAGGAGATCAACATACCAAACCATACAGCCTCTAAGAGAGTAGTCCAGAGGTCTGCACAAAGACGTTGCATTGCCTTCAAATACAGCAGTAGCATAGTTGCTGTTTGTCAGTACAGATGTAAGGGACTGGTCAAAAACTTGCACCAACTACTTCCACTACTCTTATTAAAGGGAGAAGAGGAGAGAAAGTCACAGTGATCAGAGGCTGTTAATAGATCCCCATGCCAGGGTTGGCTAGTAAGAGGACAGGGGCACCACACAAGAGATATACATATAGCATTGTTGAAGGATACCAAGTAGAAAATCCCATTCAAAGCTCCTGTTGAGTATTTCCCCTTAGATAAGTGTTCCACTTTCTGGACCAGTCCCCAACACTGTTCCCTCTAAGCTGTGCGCGTGTGCCCATGCACACAGATCCTAAACCCCATGCACACGGCAAAACACCGTGCGCACAAAAATTTGCACAGAAGCACAATAATTTGCACAGAAGAAATTTTTTGCGCACACGGCCGGTCAAAAATTAGAGGGAACATTGGTCCCCAAATCTTCAAAAATCCCCTTCACCACTTTTTCTGGCATCACAAGATTTTTGAGGCTGCATCATGAAATGTATGCAATGTCATGACGCAGAGATCCAATTCTAGGGCTACATCATGATGGACACACCCTAAGATGATGCAACATCACAATGTTACTTTTCCCCCACAGAACATAGTACCTCCACACAATTTTGCACAAAGTGTTACTAGCCAGGAGTGTTTCTATATTATGTGGTCCTCCCTCTCCATTTCCAATACAAGCAGGCACAGAGAGCCACAAACAAGCTTTTTCTTTCCCCAGCATTGCCCTTAAAAGTTAGTCCCTCACCCCCAAACTCTGCCAAAAAAATACAGTAAACCTAAAATGATGATAACCTCTGGGAGGTTCACAGAAATTATGGAGATTTATGACTGAATGACTATGGTAAGACATTTCATCTTTGATTGCCAACCACAAACTGGCTTTAATTAATCTCAGAACACAAGTTGCTCTCTGGCACAAGCCACTTGCTTCCTGAATGCTTTGATATGTGACAACTTTTGAAACAGAAATACTTGGTTTTCATCCAAGTAAAATAAGCCTTAAAAAATACCTAATTTACTAGTTCACATAAACACCATTTTATCATTCAGCATTTATATCTACTTTTCTGGGAAGCATTTAGTCCTTTTCAATCTCTCCCCCATTATAATGCATTCTTCACATATTATTGCCTTCTCTCTCTCTCTCTCTCTGGTGTATAAAATCATGCTGCCAAGTCCACTGATTTGACACCTCTGGCTGCTGCTATAAACTAGATACTTTGCCTCCTGGCATCCCACCAGAAAAGAGCATGCTCAGTATTTCCTCTGCCATCCCATTCAATATGAGAGCATGAGTGGGCCAGGTCCCAGTGGCTAACAGAGCCTGGATAAAATTTGTACCTCAACAATTTCCACAGAGTAGTACTCTCTGATCTGAAAGTTGAGCCAGACAGCACAATACAGTAGATTGCAATGGGGTAAAGGCATGTTCATAAGCTGAAGCTGTATATGCTTGGAGTTCCTCCTTCCCATTAGACTATTTCAGTGACTTCTTTCCATGTATGTGTCTTGTTCCTCTGAGGTCATTCTAACCCCAAAGATCACCAGGGAGGTATAAATCCAAAGAAACAATGAGGACTGAATTTCCATGCTCTTTCTGAGAACTGTGGTCTGTACTAACTCTCCTTGTAAAAAAGTACAGGGAAGTCAGAGCATGTGTATGGCTCCCTCCCCCCTTTTCCATGAGGCCAAGGGTCAGTGATTACTGGCTGGGTCATTGCGGCAGCTTGTTGAAGTTTTCTAGTTGGGCAGGTGACATGCCATTTCAGATTTTTCATAATGGGAATTTTAGCTATGCACAGACAATTTGCAACCCAGCTCCAGAGAATTAGGAGGGAAAGATGGAAAAGTGAGGAGAGGAGTAAATGAAGAAAATGCAGTGTTCATATCCAGGATGTCTAGAGGTAGGAACACACTAACTCCATCTTCCTATCCAAGTGTTACTTTAAAGTCTGCAAAACAGACTTTATGTAGATTCATTAACTTCCCCATGCTGCAACCCCCAATTTCTTCAAGCCTGACGTGGAAGAACCAGTTCTAGAGGTAAGTAGGCAGTTCAGTCTGTGTTTTGATGAGACTGACAATACAGGTGCCAACTGGTGTCAGCATTGAGATAAAAACTGGCAACTTAGAGGTGAAAATCTCTGATTCTCATGACTAGTCTCAGTGGGCCATCAAGTCCTGAGCCTCAGAAACAGTCTGCTTCTAATGTCATTGGGTATTAGCATAGATTGTCTGCAACTCAAATATTTCCCCTCAAAATCAACAGCAACAAGTAATATATTAATATAAATTAGCATTTTCAATATAAATTTTAGTGAACATTTTTGAATTTTTAGTGAAAAATGGCATTACAGAAATGCTGCTTATGGTGGGTTTGTTTTTAACTATGCAACAAAAATGAAGCTCTCACAAACATGAAACAACTAGGCTTTCTGATTTTCTCCCAATCAGTCCACCTCGAAAGGAGTTCTACATCATCAGCACTGACAATGAGCACACGCTGGCCTGGAACATTGGCACATGTACTTCCCAGAAACTTAACTGCAACCGTGGATGGAAGCCCAGTTTTAAATTGTGAAATGTCCTGATAATAAGGGTACCAAGTACTGCAATCAGGAGATCCTACTATGTAATTTAGTAATTTAAAGCTGGGCTTGTTTCCATGATTGCAGTTAGTTTCCGTAAGTCTTTTGTTGGTGCCAAGAATGTGTGTCATGGGGATATACTCTGGATATGGAGCCATTTTCTTGATGACATTTCTTAGACCATTATTTCATTTTTTTATTGTAAACACAACACATGGAATCAGTCACAGTTAACCCTTAGAATGTTCAGGTCAGGGGCAGAAGCTAAGATGCTCTCCTTCACCCATCAAGCCATGCCAATCCCATTCTCTTTGTGTTCTCTGCCTATCTCTCCTAGCTGCTAAATAAGACTCCGCCCCACCAGTGTAGCCATCATCTGATCAACCCCTCACTCCCACAAAGCTTTTGAAGAACTCCATCCCTTCCCAGAAAGCACTAAGTCACCTTATCTCTGCTGTAAGATGCTTCTTCAGCACAAAGCTTTTTTGTGGTCTGTACCAGGACATCCTCTCCATGTCTGATAGCAGTCACTTGCCTGAGCTACTCCTTCCCAGCTGGTTCCTGGTAGGAGACAGGGGACAAAAGCTGGCAGGAAGAATAGGCTGACGAAGGTCCTAAGCAGGCTGGTTGAGGAGGGCTAGTTCTTGGCAGGGGCAGAGATTCGGTGGGACGAGACTAGCTCTGCATAGCAGTCTTCCTCCAAATGGGAACAGACCTTCCCTCCTCCCCAGTACAGTACGACTTAACGGACTTCCCTCCCATCAGGAAACTGACTGGTCCTGGTGATGTAAAACACCATTAGGATTAGCCAATATTTTGTGCATTAAAATAACCATGCTTGGCCTTAGGGATTATAACTCCAATACCATGGTGCTCAATGTCTACCTCTAGAGATGTATGAGGCTAATTGTAGCACCTCTCCATCTACAAGCTCTTATAAAAGGTTGCAGGGTTTGTGATCTTACTACATAGACATGCCAAGTTAGAATAACATAGCAACGTCACAATGAGGATGTTACAACACAGGATCCAGTCAATACATGCCAATTATTTTGTGGCCTTTTGAAACCCTATCTGAAGTCAAAGCAGCTCATACATCCTATGTGCCTGGATTCCAAATGTAACAATTGGTGAAAATCCAGATCTGGGATCTGTAAAAGACATTAAAACACAGATTTGGGTTAGAAAGAAGCAGCGCATTACAAGGAAAATGCAATGCAACATTGTGTAACTGGAGTGTATCTTCAGGGAGGAATTTTCTGAAGCAGTGAGAGAGCATCACAGCAGTAAAGGCCATGAGCAGTCAGAGCTAATAGGAGGGATGCAGGCACTGTCTGGATGAAAAATTAAAAACCATTCATAGCAGGTAAGGCACAGCAGTGGGCAAGTAAGTATATATACTAGTAGGGGATAGCACAGAGTGGGGCACTGCTTTGTCAAGCACCAGTACATCACTAAACAGGGAATACCTTGGGCCAAAATACACCTAGTAAGAGGATGCAGCTTCATTGAAGTCAATGGAGTTGCACCCGCATACAGCAGTGATGAATCTGGCTTATCGCACTGAGGAGCAGGGATGTTCTGGTATTTACAGGCATGTTGCTGCTGTTCATGGAGCCACTACTGGGCTCAGATTCAGACATTACAGAAGCATCACTTGGAATCTCATTGCCCAGCAGCAGCAGCTGCCTCAGCTCCTCTTGACTGTTGTGCTTTTTATTCCCCAGAGCAGACAGGCGGCAGGAGCAGGTGCACCACTGCCAGTTCTGGTGCGAGCACCAGAGGCAGAAGCCTTTGACAGGGTGTATACACTGTCCTTTCCTTTCTAAGACAGGCAGAGCGATGGGGTCACTTTCCATCCCTCATGTCCCGCACCAATTCAGATGGTTCTATTGCACTTGCCAGCGGGGCAATAGGGTGCTCGAAAGATGTGTCCTCCCTTTCAATTACATTGCCCCTTCAGCATCATGTGAAGGAAGATAAAATGTGACACAACAGCCATTGCAGTGTCACTGCTGCCTGAATATAACCATGTTTCTTTTTTAAAGTAATGCTTTTAAGGCTTCAGAATTCCCTCAGTGACTGGCAGCTCACAAATGTTCCTTAGCTGTTGCATTAAAAAGAAAAGGAAAAGTGCTAGTCCTTTGGTTTAGCTTGCTGGGTGATTCATCCTCTGCCACCGATTCTGTACAACTTTGGGTAAACAACTTAGGGCCAGATTCTTGATAGCCCTTTTCGAGTGCAAGGAGTTAGGTCATCACAGAGGAGAACTCCCACTCTTCCCCTCTAGCTCTGCAAAAGGAGCAGCCACAATCCCAGACCTTGTATTCCTGAAGCTGAAGGAAGTAGGGGAGTCACAGTAATTCCAGAATGGGGGGGGGACATGGTCATCTAGAACACCTCTTCTGACATAATGCATACATACAAGGGGGCCTGTAGGGCTGCTGACGAGTCACCCCAGCCCAGGAAGGACTAAAGCCACACCTAAGTCTCTTTCAGGCCCTTCCCTCAGGGCATGACTTATTAATTCCAACGCAAAATCGGCAAAGTAACATACTCCCCTGACCAACAACATAACGTATAGAGGCCCTGAGGCCTTTGCAGCAGTGGCAGCCCTCCCTCTGCTCCAGGGCCAGGAGCCACCTGTCTCCTGCAGTTCTCCTCCAGCTATGCTCTCTCTGCCCTTTATGGGGATTATCTGACCCCTTCCCAGCTGGCTTTAATAATTAAACAGGGTTGGCTGGCCTCAGGCCACCCTGTTACAGGGTTGACTCAAGGTTGCATGGGCAACGTTTACTCTGGCATTTTCTAACTTCTGAGTGCCCGACTTAGCAACCTTAACATTAATTTATAGTAATTCTTTTGGATGTAACATTCATATACCTTGTCTCTTGATTAGGTCTGAATGTCTCCAAGAACAAGATGCCTAGTCACATCACGCCCCTTGAGCCTTCTGGACAAGCAATTCCTGGATCCCACAATATAGTTAAAGTTTTTCTTACTGGCCACCAACTGGGGGGGTCTAAGATACCATTCATTATTTTATATTCTTCTGTCATATCCATTCTTGTTGGTCTCCTTACTGAACAAAAAACCAGTCCCAATCTTTTCAGTCTCTCTTCATATAAAAGTTATTCCATGCCCCAGTCATTCTCATCATCTGTTTTTGAACATCTTCTCTTTATACTATGTCCTGTTTGAAATGGGTGAATACAACTGAACCCAGGATTCCAGGAGACCATGTATCATAGTTTTACATACTGGCATAAATAATATTTTTGGCACCCCACCAAAGTTTTAGAATTTATATGCAACTTGGCCATGCCAACTGGATCGGAGGCATTTCCAAAAGTAAAAATGTGTATTTGTTTACATTATAATAAGAAATGTTTCTCACTAACTCACCTCTGCTTTCCTAAAAGTTTTGCCCTTTCTCCGAGCTCCTACTCATGCAAATAAATATCATTTAATTCAAGTGGACCATTTACCAAAGTGTCACAGAACCAAACAGTCTAAACCATTTTAAAAAATAAAAGGAAAAATTGTCCATTGTCCCCTTTACCATCGTTAAACGCATACCACACCCCTCTGAGATAGCTATATAAGTATTATACCCATGTTACAGGGGGGGAAACTGAGGCAGGAAAAGCCTTGCTCAAGGCCACAGAAAAATGATCAGATCAAGGATTAGAACTCAGGAGCTCCCAGACTGTTGTCAAATAGCTACTGTACACCTTTCTCTTTATCATACTGACAACAGCTGTTAGGGCTACAAATTTTGGCCATTGTGGGAGGCATTCACAGCACTGCTATCTTAAGTCTCTTGACATTTTGTAATGCCTGTAATACTTTACCCCGACTTGCAAGGCATTGGGGCGTTTTGCTAGCTTTAATCAGCAACACAATCCAGACAACAGCAGGGTTTACTAAAGAAGGTCTTTTGAAACAAATAGCACATAATTCTCAAAAACGAAACGTAACTCCTTTAAAGGGATCACCTCGAGAGTCAAACATTAACACTGGTACATTGTATCAACCTTCACGTATCTCCACACCTCATCGGCTCTCCACCTTCTACAAAAAAAATTTTTTAAACATCTCTTCTCCCTCCTATCTACTTCTTAATTTCTCTCTCCCCCTGTTATTGGCCTCATGACCCAAATGCTGTCTGCCTTGTGAGTGATTAATTTATTCACCATACAGTGTCTAACACCACCATTTCCTATAATTTTATATTTCCTTGTATTATTTAACTATGTAATACTATCTTGGGATACAGTTTGTAGGAAAGGGGGTATACAAAACAGAGATGCTTTGTGGTGTAATGCTGCAACATGACCTTGTTTCCAGAAAGATTATTTGTTTTTTAAGGCCAGTCAGAGGAATATAGTATAAAGGAAATAATGTAGATGAATCAAAAGGACACAATAGGAATTCAGCAAAAACAATGAGGAGTCCTTCTGGCACCTTAGAGACTAACATTTATTTGGGCATAAGCTTTCGTGGGCTAAAACCCACTTCATCAGATGCATGGAGTGGAAAATACAGTAGGGAGGTATAAATACACAGCATATGAAAAGATGGGAGTTGCCTTATTAAGTGTGTGGAGGGGTCAGCGCTACCTTGGCAGCTCTCATATGTATGTGCAGAATTTGTATATCATGTCCTAGGAACAATTCTGCAGGTCAGTCACATTTACAAATGGTAAAGGGAATAAAAGTTTGAATCCATCATATTAGGGAAGTGAAATTATTTTGCCTCACTAGAGAGCGTTACCTTTTGTTCCACATATTGTTCTGCTAGGCAGCATTTCTACTGGGTGAAGAAAATAACCTCTCAAAGGGCAGCCAGGTTAAAAGGTTTGGAAGTTTGCTTCAGATCTCCCTGCTGCTGCATGCATTTACTCACTCAAGTGCTGCAGGTCAAATACAGCTTCCTGTGCCTTGTCTCCTTCCAAAGGAAAAATCCAATGGGAATTTTAGGTTATGTCACAGGCAGGCAATCAGCTCATCACAAAATCTGCAACTACACAGTGGCCTCCAGGCCTTCCTCACGTAAGTGAACAATGCTACCATCAACCTTGGTTACCAGCAGTCCTGCAGTATCGTGTCAAATCTGTGCAGTACCGTAAGTATAGCATCCATTGTATTGCCAACCCTACCTATATGACATGTAGTGCCTACAGAGTCAACGGCTCAGCAGGAGCTGGGGCAGAAGGTCAAAGCCTGTAATAGGAAACGGGGCTGGCCTTTCAGGCCCACTAAGCTGTAAGCCTTCAGTTTGGAGAGCCATGTGCCCCTCCCCACTGGATCCAGGAATCTTTCGGGGCAGACCCAAGTAGCCCCACACTTCACCTTTTCCCAGGAGCATCAGCATCACCAGCAGGAGCCAGGAAGAGAGAAGCAAACACTCCAGGTCCCCACCTCCAGCTCTCACCAAGCTGAGAAGCCTGTGACATCATCAGGGCTCCTTCTGAACCCCTGACACGAACTAGTATCTCTTGTTCTGTTATGTCCCGACCTGCACCCCACTCTGTAGCCAGGCCTTTGCCCACTACCCAGCTCACCTTCCTTATGATAGTTATTGATGATTTGTATTGCAGCAGCGCCCAGGAGCCCCAGTCATGGACCAGGACCCTATTGTGCTAGGTGCTGAACAAACACAGGACAAAAAGATGGTCCCTGCCCCAAAGAGTTATAATGCAAGAACACGGTGGAGGCAGACAGACTGACCGGGGGGGGTGGGGAATCAGCCATTGCCCTCAGTCTCTATATGCCCTCTCCTGACCCTGGCTCTCTCTGCCCTTAAACGTCTGTCTCCATTGACTCCCCTCCTATGCCTACCACGTGCAGCACCCCTTATGCCCTTTCCATCTTATCTTACCTTCCCTTCTCCTTAGTATCCACTCCCAAAACAAAGCCATAACAATTAGTATTTGAATTAGGATAGCAACAGAGGCCACAAACGGAGACTGTGACCCCGTTGTGCTAGGCACTGTACGAACACATAGCAAAAGACAGCCCCAACCCCAAAGAGCTAGCAATCTGACAAAGGGTGGGAAGGGAAACAGAAGCACCGAAAGGTGAAATGGTCACTGGCAGAGGTAGGCATAGAGCCCACATCTCCTGACTCTTGGTCCAGTGTCCCACCCCCACTCCCATAAGTTTAGCTATTATCCTACACAAAACTCTGCAACTGTATGAAGTGTGCATAGCCAAGCAAACTTACAACCTGCTCTTCTTGTGCATCCCTCATGCTCTCCCCTTCTTTAGTTTGTCTTCACTGTTATTTTGGATTCTAAGTTCTTCTGTTTGAGGCCAGATCTTTCTATTTGTTCCATACGGTGCATATCACATTCTTGGGGACTAGTTAAAACAGGGGTGGGCAAACTCTTTGGCCCGAGGGCCACATCGGCATTGCAAAACTGTATGGAGCATCGGGTAGGGAAGGTTGTGCCTCCCCAAACACCCTGGCGCCCGCCCCCTCCCTCTTCCCACCCCCTGACTGCCCCCCTCAGAACCACCAACCCATCCAACTCCCCCTGCTCCTAGTCCCCGACCACCCCCTCCCGGGACCCCCCCCATCCAACCCCCCCCCCGATCCCTGTCCCCTGACTGCCCCGACCCCTATCCACACCCCCATCCCCTGACAGCCCCCCCCGGGACTCCCAGACCTATCCAACCCCCCCTGTTCCCCGGCCCCTGGTTGCCCCCCCCGAACCTCCGCCCCATCCAACTGCCCCCTGCTCCCTGTTTGCCCCATGGGACCCCCTGCCCCTTATCCAACCTCCCACCCTCTTACCATGCGCAGGAGTGCACAGCCCCACAGCCTGGCCAGTGCCAGCTGCGCTGCCTGGCAGGAGTGGCAGCCCAGAGTGGTGGCGGCGAGGCACGCTGAAGTTGCTGGGGAGAGGGAACAGCAGGGGAGGGGCCGGGGGCTAGCCATAGTTTGTCCACTTTTGGGTTAAAGAGTCTATATCAATAATTTGTGGGCTAATTTCTGCGTTTATTATTTTTTAAACGAGAAAGTTTCCAACTCTTTCCAATGCAGAGATAGAATTCAACACACAGACGGATCACTAGGCACGAACATTAGTCCTGAAAATCACCAATATCTGCCACGGCTGCCCAAAACTTGCTAATTGAGCCTGGCAAGTCTGTGGCTGAGGGTACCCCATTTGAGACTGATTTATGACATGATGGCACTGCTAAGATTTCTGTGAACTCTCCTCCTCCATGGTCTGGTAGACTGTAACTGAGCTCCAAAATAGTCTGCATCCACAAGGGAAGAGACGGAAGCACAATGGCGTCGTCTTCTCAGCTGCACTGCACAAGAGGCTAGAAGGGAGGACCCTGGAATTGCTACACTCTCAACTCCCTGGGGAAACAAGAGGAATATGTTGGAAGAGGAAAACACAGTCTCGCTTCCCTCACCATCAACAGCAGAAGCAATGTTCCGCAAGGGAGTGGGGAGAGGAAAGGTGAAACCCAGTGAGGAGACAGGAGTGAGGGGTCATGGGAGGGAGGGGGATTTTAAGCATGGGGAGGATAAAGAGCTGTAGAGTCCTGTGTGAGTGGAGGGTGAGACAGAATGTAATACAAAGGGGAGAGCAGGGAATGTGTGCCCCTTATTGTATTTTGTCTATCCCCTTTACTCCTCACCTGCTCACAGAAACAGACATCGTCAGAAGGGAGCGAGCAAGGGGAATGGACAATGGGGAATGAACAAATAGGAACTAGAAAGGATGAGAAGAAAGGAGATGCTGTTTAAAAAAATGGAAACAACAGAAAGAGAGGAAGGAGGTATAATATTAAGATACATGCTGTTTAGCACATGTTTACCTCTGGAAGTCTAGCTTCGAGGGAAAGGCACTGAACTGGGGCTCAAGACAGCAAGGTTCAATTCCTAACTCTGCCCCAGATTTCCTGAGTGAAATTCAAGTGTTCTCTGTGCCTCCTCTGCAAAATGAGGATAATGTTTCCTCTCTCCACCCTTTGTCGTGTCTATTTAAATTGTAAGCTCTTTGGGGAAAGGACTGTCTCTTGCCATCGGTATTTAAAGCTCCCTGTACAGTGGGATCCCTATGTGTGGAATATATATAAAAATAAGGAATGAGGTAAATGCTAAAGAGAGATTTGTACAATTCTTTACTATTAAGAGAAAGGGACAGCGAAACAAACAATACATGGACAATGATCAAAGTTCTGTGGGTTTCTATCTCCACCTTTCACCCCAGCTATCTAAGTCAGTTAACAAGATTTCGGATCATTTTGCTTCAGAAAAAAAATCTGGCAAATTACAGACCATGCAGAAATTTTCACAGAATCTGAGAGGCCATTTCTTAGAGCTATTGCTGACCGCACTCCATGGGTGAGGTTGGGGGGATAGCAAGCTTTATGCTTTATGACAAGGGAATTGTTATGTGGCCCAAGTCCTGGAAATGTTTCCAATTTGCTTGTTTTTTAAACCTCACAGCTTGCGTTTCCCCTGAGCCCTACTAACAAGTGCAAAGCAAGGGAGGCACTGACAAGAAACCTATTAACCCAAATGTATCCTCGCTTCAGCTTAGCCAAGAAAAACAATTCACCAGACCAGGAAACCGAAGTAAAATGTTTCCACCAGGCACAGAACTACTCAGTGGCTGTATGCTACAGTGCATGTTCCAATGAATTAATGGTGGGCTGCAGAGCTACAGGTTCAATCTGGTAAAAGGGGGGGCATGTCTGAGGTGGAGGAGTCTGTTGAAGAATATATTTGGAGCAAGGAGGGTTCAGAGAACACCAGCTGTCTTCCTCATACTCCTCCTCCATCCATCCCAGAAAGTAGTCTGCTCTCAATGCAGCAGCCCCGCTCCTCATTAAAGAAAGCAGAATGTGGGTTTCCTCTCTCACAGTCCACATAAGCACCACCTTTGGGAAAGGTCTTTGGCAGCCTTCCTCCAAGAGCAGGTGGATGAGAGCTAGCGCAAGTATGTCTGCACAAGGGGAATCGCACCCCTAACTCATAATGTAGAAGTAGCCCTAATATAGTAGCCAGAGTGTGTCTTATCCCTCTATCAACAAAAGAGGCCTTAAAGCCCATTGGCACACATTCATAAAAGTGCCCCCTACCCAGCCCTGTCAGTGTCCTGTGGTCCTGGATATATCATAGGAAGGGCTGGTAGCATCACCTATTATTAAGCTTGCCTGACACTTCACATTATAAGACGCTGTTTTCAGTCGCTTATAACTTTACAAATGTAAACAATTTAGGCAGAAATTTTCCAGGTTGGATGCCTGCCTCAGGCTGAAATATTTGAAATTTTTTTAAGCAGAATGGTTCAGCTGTTTCTGAGAACAAGACTAGGGGAAAATACATTGTTTTGCCTGGGTTAAAAATTTCTGGCAATGTTTTCTTAGAACAGCTCTAGCGCCCCCATGCATTGAAACATGGATTTGAAATTTGGCAGGGGAGTGGCCTTCATGTCAGGGATGTGGCTTTTCCCAGCCCTGCGAAAATCTGCCCAGATTTGGGCAAGTTTTAAGTCTTTGAAAAATTGCAGTTTGTACCTACTCAATAGAGACTTGTTGCTTGATAGCTAAAATCTCTGAAGATTCTGTCCACACTGAGCATGCTCCAGCCTCTCACAGCTTCTAGTACTGACCAGACTGTGTAGTCATCATCCACACAGAGGGACACTGCATGCTTCAGCCTGGGTTTGAAGGACTTTCCCTAAGAAAGGCTGGTCCAGGCCCAGGTGGAGCCAGGCACCGGAACAAAGAGCAGGAAACCTGTCTTTCCTCTGCTCGTAATGCACGGGCAACCTTAATTCTCGAATTTCTTAACTTTTGAGTACTTTTGTCTCGTTTCTCATGCATTTTTCCCTCTCAGCCATTTCTAAAAGATAAGGAGCTTCCTGATCTCCCAGGCTCCAATCCTGCATTGTGGTCCACATAGGCAGACTGTTGCACCCAAGTGGTGTCACAGTGAAACAATACAGGATTGGGGTCCCAATCAATAAGCCTCAGGTAACATACTCTCTCGATTAATGGTTTCTAGAGAGGCAGTTGTTGATGTTTGTTTTTAGTGGTTAGGGCAGGGATAATAGGAGTCAGGGATTCTGTGGTCCATTTCCAAGTTCACCCTTGACTTGGACAAATCACTTGCAGTAATTGCTCCTTGCCTCAGTTTACCTGTAATGGTCATAATATTAAGACCAATATCTGCCTCAGATGAGTGATGAAAGACATATGACATGGCAACATGGAGTAATGCACACTATGGGGGTGTGATTTCTAAAGGGCACTTACACATTGCACATTAATTGGTCCATGTAGACCCTGCTGGAGGGCACTGAAAGTTCCCTAGTGTGTTTTCATGGATTCCAAGGCCAAAAAGGATCATTGTGATCACCTAGTCTGACCTTATGCATAACACAGGCCATCCAACTTCCCCCCAAAATTTCCTAGAGCAGAGCTTTTTTAAAAAACATCCAACCTTGATTTAGAAATTGCCTGTGCTAGAGAATCCACCACGACCATTGGTAAATTTTTCTAAGGTTAATTATCCTCACTGTTAAAAATGTATGCCTTATTTCCAGTCTGAATTTGTCTAGCTTCAACTTCCAGCCATTGGATGTTGTTATATTTTTGTCTGCTAGATTGCCAACCCATTATTATATATTTGTCCTCATGTAGGTACTTATAGAGTGTAATCAGATTACCCATTAACTGTTTCTTTGATAACCTAAATGGATTGGGCTCCTTGAGTCTATCACTATAAGGCATTTTTCCTAATCCTTCAGTCATTCTCATGGCTCTCCTCTGAACCTTCTCCAATTTATCAACATCCTTCTTGGATTGTTGCCACCAGAACTAGACACAGTATTCCAGCAGTGGTTGCACCAATCCCAAATACGGAGGAAAAAAATCTCTCTACTCCTACTTGAGATTCCTCTGTCTATGCATCCCAGAATTGTCTTGGGTTTTTGCCACAGCATCACACTGAGAGCTCTTGTTCAGCTGATGATCCACCACCATCTCCAAATCTTTTTCAGAGTCACTGCTTCCCAAGATAGAGTTCACCATCCTGAAAGTCTGACTTACATTCTTTGTTCCTAGATATATACATTTAAATATAGCTGTATTGAAATGCTTGTGCCCAGCTTACCAAGTGATTCAGATCACTCTGTATCAGTGACCTGACTATCCTCTTCATTATTTACTACTCCCCTAATTATTGTACCATCTGCAAAGTTCATCAGTAGTGATTTTATGTTTTCTTCCAGGTCATTGATAAAAAATGTTAAGTACTGTACGGTCAAGAATTGATCCCTGAGGACTCTGCTAGAAACTGACCCACTTAATGATGATTCCCTGTTTACAAGTACATTTTGAGAAGAAAGCCAGCTTTCAATCCATTTAATGTGCGCCATATTAATTTTATATTGTTCTAGATTTTTAGTCGAATGTCTTAAAGAAGGGTCAGTATATTACGTCAACTCTATTACCTTTATCAACCAAATTTATAATCTCATAAAAAAAGATATCACATTAGTTTAACACGATCTCATGTTGATTACCATTAATTACCCTCCTTTATTCCTTTATTAATTCAATTCCCACGTCAGCAACTCCCTCGTCTTGCTGGGGATTAGTGTCAGATTGACAGGTCGATAATTGCCCAAATCTTCCCATTTACCCTTTTTAAATATTAGTGCAACATTAGCTTTGTTCCCATCTCCTGGAACTGCCCCAGGGATGCAAGTCTTATTGAGAGTCAACCTTAATGGTCCAGCAAGTTCGTCAGCCAGCTCTTTTAAATCTCTTGCATGCAAGCTGATTTCAAACAGCACTAGATTAAAACACACTAGGGAACATATAGCACACACCAGCAGGGTCTGCAATGAATGTGCAGCATGTTAGTACACTTTAGAAAGAACACCACTGTGGTGCACATTACCCCACCATGTAGACACATCCTTAAAGTTTACATGGATTGTGAGACCCTGTTGAAAGATACTAAATAGAAGTAAATACAGTCTATTTTTATTAGACAAACCTACAAGATTTCTTTGTCACCTTCGCACAGATGCACCCGATTGTGGAACTAAGCTTGTCGTAAGATATGATGTGTCATTTTGGTAAACAGCTGGTAAACTATCTTTTCATGCTGCTTAAAGTGGCAAGAGATGAGCCTGGCTTCTCTTGGAAACATAAAACGTTTACCCACCACCTGCTAAGAAGGCTTTTGTTACTTGCAATTTGTCCTTTGGGCCGTATATAGAGCAAGCACATATTCTAAGTGTATCTTCAGATAATGAAACAGTTCTGATGTCTTAAAACATGTTTTCTCCAAATAAATAACAGGTTGTATCACTTAAGGTGATTTTTAATGCTCATAAAAGGTACGGATTTGAAAGCCCCAGAGACCGACATTCACAAAGGGCCAGAGTCTGAGTCCGTTACCGTCACTGGTGAGCAATTACTCATATGAGCAATACCAGTCAGCAGAGGAAAGGTAGTACTATAAATTCATAGAACTGTACAGGACTAAAATTTCCATCTGTCACAGGGTCCACTCACGGTGAGTGGTGCCTCCGCTTGGCTGTTCTAGGAATTAGCACTCTTCCAGTACCTTGCGGTCTCTCCACCTGTTGTCCTTTGTCTCACTCTGTGGACCCTCTCTCGCACCAGGAGCTGCAACTTCCTCTTCGCGACTCAGCCCTCCAGGCAGGTCACTATGTGGTTCCCCCCTCTGGGGTATAGAGTCTCACTTGACCTGCTTTCCAGGCACTGCCACTCTGTCAGTGGCTAGTGAGGAACCTGGGCCGACTCACTACTCCAGGTGTCATCCCAGGGAGCCTAGAACACACAGCCGTGGTCCGTTCAGTCCCCAACCTTGCTGTTTTCTCTCTGGGCCGCTTCCTACTCTGACCCCTGGGGCTTCTTCTCCACCCTTCTCTTTTCTGGCTATGCCCTTCCCTGACAGCCTGGCCGCCAGGGTCCTACCCTTTCCCTAGGTTCTCTCCCTCCCTCTTCAATGCACAGAGGGTGGCTACAGATTTCCTCACTGCAACCATTTCTGTTGCCAGCTTCCAGCTTTATACTCGCCCAGCCCCCACCGGCTCAGCTGAGCTCCAGCCTCCAATCAGGAGTTGCTTCTCCAGCCTAAACCCCTCATGTGCGGCCTCTCTCACTGACTGGCCCCTTTCTCCACTTCCTTCAACCTTTCAGGGCTGTTACGGGGTGAACAGCCCATCAACACCACACCACAAAAAAATTGCATTTCTGGAAAAAAAAATTGTTATGAATTGTAGAAATGTGAATTTTTCCACAGAATGGAATTTGTCAAAATATTGAACCAAAACAGAAGTTTTCAAACATTTCTGGAGCTGGGAAGCTGGAGAGGCAGGCTCCTGGGGTTGGATCCCAGGGAAGCAGGCAGCTGAGGAGCCTGGGGAGTCAGGCAGTGTGGGGAGCTAGGCACATCACCAAGCATGCCGCTGGAGCATCAGGTAGCTGGAGGTGCCAAGAGTTAGGTCAGCCCATCAGCCAGGCAGCTGGGCAGGCAGGCAGGCAGGCAGGCTGGCTGCAAACCAGACAGGGGCAGACAGCCTCCCTTGTTTCCATTGAAAGTTATGATGGAATTGACACTTTCTCACAGATCATTCAACATTTTTCAACCAGCTCTATATATTAACAATATGGTTGGCTGACAGCACAGTGCAAAGAGTGGAAGCTTACCCAACACCTGACAGCACTATGCCGCCAATGCTACTAGTCCTGGTCTTTTGTAATAAATAAAACACAAACTCACCTACTGCGCTATTCATCTTGCTTTTTTTGTAAGAACTAAAATAAATACAGACCCACCTAGTTTGTCTGGAAAATATTTTCAGGCATCTCATATGTATTGGGGTATGGTGATAGCATCAAATTAGACAGACTAAGTTCAGCTTGCAGATTGTTTTTAGTTATCCAGGATCTCAAACTGCATCCCAGATGTGACAAAGTTAATGCTTTGACTCAAATTACTTGGGGAGACGAGAAGGACAGCGCGGCAGGACATAGGAGGCTTGAGAGCTCAACTGTGGGCGAAAGCAGGGCAAGAAATGACTTTCCAGTCCTCTGGAGGGGTCTTTGCTGATGCAAACCCTTCATATGTAGCATTAGTTCATTACAGTATGTCACAAACTGACATGCAAGTGCAAAATGTAAAATAACACAAGGAAAGCCAATTTGCGTGCCATTGCCCTGTACTTGTTTGCTGGTAACGCTAACATTTCAGGGGCTCTCCTCTCCTAGGCTTTCGAAGTTGTTAGAGGTTGTTCTTCCAGTCTCCTGAGTGCATTTGGACCTACACGAGCCTCACTTTGGTTTGGTTAGCCACAAGAACAGCTCCACCAGCACTTTTACCAAGGTGCAGGTAGACCTCCTGGCTCTTCTACTGCCTTGCTCGGTGCACTTCAGAAGTTCCTTACAGTACCTGCCACGCAGCCTGGGAAAACAGCTGATGTGGGTGGAGGGTCAGGGGCTGTCAGAGCTTTAAACATGCCAAGACAGGTAATTCCAGAGCTAGTTTTGAAAGCCAAACAAAGTGACAATCCACTTGGTTGTCCATTTTATGAGGAAAATCACACTTCTGTCATTACGAGCTGACTATAATATTAACTTATTAGCTGACTCAACTCCATTTTGTGTGAAGGATTGAGAAGGATAGCCTCCAGCTTTTGTCCCTTTAACTCTAATTATCAAGTGTACACCAGATTAAATTCAGAATGAAGTAGCCAGGTCAGGCAATCCACTTAAAGTTTAATGGAAGTTAATGATTCATTGATCAAACTCATTTATGTCTAATTAAAGCTTCCCTGCATTGCAAAAGGCAAGGGGTAAGTTTCATAATACACCTCTCCACCCCTCCATCCCCAGCACATGGCAGATTTGCTGCACAAATGAATGGAAAATCCACAGTGTGTGTCTTTCATGAGTACATGGCTTGGCAACTGCAATGCATATTTAAAGTATAATTATTTTAGATGACTTCACCAAATGGATGGGGTTTGCATGATGCTGCCAGATACAATCCTGGTATCCAGCTGCACACAGCCAGATTGCAAAGTAAGTGTGTGTGCACCAGCACCAGCTCACAATGATTACGCTGGGGGAGCATAATAACTAGAGCTGTGTGAGGCTTTCGAGCATGAACCTGAGCATAGCCAGGTGGCAAGGACTGAAAGCTTGAGCCTGAAAGGGAAACTTCTGTTTGCATGTGGATTCACTGTCCACGCTGCCCACATTTTAAAAATAGGCAAAATGGCAGAGCCCTCTAAGGCAGAGGAAGGATGGTGTTCAGTATTTGAGCATAAAAATAGAGAGTCAAGACAGTGCAAGATCCAGACTTTATTGCTTCCTCCACATATCAGGTCCTCTGTCATCAAACACCTCCTCAAAATAGTGCTCTCTAAATTCCTGGACATTGTGCTTTATACATAATCATACTATCAGTTTCCCCAATAGGGGGAATATCATAACAGCCTTTATGTCACGTGTGAGAAAGCAAAATTAAACCTGAATACCATAGCCTACTTACATGTGTCACATGCTGTTCCCTTAAAGTCTGTATCATCATTTATATATAATTTAACACCAGCTCTTTGACTAACTCAACTTGCTTGGGAGCTGAAGTATTTTCTTTTGTGTTTGGGATGGTTGTTCTTTCATACCTTAGTATTGTCAAAGTCTTGCGTGCACCTTGCAGGTGGTTTAAGGTTGGACCGAGTGAGTCTTTCTCTGGTGAGACAGGAGACTGCCTTGCACTTGGTGGTTCTTGTGGCGTGGTGTTCTGAATCTGTTCTCATACCTGTCACTTTTTGGCCTGTGTTTTTTCTGTGTCCTGCTGATCACGTAAGTATCAGCAGAGTGTTTTTCACTCTCCTCCTCCTCCTCCATGTTTATCTTTTGTGTTTGTAGTGGATGAAGGTATCTGCGGAAGTGGCTGTTGGGCCAAGTCACAAAGAGTGAGAACCCTGAGTCATGGTGTGTTGTGGGGGAGGGGGAGAGAGAGAGAGCGAGGCGCCCTGGTGTGAACAACCAACAGAAGGGGGTGCCAGATGGGGCAAGAGCTAATTCCCAGACCCAGCCACAAGGAGGTTCACCTGAAGGCATCTTGGGGCCTCTAGCAGTGGCTTTTTATAAAAGGCTCTACTGATTTATTTTCATTTTCATTCAAATGGTTTCCCACCCTAGAACATACTGGTCAGACTCTTCACATGCAAACCTTGTGGCAAGTCATTCCTCTTCCATTTGGGTTTCTCTTTTGTTCAGCTGCCAAGAGTGACTTTGTCACAAAAGCTACCAGCCCGCCCCCCCCCACCACCACCCCCAGTCCCCTTTTGTAGGAGTGATGCCCCAAGCCCCGTCTCACTGGCATCACATTGTACGATTGTTTCTTTGCTCACTGGCATGCTGTCGGGAGTGGTTCAGGACCGTTAAGTGCCTACCTCAGGGCAGACTGACAAAAACAGGGCAGACACCCCAGGCTGGTGGTGTGTTCCATAATTAGAGTTCACCAACACAGTAACAAATGTGAACTTCTAGATCACTATAACAGTCATACCATGGAGCCACAGACAGTCCCCTTGGGCTCTCCAGTCTATCTTGCCACCCAGGCAAGCTGGACTTAGTGGTAGTTGGATGCTATACACCAAAGATCACAAAAGATTCAGGTTACTTCCAGTCCCAAGAGATCCGTCACATACCTCAGATCAATTTGTATCTCAGATCTCCCACCAAAGGCAATGCTTGTAGCCAGTCCTGTGATTAACTAAAGGTTTCTTAACTAGGAAAAAGAAACAAGACCGAGTTATTTGCAAGTTAATGCAAACAAGCATATACACACACATGAGCTGCCATCTATGGTTCCTAAAGATGACAAATGTAGTAATGTAGTCAATTCAAAACGTTTTTCAGAGCAGACCCAGGGGTAACAACTCTGAGACTGGGCCTATGAGCTCCAGCAATCTCCATGGCTCTCTGCAGTGAGTCCAACCAAAGTTGAGAAACTTTACTTTTGTAGGGTGAAGTACGTACTTGCCATGACATTGAACAACCTTTTCAAAACAAGGTAGGCTTAATCATTACCTGGAATACAGCATCTCAAAGTTTTTAGGTTCTCATTAGACAGGCAATCTTAAAATAGGGTTCATATTGGTGGAAGCCATAGCCCAATCCATGCTCTGTTCAGATCCCAGTGCTCTCTCCTTGTTCCTTTGTCTAAGTCTCAAATGAGAAGGTTTTTAATTCCTCTGCATCCAGTGGGTAACAATTCAAAGTCAAATGGGTAAACTGAGACACGTTAATAAAAATATTACAGAAAAGTCTTGTTTTAATCACAGAAGGTATTTTCCATTGTCATGTTTTTCTCCACAGTATCCACGGGTCCTTTGCATTTTGTTTGCTTTGTATTTGTGCATTTGCTTTTTCATGAGCTTTGGTGGTGTAGTTTTTCCTTGTATTTCATGTTTTCCCTGTGCTAGTTGGTGCATTATTTCTGTGTTTGCTCCACTTATTCTCTGTGTTTGGATGTGAGCTTGTTCACTTGCTTTGCACACGTCTATAGCCCTTGGTAGAATTAGTGTCGATTCTCTGAGCATCTGCATTCAGGCTCTTGCAACTTTTGTCTGTATTACTAATTTATCCTGAATTAATTCATCTTTAAGTTTGATCATTGCATGAGTCAGCCATTTTGTGAAGCTTGGCGATATACTGTGTCTACACTCATTACCAACTGTGATACTTACCAGGCCCAACAGGCTTGGCACCTGCAAGATTTTCCCTTCAGGAGTCTGTGGACAATAATAGTGACACAGGGACAGCTTCTTCAAAACAAAGTACGATTTATTTGCCAAAAAGATCACAGCTCTCAGGATGCATCTACCCTGCATGCTTCTTTTTTGCAGCATGTAATGTACATACCCATGTAGCCCCATTAGCACAGGTATAAATAGCAGCTTAGACAGAGAGGCAGGTGAGTAAAGACACACCTGAAGAGTGGTGGGTATGTACCCCTACATAGATCTCTGTTCACCCATACTGTGCCTCGCTGTCTGCATGGTCAGGTTTAAAAAGACTCCTGCCCTTTTAAAACTAGGAATTTCAAGAGATTTTTAGAGCTAGGTATATCCTAAATTTTTGAGTTTAGTTTCTGGAAATCTGATCTCAAACAAATGGTCAGTGGATACTGATAGATACTAAAATCCTATGAGCTAGATTAAGTCCTGAATCACACCAGTTTATGGTGGCTTAATGCAGATCTCCCAGTGGAGGCAAGTCCACAAACAGAAGATGTTGCAGCCCAAAGTGACTGTAAATCATTAACCTCTCCATCCCCAACCCCGCCCCGTCTTGCTGGGGGACAGCAGATAGCTAGCACAGTCCTGGAAGTAGGCAGTGATGGCTGGGAAGGGAGCCTGGCTAGAGTAGCTGGGGGATATACCAATTCATACCCACACCCTTCAGGTGTGTCTTTACTCTACTCACCAAGGCAGAGGCAAAGGGCGGGCTGCTGATGTTAACCCTGCCTCCCTCACATGAGAGTGAATCCACAGTCCTTACTGATACAAAACAAGGTGCCCATGTGCCTCTCCCCAGGCCAGCAGGTGTAACTCAGTCCTAATCTCTGTGATCCAAGGGAACAATCTGCACAAATTCTACTGCAGTACATACTCAGAGATGTCCCTTGGGTAGGGCGAATCGAGGCGACCGCCCCAGGCCCCGCACTTTGGCGGCCCCGCACTTCAATAAAATTGGGACTGTCCCAATATATAGCCCTTTGTCCTGTGTCCCAACCGATGTACAATCAGGACACCATTTGTCCCGATATTCAGGAGAGGAGGCGGGAGGGAAGGGCAGGGGATGGGAGGCGGGAGGCAGGCGGGCGAGCGGGGTGAGGAGGTGAATGGGGAGGCGAGCAGCAGGTGGACAGGTGGGAGGAGGTGAGGAGGCAGGCAGACAGATGATGAGGAGACTAGCAAGGAGGCGAGTGGCGGGCAGATGGTTGAGAGGTGAGCAGTAGGTGGTGGGTGGACGAGAAGGAGGAAAACGGCGGGCAGATGTGGGTGGGGGTGAGGAGGCGAGCGGCAGCCAGGTGCGCCAGGCAGATGGCGAGGAGACTAGAGGGGAGGCTGATTTGTCCCGGGCCCCACATCCCCATAGGGATGGCCCTGTACATACTGTCTCAGTCCTGTCTCTCACTCCTCTGACTTCCTGCTCAACCCAGATCATGGACAGCTGAACTATAAATTAACTACGTGACTAGTAGGATCCAATAGTGACAACACATTAATATACAAATACAATCAATAGTAATACTTCACACTTCCATAATGCCTCCCAGGCCAAAGCCTATACTTACAATGAAAATATACCATATTTTCAGTACACCCTATACGTATACCAATAAATTAATTTACAATATACTTTAACATTCCTGAAGCTACTGTGATGAATGTGCTAAGCAGGAAACTACCCTTACCAGCAACCCCCTCCCTGTTAATCTATGACCCTCCAGGGTAGAAGAACAGATCTAGTCCCGCCCCAAAAAAGGAGTACTTGTGGCACCTTAGAGACTAACAAATTTATTTGAGCATAAGCTTTCATGAGCTACAGCTCACTTCACGAAAGCTTATGCTCAAATAAATGTGTTAGTCTCTAAGGTGCCACAAGTCCTCCTTTTCTTTTTGCAGATACAGACTAACACGGCTGCTACTCTGAGATCTAGTCCCCTGCCCCAGCCAATAGGTGGAGGGGGTGGAAACTCTTTGAAAGGGTTAGACGTGCTCTCTCTCTCTCTCTCTGGGAAGGTGGCAGCAGAGCAGGATGGGCTGCGGAGCTGCATGGTACGCAGGAGCAGAGCGAGGAAGCAGGAGCTGGAGAGTTGCTAGCAGTGCTCCATGGGGAGCTGAGGACAGGGAAGCAGGCTGCAGGGATGCTGAGGTGTTACACGTGCAATGGCTTAGAATGGTGCTCCTATCACTCTAATACACTCCCCTCTAATCTTTTCAAGGAGATGGCTTCTCAATCTCTGCTGTGGACTTTATGGGAATAACAGGCAAATTCACCTCAAATCCAATGGAGCGCTCGTCTTGCGGAGTTTCCTTTGCTTGCGTCTTTTCCCTCTGATCTTCATTGAATACAGTACTCTAGCTTGAATCAAATAAAAAATCATCCATTTCCTCTGTCTGCAGTGCACAGCTGCATTAGCTACTTTCTGTAGGGTTCTCCTGCCTACTGGAGTTTCTGCCAGCAGTTCTCCCAGCAAGCAGGTCTGTCTCTGTTGGCTCTGGAGCAGAAACATGCACGAGTTTGACTGGAACCTTCTCCCACTGTTGTACCTTGTAAACAGGTAAATCACCTTCAAGTTGTTCTACTACTACATATACTAGTGGCTCCCATCTATCTGCAAGTATTTGCCTAGGTCCTTCACACATTCTTAGTTTGTTACCTCATGTCATCCTTCCTGCTGAATTTCAAAACACAGATAAACTGGTAACAGAGGTTGCCTTCCAAAACGTTAAAAATCATGGAGATTTGACAGTTGTATCATTCCTAATATGAAGTTCTCCAGTAGCAGTTAGGTACAGCCATGTTGCAATAGCATCTGTTTTCTTCTTATCTGGACAAATCCCCTTTTGGGAGATGGTATGACCCAAGTATTTCACTGAAGTCTGAAAGATCTTATATTTTGAAGGTGCCAGTTTCAAGCCATACTGCTACAGTCTGCTCAAAACTCTTAGAAGACATGCGTCATGTTATAAGTAGGGGCATAGCGAGCAGATCGAGGGACGTGATCGTTCCCCTCTATTCGACACTGGTGAGGCCTCATCTGGAGTACTGTGTCCAGTTTTGGGCCCCACACTACAAGAAGGATGTGGATAAATTGGAGAGAGTCCAGCGAAGGGCAACAAAAATGTTTAGGGGTCTAGAGCACATGACTTATGAGGAGAGGCTGAGGGAGCTGGGATTGTTTAGTCTGCAGAAGAGAAGAATGAGGGGGGATTTGATAGCTGCTTTCAACTACCTGAAAGGGGGTTCCAAAGAGGATGGCTCTAGACTGTTCTCAATGGTAGCAGATGACAGAACGAGGAGTAACGGTCTCAAGTTGCAATGGGGGAGGTTTAGATTGGATATTAGGAAAAACTTTTTCACTAAGAGGGTGGTGAAACACTGGAATGCGTTACCTAGGGAGGTGGTAGAATCTCCTTCCTTAGAGGTTTTTAAGGTCAGGCTTGACAAAGCCCTGGCTGGGATGATTTAACTGGGAATTGGTCCTACTTCGAGCAGGGGGTTGGACTAGATGACCTTCTGGGGTCCCTTCCAACCCTGATATTCTATGATTCTATGTTCTTCTTGAGTAGCTGAGACAATAATCAGATCTAGAAATGCAACAACTTCAGTAAGATTCATGCCTGTGATGACATGCTCCAGCATTCACTAAAAGGTTGCAAGGGCATTGGTATGTCATGAAGGCATCGTTTTGAATTGTCAGTTATCAGACGGCTTGGTAAAAGTGTTTTTGTATGAACTTGTGTCTCTACAGGAACTTGGAAATATCCACTGTGCAGATCCAACATCGAAAACCATTTGAATCCTGCAAATAAAGCAAATGTTTCCTTTATGATTTAACTGTCATCACATAAATTCCGTGGAATGCATCTCATGACTGGAATATTGGTATAGAGTGATATAGCTTGTTCAGAAAGGACAAGCATGGGTCAAAAGAGAGGCGATGTTGCATTGTATATATTAAGAATATATACACTTGTTCTGAGGTCCAGAAGGAGGGGAGATGCAGGCCAGTTGAAACGCTCTGGATGAAGATAAAAGAAAGAAAACAGGGGTGATATCATGGTAGGGGGGTCTACCACAGAAGACCAGATCAGGAGGAGAAGGTAGATGAGGCATTTCTAGAACAAATAACAGAAACATCCAAGACCAGGTAGTAATGGGGGACTTGAACTACCCAGACATCTATTGGAAAAGTAATACGGCAAAATACAAAATGTCCAGTAAGTTACTAGACTGTATTGGGGACAATTTTTTGTTTCAGAAAGTGGGGGGTGTAACTAGGAGGACAGCCATTTTAGACTTGATTCTCACTAAAAGGGAGGAATTGGCTATGAATCTGAACGATGCAACAACAAACTATCCCTCGGGAAAGAAAAAATAAGAACGAATAGTAAGAGGTCCCATCAGGAGCTTTTTAAAGACCTGAAAATCAAAAAGGAATCCTACAAAAAGTGGAAATATGGACTAATTGCTAATGATGAGTACAAAATAATAGCACAAGCATACAGGGACAAAATCAGAAAGGCTAAAGTACAAAATGAGTTACACTTTGCAAGGGACATAAATGGCAATAAGAAGAGGTTCTATAAATGCACTAGAAGCAAGAGATGGAGGAAAGTGTAGGTTGTCTACTTAGCGGAAATGGAGAACTAATAATGGATGACATCAAGAAGGCTGAGGAATTTAATGCCTGTTTTGCTTCAGTCTTCAGTAAAAAATAGGGCTGTCTATTAATCTCAGTTAATTCATGCGATTAACTAAAAAAATTAAATCGCAATTTAAAAAATTAATTGCGATGAATCGCACTGATAACAATAGAATACCAACTGAAATTTAGAAGATATTTTTGGATGTTTTTCTACATTTTCAATATAGGTTTCAATTACACCACAAAATACAAAGTACACAGTGCTCACTTTATATTATTATTTTTATTACCAATATATGCACTGTAAAAATGATAAAACAAATGGTATTTTTCAATTCACCTCATACAAGTACTGAAGTGTAATCTCTTTATCGTGAAAGTTTAACTTACAAATGCAGATTTTTTTTATTACATAACTGCACTCAAAAACAAAACAGTATAAAACTTTAGCGCCTACAAGTCCACTCAGTCCTACTTCTTATTCTGCCAATCGCGAAGACAAACAAGTTTGTTTACATTGATGGGAGATACTGCTGCCTGCTTCTTATTTACAATGCCACCTGAAAGTGAGAACAGGCGTTCGCATGGCACATTTGTAGCTGGCATTGCAAGATATTTACATGCCAGATATGCTAAATATCCATATGCCCCTTCATGCTTTGGCCACCATTCCAGAGGACATGGTTCCATGCTGATGGTGCTCGTTAAAAAAATAATGCATCAATTAAATTTGTGACTACTCCTTGGGGGGAGAATTGCTCTGTTTTACCCGCATTCTGCATATATTTTCATGTTATAGCAGTCTCAGATGATGACCCAGCACATGTTCATCTTAAGAACACTTTCACAGCAGATTTGACAAAATGCAAAGAAGGTACCGATGTGAGATTTCTAAAAAAATTTCTACAGCACTCGACCCAAGGTTTAAGAATCTGAAGTGCTGTCCAAAATCTGAGAGGGATGAGGTGTGGAGCATGCTTTCAGAAGTCTTAAAAGAGCAACACTCCGATGCGGAAACTACAGAACCCGAACCACCAAAAAAGAAACTCAACCTTCTGCTGGTGGCATCTGACTCAGATGATGAAAATGAACATGTGTCAGTCTGCACTGCTTTGGATCATTATCAAGCAGAACCCATCATCAGCATGGAAACATGTCCTCTGGAATGGTGGTTGAAGCATGAAGGGACATATGAATCTTTAGCGCATCCGGCACACAAATATCTTGCAACGCCAGCTACAACAGTGCCATGCGAATGCCTGTTCTCACTTTCAGGTGACATTGTAAACAAGAAGTAGGCAGCATTATTGTAACCAAATTGTAACCAACCTGCAAATTGTAACCAACCTTGTTTGTCTGTGTGATTGGCTGACCAAGAAGTAGGACTGAGTGGACTTGTAGGCTCTGAAGTTTTACATTGTTTTATTTTTGAATGCAGTTTTTGTACATAAGTCTACATTTGTAAGTTCAGCTTTCATGGTAAAGAGATTACACTACTGTATTTGTATGAGGTGAATTGAAAAATATATTTTTTTGTTTTTTACAGTGCAAATATTTGTAATAAAAATAAATATAAAGTGAGCACTGTACACTTTGTATTCTGTATTGTAATTGAAATTAATATATTTGAAAATGTAGTAAACATCCAAAAAATTTTAAAATAAATGGCATTCTACTGTTATTTAGCAGTGCAATTAATTGTGCAACTCATCACTATTAATTTTTTTAATTGCTTGACAGCCCTAGTAAAAAGGTTAACGGTGACCAGATTCTCAACACAATTAATATTAACAACAAGGGGGAAGGCACGCAAGCCAAAATAGGGAAAGAACAGGTTAAAAATATTTAGATAAGTTACATGTATTCAAGTCAGCAGGGCCTGACAAAATGCAGCCTAGGATACGTAAGGAACTAGCTGAACCAATCTCAGAACCATTAGCAATTATCTCATGGAGAACTCATGGAGGATCAGTGAGGTCCCACAGGAGTAGAGAAGGGCAAACATGCCTATCTTTAAAAAGGGGAACAAAGAGGGAATTATAAACCTGTCATGCTAACATTGATACCTGGAAAGATACTGGAACAAATGAATCACTTTGGAAGCACCTAGAGGATAACAGGGTTATAAGTAATAGCCAACATGCATTTTTCCAGTACAAATCAGCCAGATCAGCCTAACAGGGTTACCAGTCAAGTGGATAGGGGATTTTAGTAAGGCTTTTGATGGTTCCACATAACATTCTCTTAATCAAATTAGGGAAATGTGAGCTAGATGAAATGACTATAAGGTGGGTGCAAAACTGGTTATACAGCCATACTCAGAGATTAGTTATCAGTGATTTGCTATAAAATGGAGGAGTGGGGCATATCTAGTGGGATTCCTCAGGGATCAGTCCTGGGGCAATATTTCCATTAATGACTTGGATAATCGTGTGGAGAGCATGCTTCTAAAATTTGTGAATGACACCAAGCTGGGAGGGGTTGCAAGCACTTTGGAGGACAGGATTTCAAAACAAACTTGACAAACTGGAGAATTGGTGTAAAATCAACAAGATGATATTCAGTCAAGACAAGAGCAAAGTACTACACTTAGGAAGAAAAAATGGATTGCACAACTACAAAACGGAGAATAACTTGCTAGGCTGTAGTTCTGCTGAAAAGGATCTGGGGGTGATCGTGGATCACAAATTAAATATAAGTCAATAATGTGATGCAGTTGCAAAAAAAGGCTAATATCATTCGGGGGTGTATTAAGAGGACTGTCATATGTAAGACCCGGGAGGTAATTGTCCCGCTCTACCCAGCACTTGTGAGGCATCAGCTGCAGTACTGTGTCAATTTCTGGGCACCACACCTTAGGAAAGATGTGGGCGAATTGGAGAGTGTCCAAAGGAGAGCAACAAAAATGATAAAAGGTTTCAAAAACCTGACCTCTGAGCATGTTTAGTCTCATGAAAAGAAGAGTGAGGGGGACCTGATAACAGTCTTCAAATACATTAAGTGCTGTTATAAAGAGGATGGTGATCAATTGCTCCCCATGTCCACTGAAGGTGGGAGAAGTAGTAATTGGCTTAATCTGCAGCAAGGAAGATTTAGGTCAGATATTGGGGGGGGAAACTCCAAATATAAGGATAGTTAAGCTGTGCAATAGCTTCCCAGGGAGGTTGTGGAATCCCCATCAGTGGAGGTTTTAAGAACATGTTAGACAAATACCTGTCATAGATAGTATAGGTATCCTGCTTGGTCCTGCTTCAGCACAGGGGGTTGGACTAGGTGGTCTCTCAAGGTCGCTTCCAGCCCTCCATTTCTTGATTGTAGGTAAAGGATAAGTATCCTTCTAAGTAATGCTGTTCAGTTTTCTTCTACCACCACCCTGTGGGACCCCCATTTTTTGATGAACGAGCACCACAGGTGATGCATATGGACTATACCTTTCTTCAGATCACACCAACTGTCAGCAATTCACACGGATGTTGCCGCAGACTATAAAAGTCTGAAGGAGACACTCGTCTGGTTCATGCCTGGAATGATTTCGAAGTCACCTCACCTTCAGCTTCTTGATGCAGTTTCTGACTGAGGAAGATGTACATGTAGGTTTCTGCCCACTCATCTGGTAATGAAATCATCATAAAACCAGAAAGCCATTCTTTCTTACAGTCTTCAGTTAAGTACTTCATCACATTAGTATCAATGAGAGCTGGAACTTGCTGATTCATTCGCTGATTTGGATGAACAAGGATAAGGATTGCGTGTTTCCTGTACCAATTCCCAAAGGCCATTTTGGGACTCTCTTTAGGGGTATGTACCCTAAGCAAGGAAAAGTTTGACTTCCAGCCCTTTCAATCTTTAGTTGATCACTGAGGGACTGTCATGATACACCTAGTGTCCTGTTGAGTACCTTAAGCAGTCTGGTAAATAATAGCACTGAGCAGTCATGTTAAGTACACTACATTAATTTTACATGATCACCCTTGAACCTTGATAACAGCCTAAATAATGGGCACAGTATATTGGTGGATTATTATTAATTTGTGTTGGCATAACTCCGAGTTGGCCCAGTTAGGAAGTGGGACCCCACTGTGCTAGATACTGTGCTAATACATAACAGAAAGAGCTTTACGATCTAAATGTAAGATGAAAGACAACAGGTAGACAAACAGATTGGAGGGGGCACAAAGCAACAATGAAACAACTGAAAAGATTCCCCCACCCACAGCTGAATGTAGCATCTATGTACAAAGATATATATTTAAGAAGAATAGTTAGAAGGAAAGAATACTGCACACAGTACCTGCAGCATTACTGTTTTCATTAAAGGTGGTTATTCAAACTTACTATACAAAGTTAGGACAAAATTTCATGTACAGAGCCTATATAGTATAATGCAGACCCTATCTTATCTGGGGCCTTTCGATGATATTGTAATACCATAAATAAACAAACATAAAACATATTGTATTTTAGAACCCTCCTCCCACAGGAAAAATACTTTAAAGAGGAGTGTTTCTAATCCATACACAGCTACCATTCAAAACATTATAAGGGCTCTAAACCCTCATCTACTTCAGGGCCTAAGCCAATCACTAATGGATGGGAGTTGGGTAAAATATCCCCTACAGGCAGGTTATTCCATAATCATCCATAATTGTGTTCTTTCTCATTTTTCTAAAGGATCAGGTACCTGCGGCTGTCAAAGAGCATCATGAATTAAATGGACCACTAGTCTGATCCAGTATACAGTTCCTGTGTTTCTAGTATCCAAATCTAAACACTAGCATTCTTATTACACCTGTGTTAATCTCATCTACTTTTGATGGATGTAGCGAGACAAGCTTTTAAGGAAAGTCTAATTACTTTTTTGGAAGATTTACATCATCTGCGGAAGGTCATTAGCAAGTTCCTAATATGCCTGAATTACTTTTGAAAGATTGAATAGACCTTAAGCAAAGGTGTTTCAAGATGAATAATCATTTGTGGGTGTTATGATTTTCTACCCATTAATACTAGCTATGCAACTGAAGCATCAGATATTGAGTAATTAATAACAGGTATATCAGCTGTAGTGTTTTTAGACCATAAAACGAAGACCATGTTAATGGAAGATTAGATGGCTAAACAACAGAACAGAGCACCCAGGCCTACATCTTGTAATGGATGAGTTTATCCTTCGCATGATGTCTCCCCCCACATAAGTTGTAAAGGCAAAAAATCAAGTCTCCTTGAGAACTTTCTGAGACTAGCAGTTTTCTATTATTACATACATGAGCAATATTTACAGGAGTGTGAATGTTTCCATATAAAAGCCAACAGCTTGTCACATAACCAGCACCAGGCTGCAGTCAGGTAGCTGTAAGGCTGGTCAGACAGCTGAATCCTGGTAACTTAGATCCTGTAGGCCAGGTGTAGCTAGTGTTTGGCAGGCTTTATCACTGAAAAACTATTATGAGAAGGAATAGATATTTTAGTGCAAAGCCAGTGAGTCAATAGAACCAGGAAGGTCCAGCTTTGACTTTATTGCAGCCAAGTGGCAGAGGTGGTAGGAAGTATTGTAGTGCCATAGCCCCTTCAAAATACCTTTAAAGATCTGCAGTTGTCATCTGGATGGGATGGCAGGAAATTTATGTGACATACCCAGAGGGAAAGCATTTGGGAACTAAACAATCTAGGTGAAAAAGAGATGGACAGGGAAGATTAATAAGAGTGCTTTAGCGTTTAAGGGGGAATTTAATATTAAAGTTGTAGGGCACCCATGAATTCAGAACAAACATTTCTCCTAGACAATGCACCAGAGAGAAACTTGTAGACAAAACTCCTTTCCCCTATAGTCCTGAAGGCATAAAATTTCACCTGTCCTGTGAAGGATTTCCTGCTCTGCAGAATGAATGCCACTAAACAACATTGTCCCAAAACCCCAAAACAAAACACACACACTCCTGCAGGACAAGAGGAATTTTTAAGGCTCCAGAATTGCATGTGTGAACAATCAGGAAGCAACCACAGCAACCAGGAAACACCTGTCTGGACTGTCACCAACTAGAGTACTGGTTTGAAATCCAGATTACAGGGCCAAGCAGCAAAAGTTATTGGGGGCGGGGGTTGGGTCTAGAGAGAGCAACTTTTTTGTCTATCCTGCCTTTTCCCAGGGACTGAAGAAAGAGTGGAGGTGAAAGGAAGGCAAGTAGGGAGGATATATGAGAGAGGGGACATGCAGGGGACAAAGGAAAAGGAGCAATATCAAGGGGAGAATATTTGTAATCTGGCTCAGAGAAAGTAAGGGCTGCTATCAGGAAAGTACACAATCAAGCAACAAACTATGGTACTGGAAGTGGTAAACCACCTCAGATTACTGGCCTGGTGAACATGGAGTAGTGGAGGTCTTAGTGCCATACCTGAAGGAGAGAGTTGAACTCTGGTTCCAGCTAGAAGCCAGTCTTCTAGAAGGTTCCAAGCCAGCACAGATCGTTAACCACGCAAATGAGCAGCATAGACCCAGCCAATGTTTCATGTGAGACTAGAAGCAGCCTGAAAGATGCTGACATCACACCCAAGAATCTAACAAGATCATAAAGAGTAGAGGATACCAGTACCAAGGACTAATGGACTGAGACTTCATGGGCAAGCCTATGAGCCAAGCAAAATGTTGAGTACCCAGAGTAGAATGTGCCAGGGTGGGGGCTTAGGAAGAAGTTGCAGACCCATTGGCAAAGGAGAAGCAGTGCTATAGTTTTGCATACAAAGCTGTTTCAGAGGACAAGCAGCCATCAGGATTACTTGGACCCACCCAGAGCAAGAACAAAATATTACAATTTTGATTTCTATACACGTACATAAATAATTATTTTTAAAATAATTTTAAAAACAATTCAATGAGTTCTACTTATTTGTAAATACCCCCTAAACATTTTAGGAGAACAGACTTTCAGGCCATTGGTTATTCACAAAATGTTCACTGGTTTCAGAGTGGTAGCCATGTTAGTCTGTATCTAGCAAAAACAATGAGAAGTCCTTGTGGCACCTTAAAGACTAACAAATATATTTGGGCATAAGCTTTCATGGGCTAGAACCCACTTCATTAGATGCATGGAGTGGAAAATACAGTGGCAGGTATATATATATATATATATATATATATATATACACACACAGTACATGAAAAGATAGGAGATAGATAGATATATATATATACACACACACCTGCTACTGTATTTTCCACTTCATGCATCTGAAAGCCCACGAAAGCTTATGCCCAAATAAATTTGTTAGTCTCTAAGGTGCCACAAGGACTCCAAAATGTCCACTGTGATGATCTGCTGCCTGCAGTGTATGATTGGTCACATTATATTTTCTGCTTCCTCACTAAATACTTGAAACTTTTGCAGCAGAACACTAACAAATAGAGCTGGCCAGGAATTTTTCAACAGAACATTTTTTCAATGGAAAATGCAGATTCATCTAAACAAAACCTTTTTTTGTGGAAACAGATCAGTTTTGACAACCTTTCTCAGGTCCAGGATATAACTCACAAAGAGACCTACCCCAGAATAGCTAATATCTTGGTGGTTAGCACACTTACCTGAGATGTGGGAATCTGAGGTTCAAGTGGCTGCTCTGAATTGCCAGTGGGCTATAGAATCACTCTCTCTCACGCTCTCTCTCTCTGGCCCATATACAAATATGACAGCTCCACCAGGAGAGTCTGAGACTGGCTCTGTAGCAAGCTGGTGAATTAGGCAAGGCAGGGACTTGAACGTAGGTCTCCCACATCAGAGGTGAGTGCCCTAACCATGGGGGTATTGGCTATTCTGGAGCAGGTAAGTCTCTCTTTTCTCCTTCATAGTGTTCTGCAAAAAAACAGTTTTTGTTTGATGTGGAACAAGAAGTATTTTCAAAACATTAAATTTTCCACAAAACAGAATTGTTGCTGTCTGGTCAGCCGCAACAAACGTCCATCCAATCACAAATAGTCAGTAAGGATTCATGAACAAATCCCCTGACTCTCCATTAAATGAATATTCATGCTCAAAAATAATATGAACTCATTAGTAGCAGCAAATTGAATTAGAGGTCTTGGTGAATAGATTCACAAATCTATGTTTGTTATCTGACTAGTTCTAAAATATTAATAAATGGGTTATTAATTATTGGTCCTTTCCTTGTAAACTAAACTAATAACTAATGTTGAAGATGTAAGGTTTATAGATACTTTCTCCTATTGTATATCACTCCCCATCTATCCATAATACAAGGCTACATGGTGTGTACTCTAGATCACTACAATTTTAATATGCTGGACTTATACAGAAAGGACATGACCTGCAGTTGCTATTGATATGTTAATAGTTTTACAGGTTAGAATTCAATTTTTCTAACCTTCCATATGGGGTCTAAAAGAATTTTGTTGTTCACGTAAAAATACAAAAAACAATTAAAAATGAAAATTTTATATTATAACGTCTTACTTAACACAAAAATCAACACAGTGCATTGCCCTCCTGAATTGTCACCTACAGGGATTGAATGGCAAAGAATCCTTTCAATAGTTAGAACTGGCCGGACATTTTTTTAAAAGAAAGAGAGAGAATATGACCACCTATGTTTACTTTCCATTGACCGGAGCTTTGTTTTTACTGTGCTGTTCCAATCCCCAGGGCCTCCCCTCTCCCCCCAAGTCCCCTCCAAATGTAAATTGTCAAAATTGGTCTATTTAAAAAATAGGTTGAGCTACCCTCACACTGACTTACATAAACCCATTTTCCTGTTTTATTAGTTGCATTAGCATTCAATTGCCCTTGAAATGTCACAAGTTCAAGAGCACAGCTGTACATATCCTGGAAATATTTCTATTTGTTGTAATAAAACATGGGGATACAATTTCCTGGGATACAGAAAAGATGGAAGGGAAGGGGGAATGCACGGGGGCAGCGCAAAATTGACTAACACAGTAGACAGGAAAACAAGATTGTTTTCAGAAGAATGGAGAGCTGGAGGTGAACGTGAAGCAGTTTTAGAAAAGCAGATGATTGACTTGATTACTCAGTTATGAGGTTTGGCTTGTTTGTGTTGTCTCTATCTGGAGACATGAAACAGCCCAAGGACCTGCCACTGGCTTCCACTCAAGCTGAGGAAGAGAAATGACACAGTCTCTACTTCAAACAGCTTCCATGACCTCTTAGTTGCCTTTTCAGAACTACATTGTACATTCTGACTACTCTCATTTGTTAGTGGTGATTTATTTGGGAGTAGAAGCTAGCAATATTCCCTGGCTGTGCATTAACTAACCTAAAATGTTCCAGGGTTACCAAGTGTAATAAAGAAATTGCAGATTACTGAGAAAGTTTTGAATATCGTAACAAAAAATCCTGAACTTTTGGGAATCTGATCTACGCATTCTTACCTGCTGTAGAAACTCGGGGGAGGGGCGGGAGAAAAGACGAAGAGGAAATGTGCCGAAGAGAAGAGGAGAGAGAGAGAAGCAACAAAAATCAATTGTTGTTCTTTAAGTTGTGAACCTCTCATATTTAAAACCACTATTATCTAGTAATGGGTGTGCAAGATAGATACATTTTAACTCGGGCTTTTTTTTTGAGGGGTTCATTTCTGGGGGATGGTTTTTAGCAATCTTTGTGTTGTGTACCTGTCCAAAAATCAGAGGGTTTCAGGTCTGTCTTTGTATATATGCTAATGAGCAATGTACATTATATACATTACTCATTACAGTACTGTATGCTGTAACAAGCAATCTCTTTGAAATGCTCCCTAATGCAGTTTAATATAGTATTGTTTTAAACAGCACTACATTAAAGCACCCTTTAGTTCACACCAGCAGTGTCTACACAGACCAATTAATGCACAGCACATTAGTTCACTTTGGAAATTGCACCCCTGTAGTCCACATTACTATTCTGTGTAGACAAGCCCTTAGATACAGCTAATGATAGGCAGTGTTTTTTTAGTGTCTATTGGATAAATACCAATTTGTTTTCTTTTTTCCTTTTTTTTTTAAATCAGGGTGTGTTATCGATGTTTATCAGCTAAAACCTAAAATCAGAAGTCCTAATTTTATCACCTGTCCTAAGCAGTTTCTAGGCAGAAAAGCCTTCATTTGGTGGAGGGCTCCCAGTTGCCTGAAACGCATGCATGCCATTCAAGGACATACACATATAAGCACAGCCACCTAATAGACACATCTTCGAAACTTGGCTGCCTGTGGGGTTGGCCATCCAGAGATAAATGATGGCTACAACTCTTAGAATATGTCTATATTACCTGCTGGATCGGCAGGCAGTGATCGATCCAGCGGGGGTCAATTTATCGTGTCTAGTCTAGACACGATAAATCAACCCCCGAGCACTCTCCTGTCGACTCCTGTACTCCAGCACCGCAAGAGGCGCAGGCAGAGTCGACGGGGGAGCGGCAGCAGTCAACTCACCATAGTGAAGACACCGTGGTGAGTAGGTCTAAGTATGTCAACTTCAGCTACGTTATTCATGTCGCTGAAGTTGCGTAACTTAGATCGACCCCCCACCCCGCAGCGTAGACCCGGTCTTACTATCATGGCACAAGCTAATGTTCACCAATATTTTCAGACTGGCCATATATGCACAAAACTATTCCTACATGGTGTAACGGGCTGCAGCAGTCTGATGAAAAGCTAGCCAAGACTCAGCTGCCACTACTGTGGATGCACTGAGCTGCAGAGGCAGAATGGTTGCGGCCAGTTTATTTGATAAGGGGGTGAACCTTCCAGTCAAGGGAATGTAAGTGTACAAGATGAGCTGAATGCTGCTCAGCAGGAACAGGTCGGGGACACAGTACTAGAATGGATCACTGCTCTGGGTGGCCACAGGAGGACACCAAGAAGAAATGAAGTTTTCTCCTTGTGCATGCAAAGGACAAGGTGGCCACCAATAGAGTGATTAGAGAAAGATTCTCTTACCAAAATTGGGGGAGGGGAAAGCAATGATTGACTCAGCAGAAAGCCCAGGTCACCACACCCAAGACCATCCATGGGAGCAGTGGTCCGGACGCTACATTGATAAGCTACCAAAGGCAACATCAGAAAACAAGCACCTTGTGCATTTGTGTACCTCGTTTGCTGTAGTAGGTGGCCTAAAAGCCAAGTGTGTGGGGGAAGGCACTGGTGGGAGACCATTTCTTCCAGCCTCTCCTGGCTTCCACCTTCCTGGCCCATGACTAGCTTGCATGCACCACCCAAGTTAACCTGAGTGGACCCAGCACTGTTCTGAATAAAGGCTGTGATCATCAAGGCTCAGCCCATTTGCACCCACCCATCCTTTAGCGCATGCATGTTCTGCATGCAACCAGCTACACTTCTCTGAAAATCCCAGATGCACCAATCTTCCTCTTGTGCCCCAGACTGAACATTTGTAGAGGTATTTGCATGCATGTAAAATTTGGGAAAGTTAACTCTGGTTTCTGGAAATGCTCAGTGGTTCTCTCTCTCTTCAGCCTGTCAGGCCTGCAGCCAGAGCAGTAAAAATGTGCTCCCATCAAATGTTAGACAACAAGTGAGATAGATGCAATACAACAATTTTGGTCCAATCTGAATGGCTCTGTGGACTCTATGTCGTGCAGCAATGCATCCTCTCTTAGACACACAGATTGCCCTTTTCTTTAACTATTGATACAGCCCCCCCCCCGCCACCTTTCATTTGAATTGCTCCAATAAACCACTTGCCAGCATGTTCTGTGGGTTCTGTTACTGTTTCCTCAGTCCTCTTTGTTGTTAATAATTTGGGAGGAATGTATGCAGATGAGATTCAAACATCTCTTTTCCTGGGATGTAGCATGTATACATTGCTTGTTCTGCATATTA
Source organism: Natator depressus (assembly GCF_965152275.1). Lineage (NCBI taxonomy): Eukaryota > Metazoa > Chordata > Testudines > Cheloniidae > Natator > Natator depressus. Next base: position 124,983,764 of record NC_134236.1, read on the forward strand.
AATTAGAGGAGGATGTGGTAAGAACTTCAAGTGTTTTCAGCATTTTGCTTCAGACAATATTGTGCCACTCATCTATTTCTGCACTCCAGAGAAACAAGGTTTCAAGTGTACCCTTGAAACAGATTTAAAAAAAAAAATCCCTCATCCGTACTAGACTCATAGCCTTTAAGGTCAGAAGAGACTATCCTGATCATCTAGTCTGACCTCTTCTACATTGAAGGCCGCAGAACCTCACCCACTCACTCCTGTAATTGACCCCAACCTCTTCTACCACTTGTTTAAAAGGAAACTTGCCTTTATTCACAATGGAGGGTATTCGAAAAAACAAAGAATGTGCCTACAAAACACAAATATACCTTCTGCATTTTGTTGGCAATTATGTAAAACACAAATGTCTGAAACAAGCAATGTCTCATTCGTGACCTGGCTTCTGCAATGACATCACAGTCTGTTATGAAAAACACATTGTATATGTTCAGCACTTGCATTTCACTACTAAATCCAGCAGGAACAGGAAATAGGCGAGTAAGAAATCCTTGTTTAAATACACTTCTCTTCAATTGGCCACTAGGGCAAAACCATAAACTGAAATAAAAGACTTATTTGTTGATTGAGTAAGCGGCACTTCTTCATCTAAGTTAGTCAGTACAGAACCAACACCCCAATATAATGGCACTATGCTGCTAGAGGTATTATATCTTTCAGATGAGATGTAAAACCAACCTCTTGATCACTGTGGTCATTAATTAAAAATCCAAATATAATTTTTTGCAGATACAGGAATATTTAACACCAGTGTCCCATCCAAATGTAAACTTGGGTAGTTACTTTCTACCTACATATTATCCCTCTACAGTTTCAATGAGTTACAGTATAATTCCCTTCCTGTTTTTAAACACTATGGAGTTTTGCTGCATATTGTGTCTCTAAGAGGTGCAGCACAGAACTTTCAGCCCAGGAAGAGAGGGCCTAAGCTGACTCTAAACATCCTTTGCACCCAGACTCCTGATCCTGGGCCGTTCCAGGGATGGAGAGGCCTCCAACATAACTTATACAGCCCTGGGGCCTGTTTAAATTATAGAAGCCTGCCCAGGCTGCCTGTTGGGTCACAGTGCTGCCTGGAATCAAAACTCAGCACTGAAATCTCATCCCCAGCACATCCCTTCCATTCCCAGCATGTCCCCATGCCGGAGTTTGTGAGAGGGTCCTCAGGAGTCTTGTGGCTTTCTTCAAAGGGCCTGCACTAGGGGAATCTTGGCTGGATATGGGACATGTAAGTCCCCTTTATGCTGCCTCGGTCCTTTCACATGGCACAAAGGTGCTGGAGCAGAGGTGAAGATCTCACTTGGGGTTTTTCAAGTCCCCTGACATCTTATGGAGTCAAAGGTATGGCACTGGGATAAATGCAATACTATCTAATAACTATCTAATAACATATCAAAATGCTCTACTTCTTATGGGTTTCAGAGTAGCAGCCGTGTTAGTCTGTATCCGCAAAAAGAACAGGAGGACTTGTGGCACCTTAGAGACTAACAAATTTATTTGAGCATAAGCTTTCGTGAGCTACAGCTCACTTCATCGGATGCACCCCATGAAGTGAGCTGTAGCTCACGAAAGCTGATGCTCAAATAAATTTGTTAGTCTCTAAGGTGCCACAAGTCCTCCTTTTCTACTTCTTATGTCTGCCTCCACCAGATTCCTTTTCAAATGGCTGGCACTGAGCTTTAGGAGAGCTGTTATCAATAGCAGCATTCCCTACAGGATCTTTCCATTGCAGAGCAACAAATAATAGTCTTCATCATCCCGTTCCCACTTGCTGCTGAACAGCTGTTTAATGGCCCACAGCAGTGACCTCTGATCTTCATTCAGCTCCTGTGAAGTGCAAAAATAAGGAAAGCCAACACAGGTGGGTAGGGAGAGAGAGAGACGGATAGGAACCAATAAGGAGACAGTGCTGGATGTATCCATAATCATAATGGAACTGGAGTCAGAGGGGCCATGTTCCCTGGAGGGATTGTAATTGATGGGACACCTCTGGAACAGGGACCATGGGACATTAGGCTGGAAGCTACTCAACCACATGGATAGAGCCATGCAAGTTCCACTTGTTCAATTTAACCTGCATTCAGCATCACTCATGCATGAAACATGGTGGCAGCATCTGAGCTGTGAGGTTTCTGCAGTGCAGCAGCTGGTGCAGTGAGATATGGAACTAGGTCAGAAGCCCCCTAAAGCACTGGATTTTGCAGACACAAGCCTAGCCCAGTGATGGACCTGGTGGAAGGAGGAGCTCAAGCTGTACACAGACCTGCCCCTGCAGGAGGATGACAACAGCAGGATGGTAAAACAGTTACTTTATCTTGTTGCAGACCAAGGCAGAGAGATCTGCAGCACACTGAAGCTCACCACTTCCTCAAGCTTCACAGCAGTCCTAGGAGCCCTGGGGAACTGTTGCTCCCCAAAGCAAAACAAAAGTGTGCAATACGCACACTGGTTGCTACCTGCAATTTTGGGGACTTGATGGACTCCCTGATTCGGGACAGGATAGTCTGCAGCATTTGGAATCACCACTTGAGGGAGCGGCTGCTCTGGGAAGGCAATTTCACATTAGTCAATTGCTTAGACATGGGGTGTGCAGCAGAAGCCCTAAGCGAAAGGTGAAAGCCCTAGGAGGCACAGCACCACCAGAAGAACAAGAAGTGTGACAATAGCAAAGGAGAGCAGGTGGCCAGGGTTCCATACCCATAGCGAGATGCATTTGCTAGGGGACACATCATGAGCACCCAAAGGAGAAGTGCCCAGCACTCAGACAGCATTGCAAGGAATGTGGCCAGTTGAACTATTTTAGCAGCATGGGCAAGAGCAGAGGAAGGTCCCAGAAAGATTCAGTCAGACTTGTACAAGATGGGGATGGCACATCAGACAGCTGTGATGACATCTTTACTTTCTTGAGTCTAGGAGCATATCAAGTTCAAGCTGTTGGGACAGGAAAGCAACAAGCGATAATATGAACTTCCATGTGCAGAGTGGAGCAATTCCATCAGTACACTTATGGCCACTCAGTAAAAGTGCAATCAGACCCCAATCCTAGAGACAATCATGGCAAAGCCTCTTCTTAGTACTCCAAAAAGATTGCGGCACATGTTGATGCATCTCTAGCACTACCAGGTAGAGATCAGGTATTATCCGAGATGATTACCAGTGTTAGTGGACATGCAGAACAAGGCATATCTACGCAGCATTAGTGATTTGGGGGAAGGGAATCAGGCACTGAATCCATTAACATGCTGAACTATCTCCCAGTTTCAACTGATGGAAATCAAAGAGGCTGCAGAAAAGGATCTCCAAGCACAGACAGCCAATAGAGTGATATTAGCAGAATGGCCAGAAGACAAAAGAAAAGTGTTGGTAGGAACAGAGCCATATGTTCAAATGATGGGGTCTAAATTAGCTGTTACCACTCTAGAACAAGATCTTGGAGTCATTGTGGACGGTTCTCTGAAAACATCTGCTCAATGCGAAGAGGCAGTCTAAAAAGCTAACAGGATGTTGGGAACCATTAAGAAAGAGATAAGACTGAAAATATCATAATGCGGCTGTATAAATCCATGGTACACGCACAACTTGAATACTGCATGCAGTTCTAGTCACCAAAAAATGGATGTATTACTACTGGAAAAGTACAGAGAAGGGCAAGAAAAATTATTAGGGTATGGAACAGGTCCACATGAGGAGAGATTAAAAAGACTGGGACTGTTCAGCTTAGAAAAGAGATGACAAACAGGGGAGATATGATAGAGGTCTATAAAATCATGACTGGTGTGGAGAAAGTGTATAAGGATGTGTTATTTATCTCTTTGCATTACACAAGTATCAGAGTTCACCCAATGAAATTAATAGGCATATAACATATATAAGGAAGTACTTTTTCCATACAATGCACAGTCAACCTGTGGAACTCATTGCCAGGGTATGTTGTGAAGGCCAAAAGTATAACTGGGTTCAAAAAAGAATTACATAAGCTCATGGAGGATAGGTTCATCAATGGCTGTTAGCCAAGATGGTCAAGGATGCAACACTATGCTCTGGATGTCCTTAAAACTGATTGCCAGAAGCTGGGATTGGCTAACTCTATAATTGCCATGTTCTATTCATTCCCTCTGAAGCATCTGGCACTAGCCACTGTTTGAAGACAGGATACTGGGCTAGATGGAACACTGGTCTGAGCCAGTACAGCCATTTTTATGTTCTTAAGAATGACCTGTGTGTGCAGGATGGAATCATGTTTCAAGGACAGAGAGCTGTTGTCCCTGCCTCATTACGTAGGTGTGTCATGCAAAAAAATACATGCTTCAGAAATGGGCATTGACAACTGTCTTAGCCAGGCTTCAGAGTGTGTATAGTTGCCAGAAACGAATATACAACTCCGTTCATTGATAGAAGGGTGTGACACCTGCTGGTCATGTGATAACTGCCTTCAGAAAGAGACTCCATTACCATGAGCTGCCTGCCTGACCATGGGAAAAGCTGGGAGTAGAGTTATTTGCCTTCAGTGAAAAGTAGTATTTGATTAGAGTGAACTACAATTCAAATTGTTTGGAAGTCAGTACCATGCCTGAATCAAGCAGCAAATCAGTGATTGGCAAACTGAAGGCTCACTTTGCACAATACAGCATTCCAGACACTGTATTCCAACAACAGACCCCAGCATGCCTTGGAAGAATTCAAGGAATTTGCACGCATATGCGAGTTTGACCACCACAACTCCTTCCCAGCAAACCCAAAGAGTAATTGGTAACATTGTATCCGCTGTGAAAACAGATTAGGGACTGTTACACAGGGCTGTTTCTTGTGGTTCAGATCCTTTGTTAGCATTTTTGGTACACACAACTACCCCATTGTATGGGAGTCAAAACAGCCCATTGCAGGCATTGACAGGACAAAGGACCAAAATCCTGCAATCAGTGAAGGCAAACCTATTGCAGCAAGAATGCTGGAGATGCTGCTGACAGGAGATAACCAACAATCAGAGAAAGCAGCCATTTGAGTACAACAGGTCAGCCAAGGACCTACCGGCCCTGGAGACAGGCATTCTTGTGAGGATCCAGCCATTACAGAGACACCAGAAGAAGTGGACTAAAGGAGATGTCAGGGGTTCAGTGGCACATGAGTCATACAAGGCAACCGTGCAAGAGGGACAAGTGATTCAAAAGAAAAGGAGACATTTACAAGCCAGCAGACAACAGTGACAGGTGCCATCCGGAACTGGGGTACACTGAGCCCTCTGACCCACCAGCCTGGGCTCCCTCTCACACTGTGCTGCTGTGACAAGCTGCAAAGCCCTCCAGCCTGCACTTTCACGAGCATTCACACAGGTAGGGATACACCCAGCTGCAGTTACACACAGGCTCTCTAACCACCAGCTTCCTATCCTAGGACCCCAGAGCAGTACCATCCTGCCCTGGTCAAATCTAGCCAGTATATGGGTTTAATACCCAGTCCACCTCTCCCTCAATGTGAAGAGAACAATGCACATTTGTGGCAAGCAGAGATTTTCCCCAAGCATACCAGTCAACGCTCACTGGTTTGGATTAAAACATAAAATAAGTTTATTAATTACAAAAGATAGATTTTAACTGATTATAAGTGATATCAAACAGATCAAAGCAGATTACTTCATAAATAAACATAAATGCAACCTAAGCTTAGATAGATTGGATATGAATAGCAGATTCTCACCCTAACTGATGGTACAGGCAGACTTGTAGATTCTTAAAGGGGCAAGCTGCATTTGCTTTACATTTGGAATCCCAAGGTCTTTCAAACACAGGCTAGAAATCCCTTTAGCCTGGGTCCAGCACTTCACCCAGTTCAGTCTTTGTTCCTCAGGTATTTCCAGGTGTCTTCTTGTGTGGGGAATGAAGAACCACCGACGATGTCACTCCCTGCCTTATATAGCTTTAGCATATGGCAGGAACTCTTTGATTCAAAACTTCGTTCCCAGACTGGTTTGTGGAAAAATACTGGCATCTCAAGATGGAGTCCAGAATCATGTGGCCTGGTCACATGACCTTGCAGTGTTATAGTAGCTATTGCTTACAGGCTGGCCGAAGTGCCCACAGGAAGGTTAAGCTATTCCACGGTCCATTGGTTTTGCTGATGGGCCATCAGCCCCATCTGGCTTCATTGTTGCACCTGAAAGGCTGGCTATGGGTGTTTTCCAGAGTAAGCCCATTTGAAATACAGATCCCTAGTCAATATTCATAACTCCAGATAAAAAAAACGATACATGCATACAAATAGGATAATCATGTTCAGCAAATCATAACTTTTCCACTGACACCACACGTGACTTATCTTGCATAAAATACATCATAATAATGCTATAATCATATCATAATAATCATATGAAGAATATGGGGTGTAGTGTCACAATAACACCCAGAGAGATCCTACAGAGAACCATCCAGAGGCTAACCTCACAGGACAGCAGAAATCTCCACACAGAAATAGTTTGCTAGACTAGGAGATGGTGGACAACAGGTGTTGTCACCTGTTGAGAAGACCAAACTATCTCAAAGACTATATCACTAGCTGAGTCTGTGGTAAAGACAAGATTTGAACTCAGCTATGTTCCAGAAGCCTCAGGCAGAAAGGATGGGGAATGGGAGGCTGGGTGTCAATTATTTGTTTTTAATGTTTATAAAATAAGGAAGATGTATCATGATGCAAGTGGAACTGGAGTCAGAGGGCCCATATTCCCTGGAGGGTTGTTATTGATGGGACATCAGTGGAACAGGGGGAATTAGGCTGGAAGCAATTCAGCTCCCTGGACAGAGCAGTGCACAGGGTTTAATAAACTTCCACTTGTTCACTTAACCGGCATTCAGCATCACTCTGTGAATGAAACATTGGATACATGCTTTACATGGCTTTATATTTTAATCCAGTGAAAATAAACGGGTTAATTCCAAAAAACACGCAATGTGTGCACATGAGCTAAACTGAAGAGCACGTGTGTTACTATGTTCCTATGGTCTAGAAGTGTATGGGAACAGTAGAAGGTGATACATTGTTGCAATTAATGCTCACCTTCACCTGATGTGTAATTAGTCTGCACAGGGCAGTTTCAGAGCTGTACTGAGCATGGCTGTAAAGGGGGCTGCTTCTACAAGCTAGAAGCTGGAAAAACCTTCTCTTGCCCTTTGTAATTCTCTCTTTTCTGGCAAGTTCTCCAGAATCCAACCCTTGGATAAGTACCAGATATGTGTCAGGCTTTCTTTGTAATATGGACATAATTATGTGTAAAAAGAAAAAAGAAAAGGAGTACTTGTGGCACCTTAGAGACTAACCAGTTTATTTGAGCATGAGCTTTTGTGAGCTACAGCTCACTTCATATGCATCCGATGAAGTGAGCTGTAGCTCACGAAAGCTCATGCTCAAATAAACTGGTTAGTCTCTAAGGTGCCACAAGTACTCCTTTTCTTTTTTCTTTTTACGAATACAGACTAACACGGCTGTTACTCTGAAACCTATAATTATGTGTATGGTATATAGGGGGCCACCTGTGCACACTGTGACGTATTGGCTCACAGAAACCCCCTGGGGCTGCCAACTGATGTACCAAGACTCCTTCTGCCCCTGCTTTCTTGCCCTGGCAGGTTGGGACTCCAGCACCCTGTCTTGCTGAGCCAGACACACCGGTCTGCTCCAACACAGACCCAGCGTCTGAACCACATGCCCCAAAGCTGCAGGCTAACTGAAAGCAACTTAAGAAGTGTTCCTTTCTTTGACACTCAGATGCCCAGCTCCCAGTGGGGTCCAAACCCCAAATAAATCCGTTTTACCCTGCATAAAGCTTATACTTTATACTGTCCCTGCAGAGTTCAGAGCAAAAAAGCACCTTCCACATGGGGATAACCCTTGGAGGGGACTGCTGAGTAGCCATTACCTGCACAAGCCTCAAATGCCCATTAGGAACACTTCAGGGAGTGGAATTCCGGGAACACATGGCTTCTCACAGATTCCAATGGATTCACGGGGTTTGGATGTCCTTGCAGCCTGTTCCGCAGAGTGGGGTATAAAGTTACAAGCAGCAGCTCCACTTGCCTGATGGAACAATCAAGACACTGCTCTGTGAGGAGACTCCTCTGTTTACATATCCTCCCCTTTAGTCTATGGCAATCGTGTTAAAATCTAAAATGCAGGTGCTTACTCATGCTATGGTAAGGCTGTCCAATGGAGGATTTCTTTTCTTTTTGCTTTTTTTCTTTTGGAATAAAAAAAGCTCTCCTTTGCTTTCCTAACATTTCCTTGGCTGGGCACAAGGCTGAATAAAAATAAATTTCTCAGCAAAAATATGTTTTGCCTGTAGCAACAGTGTAAAGAGACAGTGCACAAGGCCAGAAGATGTATTTTACCTGGCGTGGCACATTTTGCCACTCTGAATGTATCCTGTGTGATCTGATACACTTATTCTAACAAGAGATAACCCCAGAGCAAGAGGGAGCATGTGACAGCAGTGATGGGGCGGGGAGAGAAATACAGAAGAAACTCAGCTATTAAAAAAAATAACTAGACTTGAATCTGATTATTTGTTTGAGAAATGAGCAACTGAAAGCTGTTGCATTCCATAAGCAGGCAAGTGCTGTCATCACTGACCTTAGTGGGGGATTTGTGTGTGCCTGTTGAAATACAGCCTCATAAGCTGCACACTGGCAGGAGAAAGACTGTTCATCGTCATCTGGTGGATTACTGGAATGCGACGAAGCTTTTTTGTTCTTGTTCAGAAGCCAGGAGGATTGGCTGATGTCTCAGGAGCTGGCTTTGGTTGGTGCTATAAAGTACTAGAAATAGCTTAGTTGTATATGCATCCATGTTCTCTACGGGATGGAATGTCAGCCCTGATCATGTGTTTATTATGCTACCCATCACTGGCTGGCCTACGAAAAGGTTAGAAAGCTGATTGACACAACATGGACTGAGTGCGTCTCAAATGCCAGAGACCTGTATCCTTGGAGCTTACTACTCTGAGCCATATTTTGGCCCCCGTTCATCTTGGTTGCACTGCCCTGGCAACACATACCAACTGGAAAGCCACCAGATCCAAACCCCAACGGATATCTGCAGTGGGGCGGAGGTGGGAGAAGGGAGGGAGAATCCTCAAATGACATAGCATGGGATGAGGTTGGGGCATTTCCTTCTCTTGACTGCCAGAATAGCCATTTGGAGCCATGGTCAGCAGGGTGTAAATTACAACAGCCCAGAGACTACTCCAACTTATACTGGGAATGACCACGTCCTTGGCTGGCCACATGGTCATTGGGATGAGGGGCGTAAAAGTAGCTTAACGTACCACCACACACCCCTCCAGAGCTGCACCAAGATGAGAGCCCCTGAGTGCAAGGTGATGGAGAATCAGGCCCATAGTGCCTCCTGCTTAATTGCTGTTGCTATGCTGGCTGCCCCAGCCCACCTGATCCCTACAGTGGCTGTCACCTTTGTGTTTGCTCATCACAGACACCATTTTGATAGGGGTCTCACTAGGTAGACTTATTATTGTTTAATTTTGGTAAGCCAGGCATACAAGGCCTGTAAAGATTTCTGCATGCAACAGAAAAAGACTCTTGGGTAAAAGACTGAGTTTGCTTGTAAAAGCTGCTTTCTGCCTGTTGTCAGATGTTGGCTCCTTGTGTGTGTTTTTGCAATACCAGCCCTGTTCTTGTCCATTTCTGTGAGCCTGCCCACGGGCAGAACCTGACTTCTGCTCACAGCCAGTCTCTTGCTAACTTGACTTTATATTAGCAAGGCTTGACCACTCCTTTAGTTCAGGCCTCAGGTCTCACACTGGGCCTCCGATACAAGGCCTTATGTCACAGGCTCCCTTTCTACTACACTGCCCCATAAAGAAACAAGCATTTCCTGGCCATTTTTACATTTGTGTGGTAATGACTAAAAGACAATGTTCCAAATTGATAACATATATGTGGGGCTAACAGCTATCCAGCAGGGAGAAAATAATGTTCAAATTGTATAAGCTGTCTGCTTCCATGGGCTAAGAAGGGTGGGAAGGGGTAACTGAAAATTTGGTCTGGTGGCATTAGAATTAAAAACAATTAATTCTAGGGGATCCCTAATTGAATAAAAAAGCATGATGGGGTTGTGCAAAATTACCAACGATAAGAGAAAATCCTTGCTAATGTCACCAGAATGCCGAGATATACAGGACAGTGTTATTACCATTGGGCTCTTATGACATTTTTTAATAATATAGTAGAGTAAGGCATATGGAAATTTGAAAAAAAAATCTGTATATTAGAAAGTGGGAGAAAACAATTGATGAGTTCTTGCTGCTTTCCATCAGCCTTTTCTACCCATTCCTCCTTCCTTTATCCTCCTCACTTCCATAGGTGTAATTTTCTCTAAGACATCTTAATCAGGGGCTTAAAACACTCCATATATTTGATTTTTAAAGGGATTGAGTTTTGCCACTGAAGCCAAGGATATAAGCCCCACTGGAACCTATGACCAATCTACTGTTTTGATATTAAAACCATATTTTAAAGTCTTCTGTGTGGCTACACCAAAGCCTTGTAATACGTGGAGCTTGTGCCATGTTCAAGAAGGAAATGGAGTTTGAGTGACATGTCATTAGAAGCCATTTTTCAACTGAAAAATATGCTTGAAATAAGGCACCATACATACACCTGAAGGGCACCAGGAAGGTGACCCCCACCTCACCCTTCTATTGGCTCCACCACAGCTTCATCAACTCTCGGCTGGACCACAGCCATGTGCAACACCTGGGCATGAAGCCACGGGTGGCGGGTGAATCCCCACTTTGGGGAGGCTAGCCAGCCTGCCCTGCCCCTTCCACCCAAGGCCCACCCCCGCCCCCGCATGCTGGAGTCCCAAACCCCCCTGCAACTGGAGGAGCCCGAGGCTGCCCCCTCCCCATAACCAGAGAAGCCCCAGCCTGGCCACCTTGGCCACGCCCACCCCCCAAGCGCCGGGCCGACCCCAGCACTGGGCCGAGCCACCAGCCCTCCCAAGCACCAGGCCAGGTCACTGGCCCGATGCCCCTCCGTCTCAGGCCAGTCCAAGTGCCAACCCTGGCAGTCCTGAGGTCCAGGCCACCAGCTGTAGCTGAACCCTCACCGGCTTCAGGTTAGCCAGGGAGGGAAGGCGGGGCCTCCCAGGGGAACATGGGCAGGACCATGGTGTGGGTCAGGGGAGGCTTAGCCCATGCATGAAGCCTTCAGCCCTTAGGAAACTCCAACTAGTACAGAATGCTGCGGTGCATCTTCTCCACAACATGGGCTACTGCGATCACATCAGATATGTCCTCCACTCTCTAACACTGGCTTCCCATAGACTGTCTAATCAAATTCAAAACTCAGTCCTTATCTTCCAGGCACTCAGTGACCTGTGCCCAGGATATCTAAAAGATCATCTAGAGTTCCGAGATGGAGACCCTGATTGACAACTTCCCTCCTCAGCACAGTGACACCTTCTATTGTAAGGATAAAGTTCATCTGTGTAAGGATAAAGTTCATCTGTGTAGGAGACCATGCTTTCTCAGGAGCTGTCTGAGACTGGAATGAACTCCCCCAGGAACTAAGACCATGACAAACCTCAACATTTTCCATCCCAAGTGCAAAGTGCACTTCTTTGACCTTGCCCTTTCTAATATAAACACATAGCATCATATACGTTTAAAAAAAAATCCCTAGAACAAGACACTCCACACACAATCCTCCCGCTTGGAAGTGGACGAGAGGAAAAAACAAACCTCAAGTGTCAGATGTTAATCATGTTGATTAATGCACTCAGATAATACAGTGATGGGAGTGGCATAAGAACCTATATAGAATGGAATATAAATACAGGGACAGAGCCTCTCCTGAATATCTATCCCAAAGCATGGATATCTCTGAACTTTGAACTACTTGTGTCCTCAGAACTCACAAGGAATTTGACCATATCAACTTCTCATTTAATCATTAATCTGCTATTGTATTAATTGTACCATTGATTGGGACCACACACAAAGTACTAGTCACTATGAATAAGATTAAGGACCAGATCCTGCCAATCATTGGACATTTAACTAGAGCTGAACAAAATTCAGATTTTTTGCCCCATAGGAAATGCTGACATTTCAACATTTGTTTTTCTCATATATCAGGACAAAACGATGGAATTTCAGACTTTCCTACAGTATGGAAATTCTGAAGAGTTTTGCTTTGGAAATGTTGACGTGTTTTGTTTCAACATTTTCAGTCCAAACAAAATGTTCTAACATTTACAAAATTGAAATGTTTTTTGGTTTGTTGAAATGACCCGAAACACTTGGTTTCAATATTCTGCTGCATTTTCCCATTGTGGCACATTGCATTATGGGAGTTGTAATTCAGGATCCTCATGCTCCACATTCTCCCCTTTGTGCCAGGCTCTCTGGCTGGACTAAAACTTCTATATTGTAACCAGAATCAGGTAATTCCACTGATGCATCACACAGCTGGGTCAGAAGGAAATCAGTACCTTATAAGAGATGTAATCCTTCAGGGAGTATATATGAGTGAATGGGGGCCAGAACTACTACTCCGGTAAGGCAATGTGCTGAGAGGAAAATGCTGTTTAATGTTTTGTTGAACTGATTCAAAACTAAATGTTTCAGTTAAGTTCAAAAACGTAAATATTCTGATTTGGTTCAAACTGACACAAAAATGAAATAATTAATTTTGATGTTCCTAAGAAAAAATTAAAATTTTCATTAAAATTATTTTTTTCCATGGAAAATTTCAATTTTGTGAAAACTACATTTCCTTTTGGAAAATCAATCCCAGACAGTGTTTAAATAAACTATAATAACTTCAAGAAGCTTCTTGTACATATAATCTTAATACACATTTCTGCCTCTGGCCTCTGATTTTGATCTCAAAATAAGGGAAGTACTTGTAAACAGAAAGCACATTCAAATGATCATATTCTAAGTCTTCTCATTTTCATTATAGTGTAATATTGCAGAAAGTCCAAAACCAAGAAGTACAAGGCAAACAAGTTGGGAGGGAAGAAGCCAACTTCTGGCACGGAGGTGTTGCAGAGCCTGGGGGGTAGGTTGTATTTTATATATGTATTTTGTATTTTATAACCTAATCTGGAAACTAGTAGATGCCTACCTTTTGACCATTATTCCGCACCACCACCCCCGAGTATCATTTCCATTGGTGATTGTACTAAATTCACAGCAGTGACACACTATTATGTCAGACAACACTCACTGACTGACAATGGTGATGTCACCTTTGAAGGTGGTGCCTCTGGAGGTTATGCACAAAAATATTATTCACCATAAGTTTTGACCAGTCTCCAAACTGGGCCTAATTAGTGCCCTTTTCCCCCATCATTCCAAACTTCTAGTCAAAATATATGTTCAAGAAATTGCATGAAACTGTTCTGTCCTTGTGGAAGCTGCTACAGATGCTCTGCAGCTGATTTAACTGCTATTTTTATCTAGATGCTATAACAAAGCTCCTTCCCCCAAAAGACAGACAGTAACTTTTTCAAGGTAGCTAATGAGATTAAGGAGTGGTAAAGCTGAAAAGGTTACTGTTCCTGACCTTTCATACGGGCCTAACTGTCTTAATGAATTCACAGGCTAAGACAAGTCGGCTTCAGACATTGGATTCCAGATTCCCTTCCACTCACATGGGAAAAAAATCTCCAATTTATTGAAGAACTGAGGAGTGGTGCATTAAAGAAAAAAAAGAAAAGGCAAATCACTCAATACAGAAGTAACCCAACTAACTAAAAGAGGTCTGTGTGACTGCATGGTAAGCAGCTATAAAAGAATGTGCGCAGAATATCAATGGTCTTCAGAGACGTCTTCATTTGGGACAGATAAAAAATAAATTGAGACAAACTGAAAAAGTTTGTTTTCCAAAAACACCTGGGAACACAACGTATTGAATCTCCATATGGACTCACTGGGCCTAGTTCTATGCTCAGTAACATGTACAATCTCACTGGCTGCACTGGGGAGCATGTGTATAAGTAAGGGCAGAAGTTGCCCCACCATTTTTAAAAACATAGATAAATGGAGATTAACCTTAACACTCTCAGGGCTTGTCTACATGGTGCCTTAATCCACACCAGCAGGGGTGTAAATTCTAATATGGACCAGCATGTCATGCACTAACTGGCCCCTGCAGACACTTCTGGTGCACGCTAAAAGTTCCCTCATGTGTTAACATCACACTTTTTGAAATGGTTTCAAACAGTACTACATTTACCGTTTGAAACCATTTCAAAAAGTACTATGTTAAGGCACCCTAAGGAACTTTTAGTGTGCACCAGCAGTGTTGGTGCAGGCCAGTTAGTGCGTGACACACTGGTGCGTATTAGAATTTACACCCCTGCTAGTGTGGATTAAGGCACTGTGTAGACAAGCTCTTATATATGAATTGGAGTTCTGGCTCCTTTCCCCTACCTCCATAACAGACACACCAAAAGAAAAAAGGTCTTCCTGGCCAACAACAATCTCCTCCTCTCCTCACCACCCCTTCTGGACACACGGTCTTTGTGATGCTCTGTACCTCAAAGTAGCACCCTGGAACCCCCACATTCACCACTGTCACATGATTATGATATGTTTTGTACAAAATATGCTTTGTGGGGTATCAATTAAGAAGTTTTGATTTGCTGAGCATTAATATCCTGTTGGATTGTATGCACTATCATTGTATGTGAAGTTATGAAGTGCTGCTATCCGTATTAGTGAAGTATGTTGTGAGGTTGGGAGACTCCTACAGCTGGCCTTTCAGTTGCAACAAAGGAGCAGCTATCACTGGCCAGACAGATGTTAATGGCCCATCAATCCACCCTCCCAGAGGCTCCTGAGAAAGGGCACACATGCTATGGGGACTGCCTAAGCAATAGGAACTGCCTGACTCCCCACGTCAGGGCAAGGATCTTTCTAGCAGATACAAGAAAGTATAAAAGAGGGACAGTAACATCATCACTTGGCCTCTCCTGACCTCCCCCTTCCCCCATCTCAATACCTGGAAGATCATCTTGAAGACAAAAGACTTGGAAATAGGGAGATTGGGCCCAGGCTGGAAGGGAGTTCAGTCTGAGTATTGAGAACTCCCAGCTGCCTGTAACATCTGTTAGGGTGAGAGACTGTTTGGTTCAGATCTTGCTTAGTCTGTTAAAGTTAGAATTTAGACTGCATTTAAATTTTTATTTCTTTGGTAACCAACTTTGATCTCTATGCCTGCTACTTATAGTCACTTAAGATCTATCTTTCAGTCATTGTTAAATTTGTTTTATATTTTACCTAAAACAGTGTGGTTTTGGCTGACACGTTTTGGGAATCTCAGCTCAGATTACAAAGCTTGGTGCATGTCCACTTTCCTTTGAAGAAGTGGGGAACTTATTAATGAGCTTGCACTGTCCGAGGGAGTCTTGAGTAGTGTAAGATGGTATATTTCTGGGGTGCAAGGTGGGAGCTGGGGTGATTGTCTGGTGCCTCTCTATATATGATTCATGAGTGGCTAAAGGAGCATTCATGCAATTTAGCTGGGTGTGGGGCTCCACACGTTGATGGTCACAGCGCCTGGGGGGATTTGCTGCTTGTCACTGGCATAACTTTGTGAGAGACACCCCAGGCTGGAGAATTAAGGTGGCACAGTGGTCCCACAGTTCCAGGTTGTACCCTGGGCATCCCGTCACAGTCCTATAACACCCTTTCAATCCAGACATTAATAAATAGCATTGGGAAGCAGTAGTGTGATGAAAGGGGTGTTCAGAAAGGTTGACAGGTTAGTCTGGTGTGTTGAGAGGGGATAGTTTAGTACATGGGGTGCTGGAAGGCTGATATCCCTAGGGTGCATGGTCTGTGATATGCACTATCACAGTGTGTGTACCATACTGTTAGATGACAAGATTTTAATCTCCTCATGTTTGTTGTGTGTGTATATAGCAACCTTCATTGTTTCACAATAAGGTTTCTATCTGTGTATTAATTCTAATCAAGTTCCTTGTTCAGTGTCTGAAGAAAGTGACTCTTTCTGTGATCCTTTACCACTGTAACAAGACAACAGCTCTGGATACTCAAATCCTCCATCCAAACAGCGCATACATCCCAGCAATAGGTGTACAAGGCTCTTTCATATACCTTACCAGTGTCCCAGCCCTTACTTGAATGGAGTCACGTCTAGGGAGAAGAGGGCAGAGTTTAAGCCTCCAGGTCCTTGAAGTCCTGTTCCTCTCTATTGAAACTGCCGTAGTGGTGGTAGTTGCTGGTGTGGATATGTGCACAGTAGGAACCAAAGAAAGACCACTCTCTCATTTCACAGAGCAATTAGATAGTGACAGCTTTCAGGTACAAAATGTAGGCTGGTTTTAAATTATTGTGCTAAATAGAGCTGGTCAGGAAGTTTTCATCAAAACATTTTTTAAAATTAGAAAATGCCAATTCATTGCAACTGAAACTTTTCAGAGGAAAGGGTCAATTTCAACACATTTCTCAATTTGAAAAAAAAAAGTCGGAAATTGTTGAAATGTTTCATTTTGACATTTTCAAAATGACAATGTCTGGTTTCCTGGGTCAAAACTATTTTTCTTTTAGGAATTCAAACTAATTATAGTAAAAAATAAAATAATGGTGAAAATTGAAATGAAACATTTTGATTTGACCCAAATTGAAATGTCTTTCAGATTTTCAGCTTGTGAAAATATTTGAGAAGGATTGTTCATTCTGATTCAGGATGGAAACAATTTTTGAAATTTCAATAATTTTGGCAGGATGGGAAATCCAATTCCCATCCAGCTCTAGTGCTAAAGGTCCCTTGCTCCATTTCTGCTTTAGTCCACCCTTCTCTGGCCCTATACTTAAATTTTTTACTTTTGGTAATTTATTGTGTTTAAAGCACAGACAAAAAATGTGGTTTTTTATGTGTGGTATCAGTCACTCTGAAGGACTCACAATGGCAGGTGAAATTAACTCGTGGACTGCTTTAACCTATTGGAGTTATTACAGGTTTGTGCTAATGTAATTATCTTTTTAGTGTGCTCCTTCTATTATATGGCTTTTGTTAAAATAATGACCTCGGACGACCTCATACTATATCAATCTGTATCAAGAAAAAATAAAGTCTAATTAAAAAAAACGCTTAGCGCCTTCAGAATTGTTGCTGAATTGTCCATATTCTTTTGCTTTCTTGCAGTAATTAAATAGGCTTCAGCTCTGACAGGGGAGACTTTTAGTGTTAAGGCCAATTGTTAGCGAGATGCTCAGTAAAACAGTCACATTTTTCACTTTCAAGGCAAAAATATAAAAGATAGCAACATTTGAATGAGAAGCAGAATGGAACAGCTCTCCAGAACACCCACTGCACCAAGGATTCTCAGCTGGAGTAGATTGGCCTGGCTCCAGTGCCGATTTATACCGGCTGAGCACATGACCCAGAATATTCAAATATAGTTTTCTCAAGTTTGGCACGTCTGTGGGCCCTATTCTGTAGCATTTCAACCAAAAGACACCAGGTGGTCGTATGAAAGACAGTGTTCAGTGGTCTATTTGTCAAAAGCATGGCTGTGGCTAGGTTCCTGAGAAATTCCACTGGTGACATTAATGCCATGCTGTTCTTTTTAATACAGCGTTGCACACACCAGTAAAAGTTATCTGCCTGAGTTTCTACAAACATGTATCAGGCACAGAACTACAGCAAATGCCAGCAGCAAAGTTAGGGATTTCCTAAACATCTTTCAATAGCTACATATTCCTCACCTCCTCCTCTTCTTCTGCAATCTCTCTTATAAGAAAGCTACAAAACAACAATAGCAGAATTTATGGCAGACTCCCCCAGCCAGTAAATGAAAAAGAGTTTACTTGAATTTTCCCCTACCAGGGTTAGTCACCTCCACTATATCAACACAAGATAGTTTATCTCCATGCTGGTAACAGAGCAGCCTCACCCAGCCTTCTAAATAGGGAGCAGATCATGTCCCTGTTTTCTGTGTTCCCAAAAGGAATCTCTCTCTCTCTTATTATCCAAGGACTATATGGGTGCCTCATGTCAATGACAACCCATTCCCTTGGCCAACAATGATATTACCCTGTTCATAGATCAGGCAAGTACATATGAAGATCAAACCCAAAATCAGAGACCATGACAAGAGACAGTGCTAGAAGTAGAACAGGGATGATGCTTATTCACTTTCTGTCATTTCTGCCTAGGAAATTCCATTTTAACTGGGGACTCTGATTAAAGTACCAGTTCAGGAAGATTATTAAAGGGCCTCATATTTGTAGGCCAGTGCAGTTAGTGAATCAGATGCCATAGCTTTGGGCTCTGTAATATCATGCATCTCAGCCTTTGCTGAAACCACAGAATATCTGTTCATTAACACAGGCTCAGCAACATATTTTTGCAAAGTATTAGGGTGCAGTGTTAAATTCACATTTAATTAAAAGAGGAAAGGCATAGGGCAGTCCCTGTTTATGCTAAAGGAACATGCTCAACTGTGAAAAGAATGGCACTGTTTTAAAGTAACACAATTATTCTGGATTACCAATATTTTGGAGCCATGCCATTATTTTCTAATTATTCATTTTTAAACACGCACACACACGGGGGGGGGGGGTCCCAATTCCCCTACTCCTGACATCTCCTAGTTCCTTTCCCCAACCCAAAATTCCACGAGAGGACCCCACCACTTTCTCTTTGCAGCAGCTCCAGCACTTCTGCTATATACATTCTAACTAGGTG